>NW_028239092.1:0-320273 GCF_036417535.1 Chlamydotis macqueenii | reverse complement strand
ACTGGGGGTTAATGTGGGGCTACAGGACAAGCTGCAAAAAAGGGGTGCCTTAATCAGGGAGCACCAATAGTGAGTACTTAATCAGGGAGTAGAAGGGGTGCCTTAATCAGGGAGCACCAATTGTGAAACTGCCGGCAATAATGGAAAAGGAGGTAGCCCTAGAATTATTATGCTCTCTATGAGAGGACTGAGTTATGACTCGGCCGTCCTAGAAGCTTTGCTGCAGTGGGCAAAGAAAAGGGAATTAATCCCCACAGTTGATGATCCTTTTGAACTCCCGACACAGGAAAAGATAGGAAAAAAGCTGTGGGATGAAATAAGTAAGGGATCTCCACCGTGTGGAAGCTAATGAACGAAACATTGATAAGCATGAAAGCCGAGCGTTCAGTTGCTGCATCTGCTTTTGCGGCCTTAACTCCAGCCGACGGGTCCACCTCCACTACCAGCATGCTGTTCTTGGGTTTAACGAGCCCTGCCGCCGCCCCGGCTCGTGCTGAGGGTGGGGGGGTTCGAGCCCCAGCAAGGACTCCAGGAACTGCAGCCACAGCCCCTATAACTATAGATATGCGGGCACCAGAGGGAAAAACTGCCAAAGGCTTTTCACCACCATCAGACGTACCACCGCCAGGCACCCCGCCACGCTGCGCCAGTGCAGACTCAGAGTCACGAGCCTTTTCGCCGGCACCAACAGCTCTGGTTTATCCCCCGTTACCACCTTCTTCCCTGCCACCACGGCGTGAGGAGGAGGGGGATGAACATTCATCTGGCTCCAAGGACGCACAGCTGGAAGAGACGCTAAAAAGACTGGAAGCCCTAGAGATTCGCCTAGAAGTGTCACTGGGAAACTTGTCAACTCCTTCGCCTGTGCCGCATCGAGACCTGTCAGCATCCAACCTATTCATTCCGAACGGAGCATCGGGTGAGATCAGTCTTTTTGCACCTTTGCAAGGGACGCCGGCGGGAGGGGCCGGGGTTTTGAATCCGATAGTGCAGTGGAAAGAGGTGATTCGAGATGCTTTGATAGAAGGAGAGCCTTTTCCTATGGCATTTCCAGTTGTGACTGATAATACTGGGAAAAGTGTGTGGAAAGCATTAGACTGGAAAATATTGAAGGAAGCTAAAAGTGCAGTTACTCAGTATGGGCTAAAATCATCATATGCTCAATCTGTGTTGCAGCATATTTTTTCATCACAGTTGTTAGCTCCTTATGATATTAGAATGATTGTCCAGGTCGCAGCAGCTGCAGTTCTTTCAGTACTGGCAGGCTGCTTGTGATAGGGCAGCTGCAACGCCTCGACAACAGGGTGATCCATTATTCGGGGTGCAAACTCAAATGCTGATGGGAGCGGGACACTACACACGATCTGATTGGCAAGCGCAATTTGCTACCAAAGTGTTACAACTGGGCCAAGATTTGGCTTATAGAGCGCTTGCTAGGGTGCACGATGAAAAGTCTGGACCTGCCTTTACATCAAGAAGACAAGGTCCCACAGAACCATATGGGAAATTTATTGATCGGTTGCACACTGCAATTATGGCTCACCCTGATCTGGATGATGACATGAAAGCAAAGTTCTTAGATATGCTTGCCTTTAATAATGCTAATCAAAAAAAAACAAAAAACAAAAAACAAACCCAAAAAACTAAGAGAGCCCTCAGTGTGCTGCCAAAAGGATCTAGTACAGGGCAACTGCTGGAAGCTGCTGAGCGAATGTTAGAACAAGAAAAGGCTACAGTCATGGCTGCTGCTGTAGGTGCAGCCATTAAACCGTTGATATCAATAAAGCGGCGCGTGATTAACTGTCTGTAACCCCCATTCCCTCTTTCCCCCCCCCCGCCCCCCATCCCTGTCCCGCTAAGGGGGCAGGGGAGGGAGGTGGAGATGGTGTTAAGCCTGGGAAGAGGGAGGGGTGGGGGGAGGTTGTCTTGTTCCCTTTTTCCTTATCCTGCTTTGGTTTTAGTGATGGTCTGTTTTGCCTGTAGCGGTGGCTTTAAGGATCCCTCCCTATTCTTGTCTTAAACCTCAGGTTTTAGTTTTCTTTCCTCTTATATGTCTGGGCCACAGCCGCCGCCAGGCGCCCCCACCCCCCCGCCCCTGACATGGTTAACAGATACTCCTGTCTGAGTCGAGCTTTGTATAAGTGGAAGGACCGTTCCCTCTTATAACATGGGGGAAGGGATACGCTTATGTCTTTACAGGAGCAGTAAACAAGTGGATCCCTGTCTGTATCATCTGCGGGTATTTCAGAACATGTTTGGTTGACCTGCCAGATACCGGTAGGACGGCAACTCTGTGTAAAACAGCAGCAACCACAAGTGCTGAGTGCTAAAACTACAAAAGATGGAACTTTTTGGGATCAGTAAAGATGGACTTCTATTTCTTTTTAACTATTCAAGAGCTAATGTTTCTAGAGGGGTAATGATTGTAAATGCTTTAAGATCTATACATTGCAACGACACAGCATGACGTAATCATGCGAGCACATATCAAAATCCAGACAGCATAAAAGACCTAAACGAAGCATACATAGCATTGAATCTGGTTGCCAAGATAATACAGAGTTTTGGAAACTAAGTAAAATTATTGCTGCTTCAGTCTTTACACCTGGTGTGGCAAGTGCCTAGGCATTAACTATGCTAAATAAATTGGACTGTTGGCTTGCTAAGCAAATAAATACAACTGTATCGGCACTATCAACGCTGTTAACTGATGTAGATTCTATATACTATGCTACTTTACAAAACAGAACCGCTGTTAGCCCGCAGAGCACATATTTGACGGGCCTTGTTGCATGCGCTGGCCACGCATGCAGCAACGTCTAGTCAGGCCTTGTTGTATGCGCTGGCCACGCATGCAGCAACACCTAGTCAGGACTCTTTCACTGAATCTGCTGAGGGTATAAACAGAGGTGGCTCGGAGCGAAGGG
This sequence comes from Chlamydotis macqueenii, assembly GCF_036417535.1. Taxonomy (NCBI): domain Eukaryota; kingdom Metazoa; phylum Chordata; class Aves; order Otidiformes; family Otididae; genus Chlamydotis; species Chlamydotis macqueenii. Next base: position 317,346 of record NW_028239092.1, on the reverse strand, counting down.
GAGAGGACAGACCCAGAGCACACTTTATTTACAACAGGGGACGCCCTGAAGGTGCTGCGCCTGCCTCCCTTCTCTGCTCTGACCCGGCTGATAAACATCCTCTTGCTCAGCGGTGTCTTTGGCATAGTTGGGTTAGTAACAGAATAGATCAGCAATAGATTTTTTTTATTATTAGCACAAAATCATGGTTGTCAGGATTTTGATGGGCTTTGCTGCATGAATCTGTCTGATCATTCGGAATCTATTCACAAAAGTATTCAAAACTTGCAAAAAGGAGTACAAAACCAGCAACAAAGTGATGGTTTTGATATATTCAGACATCTTTTGGTGACTTGATAAAAGCTTGTTACTAATAGCTGTAGGATGCTTATTCATTCCTTTTATATATGTATTTTGATCTATAATTCTGTGTCTTAAAATGTGTGCAAACTTTAATAGATAAAGCGTTGAAACAAGCCTCTTCTCCTAAACAAAGAAGGGGGAGATGTGGTATTTCGCTGAGCCAGTATGGTATCAGTGAAAGCACACCGACCTTGGGGGAGGAATGCAATCATGCTCTCAGGAAGAAAGCCATGGAATGAGAAGGGAAGCTTTAAGATACAAAACATTGTTAGCAGAATTTATGGCTTGTTTCAACAGAGGCCTGCAGAAAACTAGTCATTGCTCTTGTAGATAAGAAAGTTACTGGAGTTGTTATATCCATAATAGTAGAAAAATGTTATAGTAGAAAATTACTAGAAGGTACTGAAACTTAGCTTTGCTTTGTAATCATGAATATGCATAAACATGTGATCAGTAATTTTATTAACTAAGCTTGTGTGTGGCATAACTGGGTGGTTGCTGTCCTTGGTTAAAATCGGAATTATGATACTAGGCATCATACTAGGCATAACATACCATGCTTGCAAAAAATGATTAACAACTCAATACAGACAATCTGGCTCATAAAAAAAAAAAAAAAAAAAAAAAAAGAAGAAAAGGGAGATTCAGTAGAGGCCTACATGAACCTAGTTGATATTGTAGTAAAATAAGGTCAGGAGTACCAAAAAGAGCCATAGGAGGACCATGTTATTTTGGAAAATTGATAATGTTTGCTCCACCTATGAGAACATTACGGAATCACACTCAAGCAAGAAGATCGCTAAAAGTATTGACTCCCCATTGTGACGGCAATTTAACCCTGTTGGGTACAGCTGAGCGGATAGCATTATCTTTATTTGTTCCTTGGGCAGCAACTGCAAAAGCTTTAGCTAACTTAAATAAATTAGCTTGTTGGGCACAAAAGCAAATGAATTTAACCTCTAGCATGTTATCAGGATTATTAGAAGACATGGATAGTATGCGTCATGATATTTTTGCAGAATCTAGCAGCCATTGATTTTTTGTTATTAGCGCATAAGTGAGTCTGGATTGTTCAAAACAAAAAGGGGGATTTGTTGGATACCTGGAGTATCAGGGACACTTAGTGAACAATCCAGACCGAATGGAATTGTTATGTTTGTGAGCAGCAGGCCTCAAGGACATCACTGAAGCCGCTTGTGAGAAAGTAATGAAGCCGCCTGTAAGAAAGTACTGAAGCCACCTGTGAGAAAATAATGAGGCCGCCTGTGAGAAAGTAATGAAGCTTCCTGTGAGAAAGTAAACGAAGCAACCTTGAAGAAGATCGTAAACAACTCTGAGAAAGTGAAAACATGAAAAGTACGGGACTTTCAGGTTAACGGGACTTTCCAGATTAGCTAACTGCAAGTAGCAAGGATATGCAAATGTAACTATTAGAGCTTAAGCCAATCACGCAATGACTAGTAGGCATATTTTATCTTAGCAATATAAATATGTGCACCCGGGACTAATAAATCGAACTACGCTTATTACTCATATTGAGTCTTTTGTCGTACGTTCCTCCGTCGCTCGCAGGACTGCACCCCGTGGAAGAGATGACCCACGCCGGAGCAGTTTCACGAAGGACTGTGGCCCGTGGGAGGGACCCCACGCTGGAGCAGAGGAGGAATGCAAGGAGTTCTTCCCCCGACGATGACACAGAGGCGTAAAACAACGCGTGATGAACTGACTGCGACCCCCATTCCCCCCCCCACCGCCCCCGACCCCCCCCTCCATGCCGCTCGGGAGGGGAAGGTAGTAGAGATAATGTTAAGCCCGGGAAGAGGGAGGGGTGGGGGGAGGTTATCTTGTTCCCTGTCTCATTCTCCTGCTAGTTTTAGAAATAAATGAGTGTTTTTCCCCAAGTCGAGTCTGTTTTGCCTGTAACGGTAACTTTACAAATTTCTTCCCGTCCTTATCTCAAACCTCGAGCCGTTTTTCTTATATCATCTCCTCCTATTCTCTCGGAGGGTGGGGGGAGCGAGAGAGAGACTGTGTAGTCTGGTCCCGATCGGGGCTGAACTACGACAGTGGCCCAGCTGTCTGAGAGCAGTAGCAGCTGTCATTCTAAACATTCAAGAAGCCTGAAAGTTCACTCTAGGCCAGAAAATGACTGTCCTAGTTTCCCAGACTGTATCTGCGGTCCTTGAAGCAAAAGGAGGGCATTGGCTTTCCCCACAAAGGTTCCTGAAATATCAAGCTATAATGGTTGAACAGGATGATGTTGAAATCGTGACCACAAACATCATCAATCCGGCCTCATTCCTTGATGGGAACATCGGGGAGCCGGTGAGTCATGACTGCGTGGAAACAATTGAAACCATGTATTCTAGTCGAACGGATCTTAAAGATGTCCCTGTCGATGGAGCCGAACATTGGTTCACCGATGGAAGCAGCTATATGTTAAATGGAAGGCGACATTCCGGATATGCTGTTACCACTTTTGAAAAGGTGATAGAGTCCAGGCCACTATCAGCCGATGTCTCAACCCAAAAGGCCGAGATCATAGCCCTTACCTGAGCCCTGGAGAGAGCCCAGGGAAGGACTGTAAACATTTGGACTGACCCTAAATATGCCTTTGGGGTGGTACATGCCCATGGAGCAATATGGAAGGCAAGAGGACTGTTAAATTCTCATGGAAAAACCATCAAACACGCAGAAGGGATTTTGAAAATCCTGAATGCAGTCCAGCTTCCCAAAAAGGTGGCAATTATGCATATTAAAGCACACCAGAAAGTGAGCACAGAATTGGAAAGAGGAAATGAGCTGGCAGATAGGGAAGCAAAACAAGCAGCTAGAGAAACAATCAAGGTAGAGGGTGCGCTAATACCTGATGGACAGGTATTTCTAGAAGGTAAACCAGAATACACAAAGGAAGTCGGCAAACTTATTAATGATCTAAAGGGGTCATATAATGAGGAAGGGTGGGCCAATTACTACCCCTCACACGGGAGGGTAGTAATTCCCTCCTACATGATATGGTCAGTAGTCCGAGAAGAACATAGAAAAAGACACTGGGGGGAGGGGGGGGCAGAAGCCCTATATAAAGATCTCATCAGGAACATAATAGCGTGAAACTTAGACACTACCGCTAGACAAGTAACTCAACAATGTGATCTTTGTCTCCAGACTAATCCTAAAGTTGTAAAAGGGCCGAAACTTGAAAAAATCGGAAAGGGGAATGGTCCGGGACAACGTTGGCAGATTGATTTCTCAGAACTCCCTAGAAAAGGGGGGTATCGATACTTATTAGTACTTACGGATACCTTTTCAGGCTGGCCAGAAGCTTTCCCGTGCGGAACTGCTAAAGCCTGGGAAGTAACCAAAATACTGCTCCAGGAAATAGTACCTAGGTTTGGAGTCCCAGCAGTAATGCCCTCGGATAGAGGACCACATTTTGTGTCCAGAATAGTACAAGCAATTAGCCACCATCTAGGGATAGAGTGGCAATTACATACCTCTTACCGACCACAATCAAGTGGCCAGGTGGAGAAAATGAATCACCCAATCAAACAACAGATTGTCAAGTTGGGTCAGGAAACTAATCTAACTTTACCATTAGCTCTTATACGAATACGAACCAGACCAAGAGCAAGAGAAGGGCTTAGTCCATTCGAAATTCTATATGGACGACCCTATGGGGTACAAAAGGGACCGTCTTCACAAATTGGTGAAGAAATAATGACCTCCTATATGGTGGCACTAAACAAACAATTAAAAAGAATTGAAAAACATGCAATGGGAACACGTAGTAGGGGTCTGGATGGGCCTGTTCACGATATACAACCAGGGGACTATGTATATGTTAAATCTCTTACAGAAAAAACTCTGGAACCACAGTGGGCCGGACCTTTTCAAGTCCTCCTCACCACCTACACGGCAATTAAGGTAAAGGGACAGAACTCCTGGATACACCATACTTGGATCAAGAGAGCCTCTGCAACCTTGTGGAAAGTAACTCCAGACAACAATGAAGACTTGAGACTTAAACTCGTTCGAACGGATAAGGGCGGGAACAGTGCAGTAGTGAACCGGAGGGACACCACAGCAAACGATACCGGACAAAGAAACCGGGACCGGCCAGTAACTAATCTCGCCCAAATCTGTCATCGGTGCAGTTTATATCTTATTTGTCATTTTATTATAGGAAATATAAAACCCATTTTAGCAGGTCACCAAAGGCAGTACATTATCTACAGAAGTAGCTGTACTAATCCACTAGACCAACTAAATCCTAAAATGACCAATTGTTTAATTGGAATTGTGATTGGGCTTACAATATTTTCCTGCATCTTACCACCAACTTGTAATCAAAAGGACACCAAATGGCCGTGGTCTCACGCCTCCCTTGGGTTTACAGGAAGCATGGGACCACCTTTTAAACGGTCGGGCTTAAACTTGGCCACTGTGGTTATGCACAAAATGGAAATGTACTCAGGGCATGAGTGGGGCTGGGACAGAGGCAACAGGGATCCTTAATACTATGGTGCGCCCCGTTGTGATCTTATTGATTAGCTTAGGAGTTTTATTACTATTAACTATTGTGCTGTACCTATGGGTTTGGAGAATGTTTAAGAAAGTAACACTGTCGTAGTTCAGCCCCGATCAGGACCAGACTACGCAGTCTCTCTCTCACTCCTCCCACCCTCCGAGAGAACAGGGGGAGATAACGTAAGGAAAAACGGCTCGAGGTTTGAGATAAGGACTGGGAGAAATCCTTAAAGTTACCATCACGGGCAAAACAGACTCCTCTTGGGGAAAACTATTCATTTATTACTACAAACAGCAAGATAATGAGACAGAGAACAAGATAACCTCCCTCCACCCCTCCCTCTTCCCAAGCTTAACATTATCTCTACTACCTTCCCCCCCCCGAGTGGCACAGGAGGGGGAAGAGGGAATGGGGATTGCGGTCAGTTCATCACGCGTTGTTTTACACTGCTGCTTCATGGTTGGGGGAAGAACTCGCATTCCTCCCCTGCTCTGTTGTGGGGTCCCACCCGTACGCCACAGTCCTTCCTGAAACTGCTCCGGCATGGGTCATCTCTTCCACGGGGTGCAGTCTCTCCAGAACGGCTGTCCCAGCGGGCCCTCCATGGGCCACAGCTGCCTTCAGGCATCCACCTCCCCCAGTACAGGATCCTTCACGGGCTCCAAGTGGATCTCTGCCCCTCCGTGGACCTCCATGGGCTGCAGGGGGACAACCTGCTCCACCATGGTCGTCACCACAGGCTGCAGGGGAATCTTGGCCAGGAGCCGCATTACTCCTCCCACTCCTTCTGAACTGACCTGGGCATCTGCAGCCGTTCCTCACAACAGGCTGGTAGATGTCTCTCAGGATCCTTTTTACATCTTATTCACTTCTCCTCTCCTCTCCACTTCCTGCAGCCGGGCCGGACCAATTCGGGCCCAGTCAGCCGCTTGGCGAGAGGCCAGAGGGTGAGGCCTGCAAGGCCCATAAGGCCTGCGCCTCCCCCTCTGTGCCTCTGCCCCCCGCTCAGCTGCTTCACATCTCTCCCTTTTTTTTTTTTTTCTGTTTTCCCCTATTTGAATACGTTATCACAGAGGCATTATCATGGGACATTCTGCTACCAATTGGCTTGGCCTTGGCCAGCAGCGGGTCCGCTCTAGGCCCGGCCGAGTCCACTGAACAAAGGGGAGCGACTTCTAGCAGTTTCCTACAGAAGCTACCACCTTAGCCCCCCCCCCACTAACAAAACCATGTATGATGCTTCATATCATTCAGGGAAACTGTTTAAGTAAAAGAATTTACTTAGTGTGATAAAAAGGGGGGATTGATATAGGGGACAATAAGTTAATCACAACTATATATGTATGCTCTTAAAGAATTGTTGTAGTTCAGCCCCGATCGGGACCAGACTACGCAGTCTCTCTCTCACTCCCCCCCCACTCTCCAAGAGAACAGGGGGAGATTTGGTAAACAAAAGAAAACCAGGAAAAAAACCAAACCCGTGGGTTGAGATTGAACAAAAAGTAAATTTAACAGTAATGACAGAAGAAAACAAAACAGTGATGCAATACAAATATAGTATAATGGCTTACAACAAATCTCCACACCTAGTTTCTTCCACGTAGCAGGAGGCTCCTTTCACCACCCTCCTCACTTACATACTGAGCCCCAGCAGTTAGCTGATTAGTTAACTATCCCAGCCATAGGGGCTACCAGCTTCAGTACTCCACCCAGCTCAGGTAAATATTAACTCTATCCTAGCCAGAAACAGGACAAGAATACAGTTATAAAACATAGTCATGTACCCATATAGCTTAGAGAAACAATTAATGGAAGAGGAAGTCTGTTTTTTTTTTCTTTTCCTGACGAAGGACTCATTTGTAAGGAGTGAGAAACAGTCCCTACTGCTCAGTGGGAAAAAATCTTAAAAATCCTGAACCTTTTGTTACATGGTGACCAGCTCTGAATACCCTTGCTGCTCCTCACCGGCTCTTGCTACCACACATACAGGCTCCAAACTCTGGGGCTCCGGGCTTTCCTAGACCACCAGGACAGGGTGGTAAAGATCTACAGGCATAAAAAAAATCTACAGGCCAGGAAACATTGGGGCTCCGGGATTTCTTAGACCACCAGGACTCCGACGTTTAACACCAGCTCGAGCTGTCCGCCTAGTGTTAAACCACAGCTTAAAAATGGTGAATGTCAGACAGCTGCTCCCACACCAGAAGTGTCAGCTCTGGAATGTCTTGCTGCTTCTCACCAGCTCTAGGCACCACATCTACAGGCTCACAAACATTGGGGATCCGGCATTTCCTGGGACACCAGGACTCCGACGTCTACCATCACCTCAACTCAGCAGTCCCTTTTGAAAAAAATCTTAAAAATCACACAGTCAGAAGACTGCTCCCACACCAGAAGTGACATTTCTGAAAGCTCTTGCTTCTCCTGCCCGGCTCTTGCCACCGCATCTACAGGCTCACAAATATTGGGACTGCGAGATTTCCTAGAACACCAGCACTCCAACGTTTACCACGGTGTACTTATGGCCGCCCAGTGAAAACACTCTTATATATCATGAACGTTGGATGATAGATCCCACACCAGAAGTGCCAGCTCTGAAAACCCCTCAGTGGCTCTTGCCACCGCATCTACAAGCCCAGCAACACTGGGGCTCCGTTCTTTCCTAGACAATCAGGACTCCGACTTTTGCCACCATGTACACCAGTAAACTTTCAGAGGTGGCACTTTTGGTGTTAAAGCAATCGTCTGAGTTAGTGATTTTTAAGATTTATTTCTCACTGTGCAGCAGCTCTAGGTGATGGTAAGTGTCAGAGTCCTGCTGGTGGAGGAAAGCCCAGAGACTCAATGTTTCTGAGCCTGTAGATGTGGTGGGAAGAGTCGGTGAGGAGCAGCAAGAACTTTTAGAGCAGGCATTTCAGGTGTTGGAGTAATTGTCTGACTTCCTTCTCCGCGGCTGCTTCCAAGTTGACGGTAACTGCCAGCGTGCTAGCTGTGTAGGACAGTGAAGAGGCTGACGCGTGTGTGTCCGTAGAGCTGCTAGAAAGCGTACGTGAAGAGCAGGAAGGGCTTTCAGAGCAGCCGGCTCTCGTCTTGGGCAGTCGCCACACATCCGCACTTTTAGTGCCTCAGAACCCCGGACAGCTTGCAAAACACGGCTGTAACTGTCCCAGCGCAAGCTGTTCAGGAAAGCACAGAAACGCGATGTTCGCGTGCTTTTAGCGCTGCTCGCAAGAAGCCTCCGGAGCAGGCACTTCTCGTGCGGCAACAACCGTGCCTGCTACGATCTTTCCTAGCCTCTTTTCCTCCGGGCAGCCGGCTTGAGCTGATGTGAAGTGTTGGTGGGCAAATCATCCAGAGAAGTGTAGCAATGCTTCTGGGCTGTTAGCAAGAGCGAGTGAAGAGCAGCAAGAGCTTTCCTTGCTGACCCTTTTCATGTGGGAGATTAGCTGGACATTTGCCGGTTTAGTGCCTTGTTTCTTCTGCGCAGCTTGCACAAAGCTTATTGCGGCTTTCGCGGTTCGAGTTGTGCATCGCCGGAGCTCTGCGGGAAAGAGCGAGAGAAGAGCCGCGAAAGCTCCGAGTGCGGCCAGCTCGCGTGTAGCCGCGAATGTGCGCTGTTCGCCGGTTGCAGGGCGACTGCCTTCTGCGCGGCTGCTTCCAAGTTGACGGTAACTGCCAGCGTGCTAGCTGTGTAGGACAGTGAAGAGGCTGACGCGTGTGTGTCCGTAGAGCTGCTAGAAAGCGTACGTGACGAGCAGGAAGGGCTTTCAGAGCAGCCGGTTCTCGTCTTGCACAGTCGCCACACATCCGCACTTTTAGTGCCTCAGAACCCCGGACAGCTTGCAAAACACGGCTGTAACTGTCCCAGCGCAAGCTGTTCAGGAAAGCACAGAAACGCGATGTTCGCGTGCTTTTAGCGCTGCTCGCAAGAAGCCTCCGGAGCAGGCACTTCTCGTGCAGCAACAACCGTGCCTGCTACGATCTTTCCTAGCCTCTTTTCCTCCGGGCAGCCGGCTTGAGCTGATGTGAAGTGTTGGTGGGCAAATCATCCAGAGAAGCGTCGCAATGCTTCTGGGCTGTTAGCAAGAGCTTTCCTTGCTGAGCCTTTTCACGTTGGAGATTAGCTGGACATTTGCCGGTTTAGTGCCTTGTTTCTTCTGCGCAGCTTGCACAAAGCTCATTGCGGCTTTCGCGGTTCGAGTTGTGCATCGCCGGAGCTCTGCGGGAAAGAGCGAGAGAAGAGCCGCGAAAGCTCCGAGTGCGGCCAGCTCGCGTGTAGCCGCGAATGTGCGCTGTTCGCCGGTTGCAGGGCGACTGCCTTCTGCGCGGCTGCTTCCAAGTTGACGGTAACTGCCAGCGTGCTAGCTGTGTAGGACAGTGAAGAGGCTGACGCGTGTGTGTCCGTAGAGCTGCTAGAAAGCGTACGTGACGAGCAGGAAGGGCTTTCAGAGCAGCCGGTTCTCGTCTTGGACAGTCGCCACACATCCGCACTTTTAGTGCCTCAGAACCCCGGACAGCTTGCAAAACACGGCTGTAACTGTCCCAGCGCAAGCTGTTCAGGAAAGCACAGAAACGCGATGTTCGCGTGCTTTTAGCGCTGCTCGCAAGAAGCCTCCGGAGCAGGCACTTCTCGTGCAGCAACAACCGTGCCTGCTACGATCTTTCCTAGCCTCTTTTCCTCCGGGCAGCCGGCTTGAGCTGATGTGAAGTGTTGGTGGGCAAATCATCCAGAGAAGCGTCGCAATGCTTCTGGGCTGTTAGCAAGAGCTTTCCTTGCTGAGCCTTTTCACGTTGGAGATTAGCTGGACATTTGCCGGTTTAGTGCCTTGTTTCTTCTGCGCAGCTTGCACAAAGCTCATTGCGGCTTTCGCGGTTCGAGTTGTGCATCGCCGGAGCTCTGCGGGAAAGAGCGAGAGAAGAGCCGCGAAAGCTCCGAGTGCGGCCAGCTCGCGTGTAGCCGCGAATGTGCGCTGTTCGCCGGTTGCAGGGCGACTGCCTTCTGCGCGGCTGCTTCCAAGTTGACGGTAACTGCCAGCGTGCTAGCTGTGTAGGACAGTGAAGAGGCTGACGCGTGTGTGTCCGTAGAGCTGCTAGAAAGCGTACGTGACGAGCAGGAAGGGCTTTCAGAGCAGCCGGTTCTCGTCTTGGACAGTCGCCACACATCCGCACTTTTAGTGCCTCAGAACCCCGGACAGCTTGCAAAACACGGCTGTAACTGTCCCAGCGCAAGCTGTTCAGGAAAGCACAGAAACGCGATGTTCGCGTGCTTTTAGCGCTGCTCGCAAGAAGCCTCCGGAGCAGGCACTTCTCGTGCAGCAACAACCGTGCCTGCTACGATCTTTCCTAGCCTCTTTTCCTCCGGGCAGCCGGCTTGAGCTGATGTGAAGTGTTGGTGGGCAAATCATCCAGAGAAGCGTCGCAATGCTTCTGGGCTGTTAGCAAGAGCTTTCCTTGCTGAGCCTTTTCACGTTGGAGATTAGCTGGACATTTGCCGGTTTAGTGCCTTGTTTCTTCTGCGCAGCTTGCACAAAGCTCATTGCGGCTTTCGCGGTTCGAGTTGTGCATCGCCGGAGCTCTGCGGGAAAGAGCGAGAGAAGAGCCGCGAAAGCTCCGAGTGCGGCCAGCTCGCGTGTAGCCGCGAATGTGCGCTGTTCGCCGGTTGCAGGGCGAGTGCCTTCTGCGCGGCTGCTTCCAAGTTGACGGTAACTGCCAGCGTGCTAGCTGTGTAGGACAGTGAAGAGGCTGACGCGTGTGTGTCCGTAGAGCTGCTAGAAAGCGTACGTGACGAGCAGGAAGGGCTTTCAGAGCAGCCGGTTCTCGTCTTGCACAGTCGCCACACATCCGCACTTTTAGTGCCTCAGAACCCCGGACAGCTTGCAAAACACGGCTGTAACTGTCCCAGCGCAAGCTGTTCAGGAAAGCACAGAAACGCGATGTTCGCGTGCTTTTAGCGCTGCTCGCAAGAAGCCTCCGGAGCAGGCACTTCTCGTGCAGCAACAACCGTGCCTGCTACGATCTTTCCTAGCCTCTTTTCCTCCGGGCAGCCGGCTTGAGCTGATGTGAAGTGTTGGTGGGCAAATCATCCAGAGAAGCGTCGCAGTGCTTCTGGGCTGTTAGCAAGAGCTTTCCTTGCTGACCCTTTTCACGTTGGAGATTAGCTGGACATTTGCCGGTTTAGTGCCTTGTTTCTTCTGCGCAGCTTGCACAAAGCTCATTGCGGCTTTCGCGGTTCGAGTTGTGCATCGCCGGAGCTCTGCGGGAAAGAGCGAGAGAAGAGCCGCGAAAGCTCCGAGTGCGGCCAGCTCGCGTGTAGCCGCGAATGTGCGCTGTTCGCCGGTTGCAGGGCGACTGCCTTCTGCGCGGCTGCTTCCAAGTTGACGGTAACTGCCAGCGTGCTAGCTGTGTAGGACAGTGAAGAGGCTGACGCGTGTGTGTCCGTAGAGCTGCTAGAAAGCGTACGTGACGAGCAGGAAGGGCTTTCAGAGCAGCCGGTTCTCGTCTTGCACAGTCGCCACACATCCGCACTTTTAGTGCCTCAGAACCCCGGACAGCTTGCAAAACACGGCTGTAACTGTCCCAGCGCAAGCTGTTCAGGAAAGCACAGAAACGCGATGTTCGCGTGCTTTTAGCGCTGCTCGCAAGAAGCCTCCGGAGCAGGCACTTCTCGTGCAGCAACAACCGTGCCTGCTACGATCTTTCCTAGCCTCTTTTCCTCCGGGCAGCCGGCTTGAGCTGATGTGAAGTGTTGGTGGGCAAATCATCCAGAGAAGCGTCGCAGTGCTTCTGGGCTGTTAGCAAGAGCTTTCCTTGCTGACCCTTTTCACGTTGGAGATTAGCTGGACATTTGCAGGTTTAGTGCCTTGTTTCTTCTGCGCAGCTTGCACAAAGCTCATTGCGGCTTTCGCGGTTCGAGTTGTGCATCGCCGGAGCTCTGCGGGAAAGAGCGAGAGAAGAGCCGCGAAAGCTCCGAGTGCGGCCAGCTCGCGTGTAGCCGCGAATGTGCGCTGTTCGCCGGTTGCAGGGCGAGTGCCTTCTGCGCGGCTGCTTCCAAGTTGACGGTAACTGCCAGCGTGCTAGCTGTGTAGGACAGTGAAGAGGCTGACGCGTGTGTGTCCGTAGAGCTGCTAGAAAGCGTACGTGACGAGCAGGAAGGGCTTTCAGAGCAGCCGGTTCTCGTCTTGCACAGTCGCCACACATCCGCACTTTTAGTGCCTCAGAACCCCGGACAGCTTGCAAAACACGGCTGTAACTGTCCCAGCGCAAGCTGTTCAGGAAAGCACAGAAACGCGATGTTCGCGTGCTTTTAGCGCTGCTCGCAAGAAGCCTCCGGAGCAGGCACTTCTCGTGCAGCAACAACCGTGCCTGCTACGATCTTTCCTAGCCTCTTTTCCTCCGGGCAGCCGGCTTGAGCTGATGTGAAGTGTTGGTGGGCAAATCATCCAGAGAAGCGTCGCAGTGCTTCTGGGCTGTTAGCAAGAGCTTTCCTTGCTGACCCTTTTCACGTTGGAGATTAGCTGGACATTTGCCGGTTTAGTGCCTTGTTTCTTCTGCGCAGCTTGCACAAAGCTCATTGCGGCTTTCGCGGTTCGAGTTGTGCATCGCCGGAGCTCTGCGGGAAAGAGCGAGAGAAGAGCCGCGAAAGCTCCGAGTGCGGCCAGCTCGCGTGTAGCCGCGAATGTGCGCTGTTCGCCGGTTGCAGGGCGACTGCCTTCTGCGCGGCTGCTTCCAAGTTGACGGTAACTGCCAGCGTGCTAGCTGTGTAGGACAGTGAAGAGGCTGACGCGTGTGTGTCCGTAGAGCTGCTAGAAAGCGTACGTGACGAGCAGGAAGGGCTTTCAGAGCAGCCGGTTCTCGTCTTGCACAGTCGCCACACATCCGCACTTTTAGTGCCTCAGAACCCCGGACAGCTTGCAAAACACGGCTGTAACTGTCCCAGCGCAAGCTGTTCAGGAAAGCACAGAAACGCGATGTTCGCGTGCTTTTAGCGCTGCTCGCAAGAAGCCTCCGGAGCAGGCACTTCTCGTGCAGCAACAACCGTGCCTGCTACGATCTTTCCTAGCCTCTTTTCCTCCGGGCAGCCGGCTTGAGCTGATGTGAAGTGTTGGTGGGCAAATCATCCAGAGAAGCGTCGCAATGCTTCTGGGCTGTTAGCAAGAGCTTTCCTTGCTGACCCTTTTCACGTTGGAGATTAGCTGGACATTTGCCGGTTTAGTGCCTTGTTTCTTCTGCGCAGCTTGCACAAAGCTCATTGCGGCTTTCGCGGTTCGAGTTGTGCATCGCCGGAGCTCTGCGGGAAAGAGCGAGAGAAGAGCCGCGAAAGCTCCGAGTGCGGCCAGCTCGCGTGTAGCCGCGAATGTGCGCTGTTCGCCGGTTGCAGGGCGAGTGCCTTCTGCGCGGCTGCTTCCAAGTTGACGGTAACTGCCAGCGTGCTAGCTGTGTAGGACAGTGAAGAGGCTGACGCGTGTGTGTCCGTAGAGCTGCTAGAAAGCGTACGTGACGAGCAGGAAGGGCTTTCAGAGCAGCCGGTTCTCGTCTTGCACAGTCGCCACACATCCGCACTTTTAGTGCCTCAGAACCCCGGACAGCTTGCAAAACACGGCTGTAACTGTCCCAGCGCAAGCTGTTCAGGAAAGCACAGAAACGCGATGTTCGCGTGCTTTTAGCGCTGCTCGCAAGAAGCCTCCGGAGCAGGCACTTCTCGTGCAGCAACAACCGTGCCTGCTACGATCTTTCCTAGCCTCTTTTCCTCCGGGCAGCCGGCTTGAGCTGATGTGAAGTGTTGGTGGGCAAATCATCCAGAGAAGCGTCGCAGTGCTTCTGGGCTGTTAGCAAGAGCTTTCCTTGCTGACCCTTTTCACGTTGGAGATTAGCTGGACATTTGCAGGTTTAGTGCCTTGTTTCTTCTGCGCAGCTTGCACAAAGCTCATTGCGGCTTTCGCGGTTCGAGTTGTGCATCGCCGGAGCTCTGCGGGAAAGAGCGAGAGAAGAGCCGCGAAAGCTCCGAGTGCGGCCAGCTCGCGTGTAGCCGCGAATGTGCGCTGTTCGCCGGTTGCAGGGCGAGTGCCTTCTGCGCGGCTGCTTCCAAGTTGACGGTAACTGCCAGCGTGCTAGCTGTGTAGGACAGTGAAGAGGCTGACGCGTGTGTGTCCGTAGAGCTGCTAGAAAGCGTACGTGACGAGCAGGAAGGGCTTTCAGAGCAGCCGGTTCTCGTCTTGCACAGTCGCCACACATCCGCACTTTTAGTGCCTCAGAACCCCGGACAGCTTGCAAAACACGGCTGTAACTGTCCCAGCGCAAGCTGTTCAGGAAAGCACAGAAACGCGATGTTCGCGTGCTTTTAGCGCTGCTCGCAAGAAGCCTCCGGAGCAGGCACTTCTCGTGCAGCAACAACCGTGCCTGCTACGATCTTTCCTAGCCTCTTTTCCTCCGGGCAGCCGGCTTGAGCTGATGTGAAGTGTTGGTGGGCAAATCATCCAGAGAAGCGTCGCAGTGCTTCTGGGCTGTTAGCAAGAGCTTTCCTTGCTGACCCTTTTCACGTTGGAGATTAGCTGGACATTTGCCGGTTTAGTGCCTTGTTTCTTCTGCGCAGCTTGCACAAAGCTCATTGCGGCTTTCGCGGTTCGAGTTGTGCATCGCCGGAGCTCTGCGGGAAAGAGCGAGAGAAGAGCCGCGAAAGCTCCGAGTGCGGCCAGCTCGCGTGTAGCCGCGAATGTGCGCTGTTCGCCGGTTGCAGGGCGACTGCCTTCTGCGCGGCTGCTTCCAAGTTGACGGTAACTGCCAGCGTGCTAGCTGTGTAGGACAGTGAAGAGGCTGACGCGTGTGTGTCCGTAGAGCTGCTAGAAAGCGTACGTGACGAGCAGGAAGGGCTTTCAGAGCAGCCGGTTCTCGTCTTGCACAGTCGCCACACATCCGCACTTTTAGTGCCTCAGAACCCCGGACAGCTTGCAAAACACGGCTGTAACTGTCCCAGCGCAAGCTGTTCAGGAAAGCACAGAAACGCGATGTTCGCGTGCTTTTAGCGCTGCTCGCAAGAAGCCTCCGGAGCAGGCACTTCTCGTGCAGCAACAACCGTGCCTGCTACGATCTTTCCTAGCCTCTTTTCCTCCGGGCAGCCGGCTTGAGCTGATGTGAAGTGTTGGTGGGCAAATCATCCAGAGAAGCGTCGCAATGCTTCTGGGCTGTTAGCAAGAGCTTTCCTTGCTGACCCTTTTCACGTTGGAGATTAGCTGGACATTTGCCGGTTTAGTGCCTTGTTTCTTCTGCGCAGCTTGCACAAAGCTCATTGCGGCTTTCGCGGTTCGAGTTGTGCATCGCCGGAGCTCTGCGGGAAAGAGCGAGAGAAGAGCCGCGAAAGCTCCGAGTGCGGCCAGCTCGCGTGTAGCCGCGAATGTGCGCTGTTCGCCGGTTGCAGGGCGAGTGCCTTCTGCGCGGCTGCTTCCAAGTTGACGGTAACTGCCAGCGTGCTAGCTGTGTAGGACAGTGAAGAGGCTGACGCGTGTGTGTCCGTAGAGCTGCTAGAAAGCGTACGTGACGAGCAGGAAGGGCTTTCAGAGCAGCCGGTTCTCGTCTTGCACAGTCGCCACACATCCGCACTTTTAGTGCCTCAGAACCCCGGACAGCTTGCAAAACACGGCTGTAACTGTCCCAGCGCAAGCTGTTCAGGAAAGCACAGAAACGCGATGTTCGCGTGCTTTTAGCGCTGCTCGCAAGAAGCCTCCGGAGCAGGCACTTCTCGTGCAGCAACAACCGTGCCTGCTACGATCTTTCCTAGCCTCTTTTCCTCCGGGCAGCCGGCTTGAGCTGATGTGAAGTGTTGGTGGGCAAATCATCCAGAGAAGCGTCGCAATGCTTCTGGGCTGTTAGCAAGAGCTTTCCTTGCTGACCCTTTTCACGTTGGAGATTAGCTGGACATTTGCCGGTTTAGTGCCTTGTTTCTTCTGCGCAGCTTGCACAAAGCTCATTGCGGCTTTCGCGGTTCGAGTTGTGCATCGCCGGAGCTCTGCGGGAAAGAGCGAGAGAAGAGCCGCGAAAGCTCCGAGTGCGGCCAGCTCGCGTGTAGCCGCGAATGTGCGCTGTTCGCCGGTTGCAGGGCGAGTGCCTTCTGCGCGGCTGCTTCCAAGTTGACGGTAACTGCCAGCGTGCTAGCTGTGTAGGACAGTGAAGAGGCTGACGCGTGTGTGTCCGTAGAGCTGCTAGAAAGCGTACGTGACGAGCAGGAAGGGCTTTCAGAGCAGCCGGTTCTCGTCTTGCACAGTCGCCACACATCCGCACTTTTAGTGCCTCAGAACCCCGGACAGCTTGCAAAACACGGCTGTAACTGTCCCAGCGCAAGCTGTTCAGGAAAGCACAGAAACGCGATGTTCGCGTGCTTTTAGCGCTGCTCGCAAGAAGCCTCCGGAGCAGGCACTTCTCGTGCAGCAACAACCGTGCCTGCTACGATCTTTCCTAGCCTCTTTTCCTCCGGGCAGCCGGCTTGAGCTGATGTGAAGTGTTGGTGGGCAAATCATCCAGAGAAGCGTCGCAGTGCTTCTGGGCTGTTAGCAAGAGCTTTCCTTGCTGACCCTTTTCACGTTGGAGATTAGCTGGACATTTGCCGGTTTAGTGCCTTGTTTCTTCTGCGCAGCTTGCACAAAGCTCATTGCGGCTTTCGCGGTTCGAGTTGTGCATCGCCGGAGCTCTGCGGGAAAGAGCGAGAGAAGAGCCGCGAAAGCTCCGAGTGCGGCCAGCTCGCGTGTAGCCGCGAATGTGCGCTGTTCGCCGGTTGCAGGGCGACTGCCTTCTGCGCGGCTGCTTCCAAGTTGACGGTAACTGCCAGCGTGCTAGCTGTGTAGGACAGTGAAGAGGCTGACGCGTGTGTGTCCGTAGAGCTGCTAGAAAGCGTACGTGACGAGCAGGAAGGGCTTTCAGAGCAGCCGGTTCTCGTCTTGCACAGTCGCCACACATCCGCACTTTTAGTGCCTCAGAACCCCGGACAGCTTGCAAAACACGGCTGTAACTGTCCCAGCGCAAGCTGTTCAGGAAAGCACAGAAACGCGATGTTCGCGTGCTTTTAGCGCTGCTCGCAAGAAGCCTCCGGAGCAGGCACTTCTCGTGCAGCAACAACCGTGCCTGCTACGATCTTTCCTAGCCTCTTTTCCTCCGGGCAGCCGGCTTGAGCTGATGTGAAGTGTTGGTGGGCAAATCATCCAGAGAAGCGTCGCAATGCTTCTGGGCTGTTAGCAAGAGCTTTCCTTGCTGAGCCTTTTCACGTTGGAGATTAGCTGGACATTTGCCGGTTTAGTGCCTTGTTTCTTCTGCGCAGCTTGCACAAAGCTCATTGCGGCTTTCGCGGTTCGAGTTGTGCATCGCCGGAGCTCTGCGGGAAAGAGCGAGAGAAGAGCCGCGAAAGCTCCGAGTGCGGCCAGCTCGCGTGTAGCCGCGAATGTGCGCTGTTCGCCGGTTGCAGGGCGACTGCCTTCTGCGCGGCTGCTTCCAAGTTGACGGTAACTGCCAGCGTGCTAGCTGTGTAGGACAGTGAAGAGGCTGACGCGTGTGTGTCCGTAGAGCTGCTAGAAAGCGTACGTGACGAGCAGGAAGGGCTTTCAGAGCAGCCGGTTCTCGTCTTGCACAGTCGCCACACATCCGCACTTTTAGTGCCTCAGAACCCCGGACAGCTTGCAAAACACGGCTGTAACTGTCCCAGCGCAAGCTGTTCAGGAAAGCACAGAAACGCGATGTTCGCGTGCTTTTAGCGCTGCTCGCAAGAAGCCTCCGGAGCAGGCACTTCTCGTGCAGCAACAACCGTGCCTGCTACGATCTTTCCTAGCCTCTTTTCCTCCGGGCAGCCGGCTTGAGCTGATGTGAAGTGTTGGTGGGCAAATCATCCAGAGAAGCGTCGCAATGCTTCTGGGCTGTTAGCAAGAGCTTTCCTTGCTGAGCCTTTTCACGTTGGAGATTAGCTGGACATTTGCCGGTTTAGTGCCTTGTTTCTTCTGCGCAGCTTGCACAAAGCTCATTGCGGCTTTCGCGGTTCGAGTTGTGCATCGCCGGAGCTCTGCGGGAAAGAGCGAGAGAAGAGCCGCGAAAGCTCCGAGTGCGGCCAGCTCGCGTGTAGCCGCGAATGTGCGCTGTTCGCCGGTTGCAGGGCGACTGCCTTCTGCGCGGCTGCTTCCAAGTTGACGGTAACTGCCAGCGTGCTAGCTGTGTAGGACAGTGAAGAGGCTGACGCGTGTGTGTCCGTAGAGCTGCTAGAAAGCGTACGTGACGAGCAGGAAGGGCTTTCAGAGCAGCCGGTTCTCGTCTTGGACAGTCGCCACACATCCGCACTTTTAGTGCCTCAGAACCCCGGACAGCTTGCAAAACACGGCTGTAACTGTCCCAGCGCAAGCTGTTCAGGAAAGCACAGAAACGCGATGTTCGCGTGCTTTTAGCGCTGCTCGCAAGAAGCCTCCGGAGCAGGCACTTCTCGTGCAGCAACAACCGTGCCTGCTACGATCTTTCCTAGCCTCTTTTCCTCCGGGCAGCCGGCTTGAGCTGATGTGAAGTGTTGGTGGGCAAATCATCCAGAGAAGCGTCGCAATGCTTCTGGGCTGTTAGCAAGAGCTTTCCTTGCTGAGCCTTTTCACGTTGGAGATTAGCTGGACATTTGCCGGTTTAGTGCCTTGTTTCTTCTGCGCAGCTTGCACAAAGCTCATTGCGGCTTTCGCGGTTCGAGTTGTGCATCGCCGGAGCTCTGCGGGAAAGAGCGAGAGAAGAGCCGCGAAAGCTCCGAGTGCGGCCAGCTCGCGTGTAGCCGCGAATGTGCGCTGTTCGCCGGTTGCAGGGCGAGTGCCTTCTGCGCGGCTGCTTCCAAGTTGACGGTAACTGCCAGCGTGCTAGCTGTGTAGGACAGTGAAGAGGCTGACGCGTGTGTGTCCGTAGAGCTGCTAGAAAGCGTACGTGACGAGCAGGAAGGGCTTTCAGAGCAGCCGGTTCTCGTCTTGCACAGTCGCCACACATCCGCACTTTTAGTGCCTCAGAACCCCGGACAGCTTGCAAAACACGGCTGTAACTGTCCCAGCGCAAGCTGTTCAGGAAAGCACAGAAACGCGATGTTCGCGTGCTTTTAGCGCTGCTCGCAAGAAGCCTCCGGAGCAGGCACTTCTCGTGCAGCAACAACCGTGCCTGCTACGATCTTTCCTAGCCTCTTTTCCTCCGGGCAGCCGGCTTGAGCTGATGTGAAGTGTTGGTGGGCAAATCATCCAGAGAAGCGTCGCAGTGCTTCTGGGCTGTTAGCAAGAGCTTTCCTTGCTGACCCTTTTCACGTTGGAGATTAGCTGGACATTTGCCGGTTTAGTGCCTTGTTTCTTCTGCGCAGCTTGCACAAAGCTCATTGCGGCTTTCGCGGTTCGAGTTGTGCATCGCCGGAGCTCTGCGGGAAAGAGCGAGAGAAGAGCCGCGAAAGCTCCGAGTGCGGCCAGCTCGCGTGTAGCCGCGAATGTGCGCTGTTCGCCGGTTGCAGGGCGACTGCCTTCTGCGCGGCTGCTTCCAAGTTGACGGTAACTGCCAGCGTGCTAGCTGTGTAGGACAGTGAAGAGGCTGACGCGTGTGTGTCCGTAGAGCTGCTAGAAAGCGTACGTGGCGAGCAGGAAGGGCTTTCAGAGCAGCCGGTTCTCGTCTTGCACAGTCGCCACACATCCGCACTTTTAGTGCCTCAGAACCCCGGACAGCTTGCAAAACACGGCTGTAACTGTCCCAGCGCAAGCTGTTCAGGAAAGCACAGAAACGCGATGTTCGCGTGCTTTTAGCGCTGCTCGCAAGAAGCCTCCGGAGCAGGCACTTCTCGTGCAGCAACAACCGTGCCTGCTACGATCTTTCCTAGCCTCTTTTCCTCCGGGCAGCCGGCTTGAGCTGATGTGAAGTGTTGGTGGGCAAATCATCCAGAGAAGCGTCGCAATGCTTCTGGGCTGTTAGCAAGAGCTTTCCTTGCTGAGCCTTTTCACGTTGGAGATTAGCTGGACATTTGCCGGTTTAGTGCCTTGTTTCTTCTGCGCAGCTTGCACAAAGCTCATTGCGGCTTTCGCGGTTCGAGTTGTGCATCGCCGGAGCTCTGCGGGAAAGAGCGAGAGAAGAGCCGCGAAAGCTCCGAGTGCGGCCAGCTCGCGTGTAGCCGCGAATGTGCGCTGTTCGCCGGTTGCAGGGCGACTGCCTTCTGCGCGGCTGCTTCCAAGTTGACGGTAACTGCCAGCGTGCTAGCTGTGTAGGACAGTGAAGAGGCTGACGCGTGTGTGTCCGTAGAGCTGCTAGAAAGCGTACGTGACGAGCAGGAAGGGCTTTCAGAGCAGCCGGTTCTCGTCTTGCACAGTCGCCACACATCCGCACTTTTAGTGCCTCAGAACCCCGGACAGCTTGCAAAACACGGCTGTAACTGTCCCAGCGCAAGCTGTTCAGGAAAGCACAGAAACGCGATGTTCGCGTGCTTTTAGCGCTGCTCGCAAGAAGCCTCCGGAGCAGGCACTTCTCGTGCAGCAACAACCGTGCCTGCTACGATCTTTCCTAGCCTCTTTTCCTCCGGGCAGCCGGCTTGAGCTGATGTGAAGTGTTGGTGGGCAAATCATCCAGAGAAGCGTCGCAATGCTTCTGGGCTGTTAGCAAGAGCTTTCCTTGCTGAGCCTTTTCACGTTGGAGATTAGCTGGACATTTGCCGGTTTAGTGCCTTGTTTCTTCTGCGCAGCTTGCACAAAGCTCATTGCGGCTTTCGCGGTTCGAGTTGTGCATCGCCGGAGCTCTGCGGGAAAGAGCGAGAGAAGAGCCGCGAAAGCTCCGAGTGCGGCCAGCTCGCGTGTAGCCGCGAATGTGCGCTGTTCGCCGGTTGCAGGGCGACTGCCTTCTGCGCGGCTGCTTCCAAGTTGACGGTAACTGCCAGCGTGCTAGCTGTGTAGGACAGTGAAGAGGCTGACGCGTGTGTGTCCGTAGAGCTGCTAGAAAGCGTACGTGACGAGCAGGAAGGGCTTTCAGAGCAGCCGGTTCTCGTCTTGGACAGTCGCCACACATCCGCACTTTTAGTGCCTCAGAACCCCGGACAGCTTGCAAAACACGGCTGTAACTGTCCCAGCGCAAGCTGTTCAGGAAAGCACAGAAACGCGATGTTCGCGTGCTTTTAGCGCTGCTCGCAAGAAGCCTCCGGAGCAGGCACTTCTCGTGCAGCAACAACCGTGCCTGCTACGATCTTTCCTAGCCTCTTTTCCTCCGGGCAGCCGGCTTGAGCTGATGTGAAGTGTTGGTGGGCAAATCATCCAGAGAAGCGTCGCAATGCTTCTGGGCTGTTAGCAAGAGCTTTCCTTGCTGACCCTTTTCACGTTGGAGATTAGCTGGACATTTGCCGGTTTAGTGCCTTGTTTCTTCTGCGCAGCTTGCACAAAGCTCATTGCGGCTTTCGCGGTTCGAGTTGTGCATCGCCGGAGCTCTGCGGGAAAGAGCGAGAGAAGAGCCGCGAAAGCTCCGAGTGCGGCCAGCTCGCGTGTAGCCGCGAATGTGCGCTGTTCGCCGGTTGCAGGGCGAGTGCCTTCTGCGCGGCTGCTTCCAAGTTGACGGTAACTGCCAGCGTGCTAGCTGTGTAGGACAGTGAAGAGGCTGACGCGTGTGTGTCCGTAGAGCTGCTAGAAAGCGTACGTGACGAGCAGGAAGGGCTTTCAGAGCAGCCGGTTCTCGTCTTGCACAGTCGCCACACATCCGCACTTTTAGTGCCTCAGAACCCCGGACAGCTTGCAAAACACGGCTGTAACTGTCCCAGCGCAAGCTGTTCAGGAAAGCACAGAAACGCGATGTTCGCGTGCTTTTAGCGCTGCTCGCAAGAAGCCTCCGGAGCAGGCACTTCTCGTGCAGCAACAACCGTGCCTGCTACGATCTTTCCTAGCCTCTTTTCCTCCGGGCAGCCGGCTTGAGCTGATGTGAAGTGTTGGTGGGCAAATCATCCAGAGAAGCGTCGCAATGCTTCTGGGCTGTTAGCAAGAGCTTTCCTTGCTGACCCTTTTCACGTTGGAGATTAGCTGGACATTTGCCGGTTTAGTGCCTTGTTTCTTCTGCGCAGCTTGCACAAAGCTCATTGCGGCTTTCGCGGTTCGAGTTGTGCATCGCCGGAGCTCTGCGGGAAAGAGCGAGAGAAGAGCCGCGAAAGCTCCGAGTGCGGCCAGCTCGCGTGTAGCCGCGAATGTGCGCTGTTCGCCGGTTGCAGGGCGAGTGCCTTCTGCGCGGCTGCTTCCAAGTTGACGGTAACTGCCAGCGTGCTAGCTGTGTAGGACAGTGAAGAGGCTGACGCGTGTGTGTCCGTAGAGCTGCTAGAAAGCGTACGTGACGAGCAGGAAGGGCTTTCAGAGCAGCCGGTTCTCGTCTTGCACAGTCGCCACACATCCGCACTTTTAGTGCCTCAGAACCCCGGACAGCTTGCAAAACACGGCTGTAACTGTCCCAGCGCAAGCTGTTCAGGAAAGCACAGAAACGCGATGTTCGCGTGCTTTTAGCGCTGCTCGCAAGAAGCCTCCGGAGCAGGCACTTCTCGTGCAGCAACAACCGTGCCTGCTACGATCTTTCCTAGCCTCTTTTCCTCCGGGCAGCCGGCTTGAGCTGATGTGAAGTGTTGGTGGGCAAATCATCCAGAGAAGCGTCGCAATGCTTCTGGGCTGTTAGCAAGAGCTTTCCTTGCTGAGCCTTTTCACGTTGGAGATTAGCTGGACATTTGCCGGTTTAGTGCCTTGTTTCTTCTGCGCAGCTTGCACAAAGCTCATTGCGGCTTTCGCGGTTCGAGTTGTGCATCGCCGGAGCTCTGCGGGAAAGAGCGAGAGAAGAGCCGCGAAAGCTCCGAGTGCGGCCAGCTCGCGTGTAGCCGCGAATGTGCGCTGTTCGCCGGTTGCAGGGCGACTGCCTTCTGCGCGGCTGCTTCCAAGTTGACGGTAACTGCCAGCGTGCTAGCTGTGTAGGACAGTGAAGAGGCTGACGCGTGTGTGTCCGTAGAGCTGCTAGAAAGCGTACGTGACGAGCAGGAAGGGCTTTCAGAGCAGCCGGTTCTCGTCTTGGACAGTCGCCACACATCCGCACTTTTAGTGCCTCAGAACCCCGGACAGCTTGCAAAACACGGCTGTAACTGTCCCAGCGCAAGCTGTTCAGGAAAGCACAGAAACGCGATGTTCGCGTGCTTTTAGCGCTGCTCGCAAGAAGCCTCCGGAGCAGGCACTTCTCGTGCAGCAACAACCGTGCCTGCTACGATCTTTCCTAGCCTCTTTTCCTCCGGGCAGCCGGCTTGAGCTGATGTGAAGTGTTGGTGGGCAAATCATCCAGAGAAGCGTCGCAATGCTTCTGGGCTGTTAGCAAGAGCTTTCCTTGCTGAGCCTTTTCACGTTGGAGATTAGCTGGACATTTGCCGGTTTAGTGCCTTGTTTCTTCTGCGCAGCTTGCACAAAGCTCATTGCGGCTTTCGCGGTTCGAGTTGTGCATCGCCGGAGCTCTGCGGGAAAGAGCGAGAGAAGAGCCGCGAAAGCTCCGAGTGCGGCCAGCTCGCGTGTAGCCGCGAATGTGCGCTGTTCGCCGGTTGCAGGGCGAGTGCCTTCTGCGCGGCTGCTTCCAAGTTGACGGTAACTGCCAGCGTGCTAGCTGTGTAGGACAGTGAAGAGGCTGACGCGTGTGTGTCCGTAGAGCTGCTAGAAAGCGTACGTGACGAGCAGGAAGGGCTTTCAGAGCAGCCGGTTCTCGTCTTGCACAGTCGCCACACATCCGCACTTTTAGTGCCTCAGAACCCCGGACAGCTTGCAAAACACGGCTGTAACTGTCCCAGCGCAAGCTGTTCAGGAAAGCACAGAAACGCGATGTTCGCGTGCTTTTAGCGCTGCTCGCAAGAAGCCTCCGGAGCAGGCACTTCTCGTGCAGCAACAACCGTGCCTGCTACGATCTTTCCTAGCCTCTTTTCCTCCGGGCAGCCGGCTTGAGCTGATGTGAAGTGTTGGTGGGCAAATCATCCAGAGAAGCGTCGCAATGCTTCTGGGCTGTTAGCAAGAGCTTTCCTTGCTGAGCCTTTTCACGTTGGAGATTAGCTGGACATTTGCCGGTTTAGTGCCTTGTTTCTTCTGCGCAGCTTGCACAAAGCTCATTGCGGCTTTCGCGGTTCGAGTTGTGCATCGCCGGAGCTCTGCGGGAAAGAGCGAGAGAAGAGCCGCGAAAGCTCCGAGTGCGGCCAGCTCGCGTGTAGCCGCGAATGTGCGCTGTTCGCCGGTTGCAGGGCGACTGCCTTCTGCGCGGCTGCTTCCAAGTTGACGGTAACTGCCAGCGTGCTAGCTGTGTAGGACAGTGAAGAGGCTGACGCGTGTGTGTCCGTAGAGCTGCTAGAAAGCGTACGTGACGAGCAGGAAGGGCTTTCAGAGCAGCCGGTTCTCGTCTTGCACAGTCGCCACACATCCGCACTTTTAGTGCCTCAGAACCCCGGACAGCTTGCAAAACACGGCTGTAACTGTCCCAGCGCAAGCTGTTCAGGAAAGCACAGAAACGCGATGTTCGCGTGCTTTTAGCGCTGCTCGCAAGAAGCCTCCGGAGCAGGCACTTCTCGTGCAGCAACAACCGTGCCTGCTACGATCTTTCCTAGCCTCTTTTCCTCCGGGCAGCCGGCTTGAGCTGATGTGAAGTGTTGGTGGGCAAATCATCCAGAGAAGCGTCGCAATGCTTCTGGGCTGTTAGCAAGAGCTTTCCTTGCTGAGCCTTTTCACGTTGGAGATTAGCTGGACATTTGCCGGTTTAGTGCCTTGTTTCTTCTGCGCAGCTTGCACAAAGCTCATTGCGGCTTTCGCGGTTCGAGTTGTGCATCGCCGGAGCTCTGCGGGAAAGAGCGAGAGAAGAGCCGCGAAAGCTCCGAGTGCGGCCAGCTCGCGTGTAGCCGCGAATGTGCGCTGTTCGCCGGTTGCAGGGCGAGTGCCTTCTGCGCGGCTGCTTCCAAGTTGACGGTAACTGCCAGCGTGCTAGCTGTGTAGGACAGTGAAGAGGCTGACGCGTGTGTGTCCGTAGAGCTGCTAGAAAGCGTACGTGACGAGCAGGAAGGGCTTTCAGAGCAGCCGGTTCTCGTCTTGCACAGTCGCCACACATCCGCACTTTTAGTGCCTCAGAACCCCGGACAGCTTGCAAAACACGGCTGTAACTGTCCCAGCGCAAGCTGTTCAGGAAAGCACAGAAACGCGATGTTCGCGTGCTTTTAGCGCTGCTCGCAAGAAGCCTCCGGAGCAGGCACTTCTCGTGCAGCAACAACCGTGCCTGCTACGATCTTTCCTAGCCTCTTTTCCTCCGGGCAGCCGGCTTGAGCTGATGTGAAGTGTTGGTGGGCAAATCATCCAGAGAAGCGTCGCAATGCTTCTGGGCTGTTAGCAAGAGCTTTCCTTGCTGACCCTTTTCACGTTGGAGATTAGCTGGACATTTGCCGGTTTAGTGCCTTGTTTCTTCTGCGCAGCTTGCACAAAGCTCATTGCGGCTTTCGCGGTTCGAGTTGTGCATCGCCGGAGCTCTGCGGGAAAGAGCGAGAGAAGAGCCGCGAAAGCTCCGAGTGCGGCCAGCTCGCGTGTAGCCGCGAATGTGCGCTGTTCGCCGGTTGCAGGGCGAGTGCCTTCTGCGCGGCTGCTTCCAAGTTGACGGTAACTGCCAGCGTGCTAGCTGTGTAGGACAGTGAAGAGGCTGACGCGTGTGTGTCCGTAGAGCTGCTAGAAAGCGTACGTGACGAGCAGGAAGGGCTTTCAGAGCAGCCGGTTCTCGTCTTGCACAGTCGCCACACATCCGCACTTTTAGTGCCTCAGAACCCCGGACAGCTTGCAAAACACGGCTGTAACTGTCCCAGCGCAAGCTGTTCAGGAAAGCACAGAAACGCGATGTTCGCGTGCTTTTAGCGCTGCTCGCAAGAAGCCTCCGGAGCAGGCACTTCTCGTGCAGCAACAACCGTGCCTGCTACGATCTTTCCTAGCCTCTTTTCCTCCGGGCAGCCGGCTTGAGCTGATGTGAAGTGTTGGTGGGCAAATCATCCAGAGAAGCGTCGCAATGCTTCTGGGCTGTTAGCAAGAGCTTTCCTTGCTGAGCCTTTTCACGTTGGAGATTAGCTGGACATTTGCCGGTTTAGTGCCTTGTTTCTTCTGCGCAGCTTGCACAAAGCTCATTGCGGCTTTCGCGGTTCGAGTTGTGCATCGCCGGAGCTCTGCGGGAAAGAGCGAGAGAAGAGCCGCGAAAGCTCCGAGTGCGGCCAGCTCGCGTGTAGCCGCGAATGTGCGCTGTTCGCCGGTTGCAGGGCGACTGCCTTCTGCGCGGCTGCTTCCAAGTTGACGGTAACTGCCAGCGTGCTAGCTGTGTAGGACAGTGAAGAGGCTGACGCGTGTGTGTCCGTAGAGCTGCTAGAAAGCGTACGTGACGAGCAGGAAGGGCTTTCAGAGCAGCCGGTTCTCGTCTTGGACAGTCGCCACACATCCGCACTTTTAGTGCCTCAGAACCCCGGACAGCTTGCAAAACACGGCTGTAACTGTCCCAGCGCAAGCTGTTCAGGAAAGCACAGAAACGCGATGTTCGCGTGCTTTTAGCGCTGCTCGCAAGAAGCCTCCGGAGCAGGCACTTCTCGTGCAGCAACAACCGTGCCTGCTACGATCTTTCCTAGCCTCTTTTCCTCCGGGCAGCCGGCTTGAGCTGATGTGAAGTGGTGGGCAAATCATCCAGAGAAGCGTCGCAATGCTTCTGGGCTGTTAGCAAGAGCTTTCCTTGCTGAGCCTTTTCACGTTGGAGATTAGCTGGACATTTGCCGGTTTAGTGCCTTGTTTCTTCTGCGCAGCTTGCACAAAGCTCATTGCGGCTTTCGCGGTTCGAGTTGTGCATCGCCGGAGCTCTGCGGGAAAGAGCGAGACAAGAGCCGCGAAAGCTCCGAGTGCGGCCAGCTCGCGTGTAGCCGCGAATGTGCGCTGTTCGCCGGTTGCAGGGCGAGTGCCTTCTGCGCGGCTGCTTCCAAGTTGACGGTAACTGCCAGCGTGCTAGCTGTGTAGGACAGTGAAGAGGCTGACGCGTGTGTGTCCGTAGAGCTGCTAGAAAGCGTACGTGACGAGCAGGAAGGGCTTTCAGAGCAGCCGGTTCTCGTCTTGCACAGTCGCCACACATCCGCACTTTTAGTGCCTCAGAACCCCGGACAGCTTGCAAAACACGGCTGTAACTGTCCCAGCGCAAGCTGTTCAGGAAAGCACAGAAACGCGATGTTCGCGTGCTTTTAGCGCTGCTCGCAAGAAGCCTCCGGAGCAGGCACTTCTCGTGCAGCAACAACCGTGCCTGCTACGATCTTTCCTAGCCTCTTTTCCTCCGGGCAGCCGGCTTGAGCTGATGTGAAGTGTTGGTGGGCAAATCATCCAGAGAAGCGTCGCAATGCTTCTGGGCTGTTAGCAAGAGCTTTCCTTGCTGACCCTTTTCACGTTGGAGATTAGCTGGACATTTGCCGGTTTAGTGCCTTGTTTCTTCTGCGCAGCTTGCACAAAGCTCATTGCGGCTTTCGCGGTTCGAGTTGTGCATCGCCGGAGCTCTGCGGGAAAGAGCGAGAGAAGAGCCGCGAAAGCTCCGAGTGCGGCCAGCTCGCGTGTAGCCGCGAATGTGCGCTGTTCGCCGGTTGCAGGGCGACTGCCTTCTGCGCGGCTGCTTCCAAGTTGACGGTAACTGCCAGCGTGCTAGCTGTGTAGGACAGTGAAGAGGCTGACGCGTGTGTGTCCGTAGAGCTGCTAGAAAGCGTACGTGACGAGCAGGAAGGGCTTTCAGAGCAGCCGGTTCTCGTCTTGCACAGTCGCCACACATCCGCACTTTTAGTGCCTCAGAACCCCGGACAGCTTGCAAAACACGGCTGTAACTGTCCCAGCGCAAGCTGTTCAGGAAAGCACAGAAACGCGATGTTCGCGTGCTTTTAGCGCTGCTCGCAAGAAGCCTCCGGAGCAGGCACTTCTCGTGCAGCAACAACCGTGCCTGCTACGATCTTTCCTAGCCTCTTTTCCTCCGGGCAGCCGGCTTGAGCTGATGTGAAGTGTTGGTGGGCAAATCATCCAGAGAAGCGTCGCAATGCTTCTGGGCTGTTAGCAAGAGCTTTCCTTGCTGAGCCTTTTCACGTTGGAGATTAGCTGGACATTTGCCGGTTTAGTGCCTTGTTTCTTCTGCGCAGCTTGCACAAAGCTCATTGCGGCTTTCGCGGTTCGAGTTGTGCATCGCCGGAGCTCTGCGGGAAAGAGCGAGAGAAGAGCCGCGAAAGCTCCGAGTGCGGCCAGCTCGCGTGTAGCCGCGAATGTGCGCTGTTCGCCGGTTGCAGGGCGACTGCCTTCTGCGCGGCTGCTTCCAAGTTGACGGTAACTGCCAGCGTGCTAGCTGTGTAGGACAGTGAAGAGGCTGACGCGTGTGTGTCCGTAGAGCTGCTAGAAAGCGTACGTGACGAGCAGGAAGGGCTTTCAGAGCAGCCGGTTCTCGTCTTGGACAGTCGCCACACATCCGCACTTTTAGTGCCTCAGAACCCCGGACAGCTTGCAAAACACGGCTGTAACTGTCCCAGCGCAAGCTGTTCAGGAAAGCACAGAAACGCGATGTTCGCGTGCTTTTAGCGCTGCTCGCAAGAAGCCTCCGGAGCAGGCACTTCTCGTGCAGCAACAACCGTGCCTGCTACGATCTTTCCTAGCCTCTTTTCCTCCGGGCAGCCGGCTTGAGCTGATGTGAAGTGTTGGTGGGCAAATCATCCAGAGAAGCGTCGCAATGCTTCTGGGCTGTTAGCAAGAGCTTTCCTTGCTGAGCCTTTTCACGTTGGAGATTAGCTGGACATTTGCCGGTTTAGTGCCTTGTTTCTTCTGCGCAGCTTGCACAAAGCTCATTGCGGCTTTCGCGGTTCGAGTTGTGCATCGCCGGAGCTCTGCGGGAAAGAGCGAGAGAAGAGCCGCGAAAGCTCCGAGTGCGGCCAGCTCGCGTGTAGCCGCGAATGTGCGCTGTTCGCCGGTTGCAGGGCGAGTGCCTTCTGCGCGGCTGCTTCCAAGTTGACGGTAACTGCCAGCGTGCTAGCTGTGTAGGACAGTGAAGAGGCTGACGCGTGTGTGTCCGTAGAGCTGCTAGAAAGCGTACGTGACGAGCAGGAAGGGCTTTCAGAGCAGCCGGTTCTCGTCTTGCACAGTCGCCACACATCCGCACTTTTAGTGCCTCAGAACCCCGGACAGCTTGCAAAACACGGCTGTAACTGTCCCAGCGCAAGCTGTTCAGGAAAGCACAGAAACGCGATGTTCGCGTGCTTTTAGCGCTGCTCGCAAGAAGCCTCCGGAGCAGGCACTTCTCGTGCAGCAACAACCGTGCCTGCTACGATCTTTCCTAGCCTCTTTTCCTCCGGGCAGCCGGCTTGAGCTGATGTGAAGTGTTGGTGGGCAAATCATCCAGAGAAGCGTCGCAATGCTTCTGGGCTGTTAGCAAGAGCTTTCCTTGCTGACCCTTTTCACGTTGGAGATTAGCTGGACATTTGCCGGTTTAGTGCCTTGTTTCTTCTGCGCAGCTTGCACAAAGCTCATTGCGGCTTTCGCGGTTCGAGTTGTGCATCGCCGGAGCTCTGCGGGAAAGAGCGAGAGAAGAGCCGCGAAAGCTCCGAGTGCGGCCAGCTCGCGTGTAGCCGCGAATGTGCGCTGTTCGCCGGTTGCAGGGCGACTGCCTTCTGCGCGGCTGCTTCCAAGTTGACGGTAACTGCCAGCGTGCTAGCTGTGTAGGACAGTGAAGAGGCTGACGCGTGTGTGTCCGTAGAGCTGCTAGAAAGCGTACGTGACGAGCAGGAAGGGCTTTCAGAGCAGCCGGTTCTCGTCTTGCACAGTCGCCACACATCCGCACTTTTAGTGCCTCAGAACCCCGGACAGCTTGCAAAACACGGCTGTAACTGTCCCAGCGCAAGCTGTTCAGGAAAGCACAGAAACGCGATGTTCGCGTGCTTTTAGCGCTGCTCGCAAGAAGCCTCCGGAGCAGGCACTTCTCGTGCAGCAACAACCGTGCCTGCTACGATCTTTCCTAGCCTCTTTTCCTCCGGGCAGCCGGCTTGAGCTGATGTGAAGTGTTGGTGGGCAAATCATCCAGAGAAGCGTCGCAATGCTTCTGGGCTGTTAGCAAGAGCTTTCCTTGCTGACCCTTTTCACGTTGGAGATTAGCTGGACATTTGCCGGTTTAGTGCCTTGTTTCTTCTGCGCAGCTTGCACAAAGCTCATTGCGGCTTTCGCGGTTCGAGTTGTGCATCGCCGGAGCTCTGCGGGAAAGAGCGAGAGAAGAGCCGCGAAAGCTCCGAGTGCGGCCAGCTCGCGTGTAGCCGCGAATGTGCGCTGTTCGCCGGTTGCAGGGCGAGTGCCTTCTGCGCGGCTGCTTCCAAGTTGACGGTAACTGCCAGCGTGCTAGCTGTGTAGGACAGTGAAGAGGCTGACGCGTGTGTGTCCGTAGAGCTGCTAGAAAGCGTACGTGACGAGCAGGAAGGGCTTTCAGAGCAGCCGGTTCTCGTCTTGCACAGTCGCCACACATCCGCACTTTTAGTGCCTCAGAACCCCGGACAGCTTGCAAAACACGGCTGTAACTGTCCCAGCGCAAGCTGTTCAGGAAAGCACAGAAACGCGATGTTCGCGTGCTTTTAGCGCTGCTCGCAAGAAGCCTCCGGAGCAGGCACTTCTCGTGCAGCAACAACCGTGCCTGCTACGATCTTTCCTAGCCTCTTTTCCTCCGGGCAGCCGGCTTGAGCTGATGTGAAGTGTTGGTGGGCAAATCATCCAGAGAAGCGTCGCAATGCTTCTGGGCTGTTAGCAAGAGCTTTCCTTGCTGAGCCTTTTCACGTTGGAGATTAGCTGGACATTTGCCGGTTTAGTGCCTTGTTTCTTCTGCGCAGCTTGCACAAAGCTCATTGCGGCTTTCGCGGTTCGAGTTGTGCATCGCCGGAGCTCTGCGGGAAAGAGCGAGAGAAGAGCCGCGAAAGCTCCGAGTGCGGCCAGCTCGCGTGTAGCCGCGAATGTGCGCTGTTCGCCGGTTGCAGGGCGACTGCCTTCTGCGCGGCTGCTTCCAAGTTGACGGTAACTGCCAGCGTGCTAGCTGTGTAGGACAGTGAAGAGGCTGACGCGTGTGTGTCCGTAGAGCTGCTAGAAAGCGTACGTGACGAGCAGGAAGGGCTTTCAGAGCAGCCGGTTCTCGTCTTGGACAGTCGCCACACATCCGCACTTTTAGTGCCTCAGAACCCCGGACAGCTTGCAAAACACGGCTGTAACTGTCCCAGCGCAAGCTGTTCAGGAAAGCACAGAAACGCGATGTTCGCGTGCTTTTAGCGCTGCTCGCAAGAAGCCTCCGGAGCAGGCACTTCTCGTGCAGCAACAACCGTGCCTGCTACGATCTTTCCTAGCCTCTTTTCCTCCGGGCAGCCGGCTTGAGCTGATGTGAAGTGTTGGTGGGCAAATCATCCAGAGAAGCGTCGCAATGCTTCTGGGCTGTTAGCAAGAGCTTTCCTTGCTGAGCCTTTTCACGTTGGAGATTAGCTGGACATTTGCCGGTTTAGTGCCTTGTTTCTTCTGCGCAGCTTGCACAAAGCTCATTGCGGCTTTCGCGGTTCGAGTTGTGCATCGCCGGAGCTCTGCGGGAAAGAGCGAGAGAAGAGCCGCGAAAGCTCCGAGTGCGGCCAGCTCGCGTGTAGCCGCGAATGTGCGCTGTTCGCCGGTTGCAGGGCGAGTGCCTTCTGCGCGGCTGCTTCCAAGTTGACGGTAACTGCCAGCGTGCTAGCTGTGTAGGACAGTGAAGAGGCTGACGCGTGTGTGTCCGTAGAGCTGCTAGAAAGCGTACGTGACGAGCAGGAAGGGCTTTCAGAGCAGCCGGTTCTCGTCTTGCACAGTCGCCACACATCCGCACTTTTAGTGCCTCAGAACCCCGGACAGCTTGCAAAACACGGCTGTAACTGTCCCAGC
The DNA here is from genome assembly GCF_036417535.1 of Chlamydotis macqueenii. NCBI lineage: Eukaryota > Metazoa > Chordata > Aves > Otidiformes > Otididae > Chlamydotis > Chlamydotis macqueenii. The sequence continues at coordinate 285,558 of NW_028239092.1, read as the reverse complement.
GCAAGCTGTTCAGGAAAGCACAGAAACGCGATGTTCGCGTGCTTTTAGCGCTGCTCGCAAGAAGCCTCCGGAGCAGGCACTTCTCGTGCAGCAACAACCGTGCCTGCTACGATCTTTCCTAGCCTCTTTTCCTCCGGGCAGCCGGCTTGAGCTGATGTGAAGTGTTGGTGGGCAAATCATCCAGAGAAGCGTCGCAATGCTTCTGGGCTGTTAGCAAGAGCTTTCCTTGCTGACCCTTTTCACGTTGGAGATTAGCTGGACATTTGCCGGTTTAGTGCCTTGTTTCTTCTGCGCAGCTTGCACAAAGCTCATTGCGGCTTTCGCGGTTCGAGTTGTGCATCGCCGGAGCTCTGCGGGAAAGAGCGAGAGAAGAGCCGCGAAAGCTCCGAGTGCGGCCAGCTCGCGTGTAGCCGCGAATGTGCACTGTTCGCCGGTTGCAGGGCGACTGCCTTCTGCGCGGCTGCTTCCAAGTTGACGGTAACTGCCAGCGTGCTAGCTGTGTAGGACAGTGAAGAGGCTGACGCGTGTGTGTCCGTAGAGCTGCTAGAAAGCGTACGTGACGAGCAGGAAGGGCTTTCAGAGCAGCCGGTTCTCGTCTTGCACAGTCGCCACACATCCGCACTTTTAGTGCCTCAGAACCCCGGACAGCTTGCAAAACACGGCTGTAACTGTCCCAGCGCAAGCTGTTCAGGAAAGCACAGAAACGCGATGTTCGCGTGCTTTTAGCGCTGCTCGCAAGAAGCCTCCGGAGCAGGCACTTCTCGTGCAGCAACAACCGTGCCTGCTACGATCTTTCCTAGCCTCTTTTCCTCCGGGCAGCCGGCTTGAGCTGATGTGAAGTGTTGGTGGGCAAATCATCCAGAGAAGCGTCGCAATGCTTCTGGGCTGTTAGCAAGAGCTTTCCTTGCTGACCCTTTTCACGTTGGAGATTAGCTGGACATTTGCCGGTTTAGTGCCTTGTTTCTTCTGCGCAGCTTGCACAAAGCTCATTGCGGCTTTCGCGGTTCGAGTTGTGCATCGCCGGAGCTCTGCGGGAAAGAGCGAGAGAAGAGCCGCGAAAGCTCCGAGTGCGGCCAGCTCGCGTGTAGCCGCGAATGTGCGCTGTTCGCCGGTTGCAGGGCGAGTGCCTTCTGCGCGGCTGCTTCCAAGTTGACGGTAACTGCCAGCGTGCTAGCTGTGTAGGACAGTGAAGAGGCTGACGCGTGTGTGTCCGTAGAGCTGCTAGAAAGCGTACGTGACGAGCAGGAAGGGCTTTCAGAGCAGCCGGTTCTCGTCTTGCACAGTCGCCACACATCCGCACTTTTAGTGCCTCAGAACCCCGGACAGCTTGCAAAACACGGCTGTAACTGTCCCAGCGCAAGCTGTTCAGGAAAGCACAGAAACGCGATGTTCGCGTGCTTTTAGCGCTGCTCGCAAGAAGCCTCCGGAGCAGGCACTTCTCGTGCAGCAACAACCGTGCCTGCTACGATCTTTCCTAGCCTCTTTTCCTCCGGGCAGCCGGCTTGAGCTGATGTGAAGTGTTGGTGGGCAAATCATCCAGAGAAGCGTCGCAATGCTTCTGGGCTGTTAGCAAGAGCTTTCCTTGCTGAGCCTTTTCACGTTGGAGATTAGCTGGACATTTGCCGGTTTAGTGCCTTGTTTCTTCTGCGCAGCTTGCACAAAGCTCATTGCGGCTTTCGCGGTTCGAGTTGTGCATCGCCGGAGCTCTGCGGGAAAGAGCGAGAGAAGAGCCGCGAAAGCTCCGAGTGCGGCCAGCTCGCGTGTAGCCGCGAATGTGCGCTGTTCGCCGGTTGCAGGGCGAGTGCCTTCTGCGCGGCTGCTTCCAAGTTGACGGTAACTGCCAGCGTGCTAGCTGTGTAGGACAGTGAAGAGGCTGACGCGTGTGTGTCCGTAGAGCTGCTAGAAAGCGTACGTGACGAGCAGGAAGGGCTTTCAGAGCAGCCGGTTCTCGTCTTGCACAGTCGCCACACATCCGCACTTTTAGTGCCTCAGAACCCCGGACAGCTTGCAAAACACGGCTGTAACTGTCCCAGCGCAAGCTGTTCAGGAAAGCACAGAAACGCGATGTTCGCGTGCTTTTAGCGCTGCTCGCAAGAAGCCTCCGGAGCAGGCACTTCTCGTGCAGCAACAACCGTGCCTGCTACGATCTTTCCTAGCCTCTTTTCCTCCGGGCAGCCGGCTTGAGCTGATGTGAAGTGTTGGTGGGCAAATCATCCAGAGAAGCGTCGCAATGCTTCTGGGCTGTTAGCAAGAGCTTTCCTTGCTGAGCCTTTTCACGTTGGAGATTAGCTGGACATTTGCCGGTTTAGTGCCTTGTTTCTTCTGCGCAGCTTGCACAAAGCTCATTGCGGCTTTCGCGGTTCGAGTTGTGCATCGCCGGAGCTCTGCGGGAAAGAGCGAGAGAAGAGCCGCGAAAGCTCCGAGTGCGGCCAGCTCGCGTGTAGCCGCGAATGTGCGCTGTTCGCCGGTTGCAGGGCGAGTGCCTTCTGCGCGGCTGCTTCCAAGTTGACGGTAACTGCCAGCGTGCTAGCTGTGTAGGACAGTGAAGAGGCTGACGCGTGTGTGTCCGTAGAGCTGCTAGAAAGCGTACGTGACGAGCAGGAAGGGCTTTCAGAGCAGCCGGTTCTCGTCTTGGACAGTCGCCACACATCCGCACTTTTAGTGCCTCAGAACCCCGGACAGCTTGCAAAACACGGCTGTAACTGTCCCAGCGCAAGCTGTTCAGGAAAGCACAGAAACGCGATGTTCGCGTGCTTTTAGCGCTGCTCGCAAGAAGCCTCCGGAGCAGGCACTTCTCGTGCAGCAACAACCGTGCCTGCTACGATCTTTCCTAGCCTCTTTTCCTCCGGGCAGCCGGCTTGAGCTGATGTGAAGTGTTGGTGGGCAAATCATCCAGAGAAGCGTCGCAATGCTTCTGGGCTGTTAGCAAGAGCTTTCCTTGCTGAGCCTTTTCACGTTGGAGATTAGCTGGACATTTGCCGGTTTAGTGCCTTGTTTCTTCTGCGCAGCTTGCACAAAGCTCATTGCGGCTTTCGCGGTTCGAGTTGTGCATCGCCGGAGCTCTGCGGGAAAGAGCGAGAGAAGAGCCGCGAAAGCTCCGAGTGCGGCCAGCTCGCGTGTAGCCGCGAATGTGCGCTGTTCGCCGGTTGCAGGGCGAGTGCCTTCTGCGCGGCTGCTTCCAAGTTGACGGTAACTGCCAGCGTGCTAGCTGTGTAGGACAGTGAAGAGGCTGACGCGTGTGTGTCCGTAGAGCTGCTAGAAAGCGTACGTGACGAGCAGGAAGGGCTTTCAGAGCAGCCGGTTCTCGTCTTGCACAGTCGCCACACATCCGCACTTTTAGTGCCTCAGAACCCCGGACAGCTTGCAAAACACGGCTGTAACTGTCCCAGCGCAAGCTGTTCAGGAAAGCACAGAAACGCGATGTTCGCGTGCTTTTAGCGCTGCTCGCAAGAAGCCTCCGGAGCAGGCACTTCTCGTGCAGCAACAACCGTGCCTGCTACGATCTTTCCTAGCCTCTTTTCCTCCGGGCAGCCGGCTTGAGCTGATGTGAAGTGTTGGTGGGCAAATCATCCAGAGAAGCGTCGCAATGCTTCTGGGCTGTTAGCAAGAGCTTTCCTTGCTGAGCCTTTTCACGTTGGAGATTAGCTGGACATTTGCCGGTTTAGTGCCTTGTTTCTTCTGCGCAGCTTGCACAAAGCTCATTGCGGCTTTCGCGGTTCGAGTTGTGCATCGCCGGAGCTCTGCGGGAAAGAGCGAGAGAAGAGCCGCGAAAGCTCCGAGTGCGGCCAGCTCGCGTGTAGCCGCGAATGTGCGCTGTTCGCCGGTTGCAGGGCGAGTGCCTTCTGCGCGGCTGCTTCCAAGTTGACGGTAACTGCCAGCGTGCTAGCTGTGTAGGACAGTGAAGAGGCTGACGCGTGTGTGTCCGTAGAGCTGCTAGAAAGCGTACGTGACGAGCAGGAAGGGCTTTCAGAGCAGCCGGTTCTCGTCTTGCACAGTCGCCACACATCCGCACTTTTAGTGCCTCAGAACCCCGGACAGCTTGCAAAACACGGCTGTAACTGTCCCAGCGCAAGCTGTTCAGGAAAGCACAGAAACGCGATGTTCGCGTGCTTTTAGCGCTGCTCGCAAGAAGCCTCCGGAGCAGGCACTTCTCGTGCAGCAACAACCGTGCCTGCTACGATCTTTCCTAGCCTCTTTTCCTCCGGGCAGCCGGCTTGAGCTGATGTGAAGTGTTGGTGGGCAAATCATCCAGAGAAGCGTCGCAATGCTTCTGGGCTGTTAGCAAGAGCTTTCCTTGCTGAGCCTTTTCACGTTGGAGATTAGCTGGACATTTGCCGGTTTAGTGCCTTGTTTCTTCTGCGCAGCTTGCACAAAGCTCATTGCGGCTTTCGCGGTTCGAGTTGTGCATCGCCGGAGCTCTGCGGGAAAGAGCGAGAGAAGAGCCGCGAAAGCTCCGAGTGCGGCCAGCTCGCGTGTAGCGGCGAATGTGCGCTGTTCGCCGGTTGCAGGGCGAGTGCCTTCTGCGCGGCTGCTTCCAAGTTGACGGTAACTGCCAGCGTGCTAGCTGTGTAGGACAGTGAAGAGGCTGACGCGTGTGTGTCCGTAGAGCTGCTAGAAAGCGTACGTGACGAGCAGGAAGGGCTTTCAGAGCAGCCGGTTCTCGTCTTGGACAGTCGCCACACATCCGCACTTTTAGTGCCTCAGAACCCCGGACAGCTTGCAAAACACGGCTGTAACTGTCCCAGCGCAAGCTGTTCAGGAAAGCACAGAAACGCGATGTTCGCGTGCTTTTAGCGCTGCTCGCAAGAAGCCTCCGGAGCAGGCACTTCTCGTGCAGCAACAACCGTGCCTGCTACGATCTTTCCTAGCCTCTTTTCCTCCGGGCAGCCGGCTTGAGCTGATGTGAAGTGTTGGTGGGCAAATCATCCAGAGAAGCGTCGCAATGCTTCTGGGCTGTTAGCAAGAGCTTTCCTTGCTGAGCCTTTTCACGTTGGAGATTAGCTGGACATTTGCCGGTTTAGTGCCTTGTTTCTTCTGCGCAGCTTGCACAAAGCTCATTGCGGCTTTCGCGGTTCGAGTTGTGCATCGCCGGAGCTCTGCGGGAAAGAGCGAGAGAAGAGCCGCGAAAGCTCCGAGTGCGGCCAGCTCGCGTGTAGCCGCGAATGTGCGCTGTTCGCCGGTTGCAGGGCGAGTGCCTTCTGCGCGGCTGCTTCCAAGTTGACGGTAACTGCCAGCGTGCTAGCTGTGTAGGACAGTGAAGAGGCTGACGCGTGTGTGTCCGTAGAGCTGCTAGAAAGCGTACGTGACGAGCAGGAAGGGCTTTCAGAGCAGCCGGTTCTCGTCTTGCACAGTCGCCACACATCCGCACTTTTAGTGCCTCAGAACCCCGGACAGCTTGCAAAACACGGCTGTAACTGTCCCAGCGCAAGCTGTTCAGGAAAGCACAGAAACGCGATGTTCGCGTGCTTTTAGCGCTGCTCGCAAGAAGCCTCCGGAGCAGGCACTTCTCGTGCAGCAACAACCGTGCCTGCTACGATCTTTCCTAGCCTCTTTTCCTCCGGGCAGCCGGCTTGAGCTGATGTGAAGTGTTGGTGGGCAAATCATCCAGAGAAGCGTCGCAATGCTTCTGGGCTGTTAGCAAGAGCTTTCCTTGCTGAGCCTTTTCACGTTGGAGATTAGCTGGACATTTGCCGGTTTAGTGCCTTGTTTCTTCTGCGCAGCTTGCACAAAGCTCATTGCGGCTTTCGCGGTTCGAGTTGTGCATCGCCGGAGCTCTGCGGGAAAGAGCGAGAGAAGAGCCGCGAAAGCTCCGAGTGCGGCCAGCTCGCGTGTAGCCGCGAATGTGCGCTGTTCGCCGGTTGCAGGGCGACTGCCTTCTGCGCGGCTGCTTCCAAGTTGACGGTAACTGCCAGCGTGCTAGCTGTGTAGGACAGTGAAGAGGCTGACGCGTGTGTGTCCGTAGAGCTGCTAGAAAGCGTACGTGACGAGCAGGAAGGGCTTTCAGAGCAGCCGGTTCTCGTCTTGCACAGTCGCCACACAGCCGCACTTTTAGTGCCTCAGAACCCCGGACAGCTTGCAAAACACGGCTGTAACTGTCCCAGCGCAAGCTGTTCAGGAAAGCACAGAAACGCGATGTTCGCGTGCTTTTAGCGCTGCTCGCAAGAAGCCTCCGGAGCAGGCACTTCTCGTGCAGCAACAACCGTGCCTGCTACGATCTTTCCTAGCCTCTTTTCCTCCGGGCAGCCGGCTTGAGCTGATGTGAAGTGTTGGTGGGCAAATCATCCAGAGAAGCGTCGCAATGCTTCTGGGCTGTTAGCAAGAGCTTTCCTTGCTGACCCTTTTCACGTTGGAGATTAGCTGGACATTTGCCGGTTTAGTGCCTTGTTTCTTCTGCGCAGCTTGCACAAAGCTCATTGCGGCTTTCGCGGTTCGAGTTGTGCATCGCCGGAGCTCTGCGGGAAAGAGCGAGAGAAGAGCCGCGAAAGCTCCGAGTGCGGCCAGCTCGCGTGTAGCCGCGAATGTGCACTGTTCGCCGGTTGCAGGGCGACTGCCTTCTGCGCGGCTGCTTCCAAGTTGACGGTAACTGCCAGCGTGCTAGCTGTGTAGGACAGTGAAGAGGCTGACGCGTGTGTGTCCGTAGAGCTGCTAGAAAGCGTACGTGACGAGCAGGAAGGGCTTTCAGAGCAGCCGGTTCTCGTCTTGCACAGTCGCCACACATCCGCACTTTTAGTGCCTCAGAACCCCGGACAGCTTGCAAAACACGGCTGTAACTGTCCCAGCGCAAGCTGTTCAGGAAAGCACAGAAACGCGATGTTCGCGTGCTTTTAGCGCTGCTCGCAAGAAGCCTCCGGAGCAGGCACTTCTCGTGCAGCAACAACCGTGCCTGCTACGATCTTTCCTAGCCTCTTTTCCTCCGGGCAGCCGGCTTGAGCTGATGTGAAGTGTTGGTGGGCAAATCATCCAGAGAAGCGTCGCAATGCTTCTGGGCTGTTAGCAAGAGCTTTCCTTGCTGAGCCTTTTCACGTTGGAGATTAGCTGGACATTTGCCGGTTTAGTGCCTTGTTTCTTCTGCGCAGCTTGCACAAAGCTCATTGCGGCTTTCGCGGTTCGAGTTGTGCATCGCCGGAGCTCTGCGGGAAAGAGCGAGAGAAGAGCCGCGAAAGCTCCGAGTGCGGCCAGCTCGCGTGTAGCCGCGAATGTGCGCTGTTCGCCGGTTGCAGGGCGACTGCCTTCTGCGCGGCTGCTTCCAAGTTGACGGTAACTGCCAGCGTGCTAGCTGTGTAGGACAGTGAAGAGGCTGACGCGTGTGTGTCCGTAGAGCTGCTAGAAAGCGTACGTGACGAGCAGGAAGGGCTTTCAGAGCAGCCGGTTCTCGTCTTGCACAGTCGCCACACATCCGCACTTTTAGTGCCTCAGAACCCCGGACAGCTTGCAAAACACGGCTGTAACTGTCCCAGCGCAAGCTGTTCAGGAAAGCACAGAAACGCGATGTTCGCGTGCTTTTAGCGCTGCTCGCAAGAAGCCTCCGGAGCAGGCACTTCTCGTGCAGCAACAACCGTGCCTGCTACGATCTTTCCTAGCCTCTTTTCCTCCGGGCAGCCGGCTTGAGCTGATGTGAAGTGTTGGTGGGCAAATCATCCAGAGAAGCGTCGCAGTGCTTCTGGGCTGTTAGCAAGAGCTTTCCTTGCTGACCCTTTTCACGTTGGAGATTAGCTGGACATTTGCCGGTTTAGTGCCTTGTTTCTTCTGCGCAGCTTGCACAAAGCTCATTGCGGCTTTCGCGGTTCGAGTTGTGCATCGCCGGAGCTCTGCGGGAAAGAGCGAGAGAAGAGCCGCGAAAGCTCCGAGTGCGGCCAGCTCGCGTGTAGCCGCGAATGTGCGCTGTTCGCCGGTTGCAGGGCGACTGCCTTCTGCGCGGCTGCTTCCAAGTTGACGGTAACTGCCAGCGTGCTAGCTGTGTAGGACAGTGAAGAGGCTGACGCGTGTGTGTCCGTAGAGCTGCTAGAAAGCGTACGTGACGAGCAGGAAGGGCTTTCAGAGCAGCCGGTTCTCGTCTTGCACAGTCGCCACACATCCGCACTTTTAGTGCCTCAGAACCCCGGACAGCTTGCAAAACACGGCTGTAACTGTCCCAGCGCAAGCTGTTCAGGAAAGCACAGAAACGCGATGTTCGCGTGCTTTTAGCGCTGCTCGCAAGAAGCCTCCGGAGCAGGCACTTCTCGTGCAGCAACAACCGTGCCTGCTACGATCTTTCCTAGCCTCTTTTCCTCCGGGCAGCCGGCTTGAGCTGATGTGAAGTGTTGGTGGGCAAATCATCCAGAGAAGCGTCGCAATGCTTCTGGGCTGTTAGCAAGAGCTTTCCTTGCTGAGCCTTTTCACGTTGGAGATTAGCTGGACATTTGCCGGTTTAGTGCCTTGTTTCTTCTGCGCAGCTTGCACAAAGCTCATTGCGGCTTTCGCGGTTCGAGTTGTGCATCGCCGGAGCTCTGCGGGAAAGAGCGAGAGAAGAGCCGCGAAAGCTCCGAGTGCGGCCAGCTCGCGTGTAGCCGCGAATGTGCGCTGTTCGCCGGTTGCAGGGCGACTGCCTTCTGCGCGGCTGCTTCCAAGTTGACGGTAACTGCCAGCGTGCTAGCTGTGTAGGACAGTGAAGAGGCTGACGCGTGTGTGTCCGTAGAGCTGCTAGAAAGCGTACGTGACGAGCAGGAAGGGCTTTCAGAGCAGCCGGTTCTCGTCTTGGACAGTCGCCACACATCCGCACTTTTAGTGCCTCAGAACCCCGGACAGCTTGCAAAACACGGCTGTAACTGTCCCAGCGCAAGCTGTTCAGGAAAGCACAGAAACGCGATGTTCGCGTGCTTTTAGCGCTGCTCGCAAGAAGCCTCCGGAGCAGGCACTTCTCGTGCAGCAACAACCGTGCCTGCTACGATCTTTCCTAGCCTCTTTTCCTCCGGGCAGCCGGCTTGAGCTGATGTGAAGTGTTGGTGGGCAAATCATCCAGAGAAGCGTCGCAATGCTTCTGGGCTGTTAGCAAGAGCTTTCCTTGCTGAGCCTTTTCACGTTGGAGATTAGCTGGACATTTGCCGGTTTAGTGCCTTGTTTCTTCTGCGCAGCTTGCACAAAGCTCATTGCGGCTTTCGCGGTTCGAGTTGTGCATCGCCGGAGCTCTGCGGGAAAGAGCGAGAGAAGAGCCGCGAAAGCTCCGAGTGCGGCCAGCTCGCGTGTAGCCGCGAATGTGCGCTGTTCGCCGGTTGCAGGGCGACTGCCTTCTGCGCGGCTGCTTCCAAGTTGACGGTAACTGCCAGCGTGCTAGCTGTGTAGGACAGTGAAGAGGCTGACGCGTGTGTGTCCGTAGAGCTGCTAGAAAGCGTACGTGACGAGCAGGAAGGGCTTTCAGAGCAGCCGGTTCTCGTCTTGGACAGTCGCCACACATCCGCACTTTTAGTGCCTCAGAACCCCGGACAGCTTGCAAAACACGGCTGTAACTGTCCCAGCGCAAGCTGTTCAGGAAAGCACAGAAACGCGATGTTCGCGTGCTTTTAGCGCTGCTCGCAAGAAGCCTCCGGAGCAGGCACTTCTCGTGCAGCAACAACCGTGCCTGCTACGATCTTTCCTAGCCTCTTTTCCTCCGGGCAGCCGGCTTGAGCTGATGTGAAGTGTTGGTGGGCAAATCATCCAGAGAAGCGTCGCAATGCTTCTGGGCTGTTAGCAAGAGCTTTCCTTGCTGAGCCTTTTCACGTTGGAGATTAGCTGGACATTTGCCGGTTTAGTGCCTTGTTTCTTCTGCGCAGCTTGCACAAAGCTCATTGCGGCTTTCGCGGTTCGAGTTGTGCATCGCCGGAGCTCTGCGGGAAAGAGCGAGAGAAGAGCCGCGAAAGCTCCGAGTGCGGCCAGCTCGCGTGTAGCCGCGAATGTGCGCTGTTCGCCGGTTGCAGGGCGACTGCCTTCTGCGCGGCTGCTTCCAAGTTGACGGTAACTGCCAGCGTGCTAGCTGTGTAGGACAGTGAAGAGGCTGACGCGTGTGTGTCCGTAGAGCTGCTAGAAAGCGTACGTGACGAGCAGGAAGGGCTTTCAGAGCAGCCGGTTCTCGTCTTGCACAGTCGCCACACATCCGCACTTTTAGTGCCTCAGAACCCCGGACAGCTTGCAAAACACGGCTGTAACTGTCCCAGCGCAAGCTGTTCAGGAAAGCACAGAAACGCGATGTTCGCGTGCTTTTAGCGCTGCTCGCAAGAAGCCTCCGGAGCAGGCACTTCTCGTGCAGCAACAACCGTGCCTGCTACGATCTTTCCTAGCCTCTTTTCCTCCGGGCAGCCGGCTTGAGCTGATGTGAAGTGGTGGGCAAATCATCCAGAGAAGCGTCGCAATGCTTCTGGGCTGTTAGCAAGAGCTTTCCTTGCTGACCCTTTTCACGTTGGAGATTAGCTGGACATTTGCCGGTTTAGTGCCTTGTTTCTTCTGCGCAGCTTGCACAAAGCTCATTGCGGCTTTCGCGGTTCGAGTTGTGCATCGCCGGAGCTCTGCGGGAAAGAGCGAGAGAAGAGCCGCGAAAGCTCCGAGTGTGGCCAGCTCGCGTGTAGCCGCGAATGTGCGCTGTTCGCCGGTTGCAGGGCGAGTGCCTTCTGCGCGGCTGCTTCCAAGTTGACGGTAACTGCCAGCGTGCTAGCTGTGTAGGACAGTGAAGAGGCTGACGCGTGTGTGTCCGTAGAGCTGCTAGAAAGCGTACGTGACGAGCAGGAAGGGCTTTCAGAGCAGCCGGTTCTCGTCTTGCACAGTCGCCACACATCCGCACTTTTAGTGCCTCAGAACCCCGGACAGCTTGCAAAACACGGCTGTAACTGTCCCAGCGCAAGCTGTTCAGGAAAGCACAGAAACGCGATGTTCGCGTGCTTTTAGCGCTGCTCGCAAGAAGCCTCCGGAGCAGGCACTTCTCGTGCAGCAACAACCGTGCCTGCTACGATCTTTCCTAGCCTCTTTTCCTCCGGGCAGCCGGCTTGAGCTGATGTGAAGTGTTGGTGGGCAAATCATCCAGAGAAGCGTCGCAATGCTTCTGGGCTGTTAGCAAGAGCTTTCCTTGCTGACCCTTTTCACGTTGGAGATTAGCTGGACATTTGCCGGTTTAGTGCCTTGTTTCTTCTGCGCAGCTTGCACAAAGCTCATTGCGGCTTTCGCGGTTCGAGTTGTGCACCGCCGGAGCTCTGCGGGAAAGAGCGAGAGAAGAGCCGCGAAAGCTCCGAGTGCGGCCAGCTCGCGTGTAGCCGCGAATGTGCGCTGTTCGCCGGTTGCAGGGCGACTGCCTTCTGCGCGGCTGCTTCCAAGTTGACGGTAACTGCCAGCGTGCTAGCTGTGTAGGACAGTGAAGAGGCTGACGCGTGTGTGTCCGTAGAGCTGCTAGAAAGCGTACGTGACGAGCAGGAAGGGCTTTCAGAGCAGCCGGTTCTCGTCTTGCACAGTCGCCACGCATCCGCACTTTTAGTGCCTCAGAACCCCGGACAGCTTGCAAAACACGGCTGTAACTGTCCCAGCGCAAGCTGTTCAGGAAAGCACAGAAACGCGATGTTCGCGTGCTTTTAGCGCTGCTCGCAAGAAGCCTCCGGAGCAGGCACTTCTCGTGCAGCAACAACCGTGCCTGCTACGATCTTTCCTAGCCTCTTTTCCTCCGGGCAGCCGGCTTGAGCTGATGTGAAGTGTTGGTGGGCAAATCATCCAGAGAAGAGTCGCAATGCTTCTGGGCTGTTAGCAAGAGCTTTCCTTGCTGACCCTTTTCACGTTGGAGATTAGCTGGACATTTGCCGGTTTAGTGCCTTGTTTCTTCTGCGCAGCTTGCACAAAGCTCATTGCGGCTTTCGCGGTTCGAGTTGTGCATCGCCGGAGCTCTGCGGGAAAGAGCGAGAGAAGAGCCGCGAAAGCTCCGAGTGCGGCCAGCTCGCGTGTAGCCGCGAATGTGCGCTGTTCGCCGGTTGCAGGGCGAGTGCCTTCTCCGCGGCTGCTTCCAAGTTGACGGTAACTGCCAGCGTGCTAGCTGTGTAGGACAGTGAAGAGGCTGACGCGTGTGTGTCCGTAGAGCTGCTAGAAAGCGTACGTGAAGAGCAGGAAGGGCTTTCAGAGCAGCCGGCTCTCGTCTTGGGCAGTCGCCACACATCCGCACTTTTAGTGCCTCAGAACCCCGGACAGCTTGCAAAACACGGCTGTAACTGTCCCAGCGCAAGCTGTTCAGGAAAGCACAGAAACGCGATGTTCGCGTGCTTTTAGCGCTGCTCGCAAGAAGCCTCCGGAGCAGGCACTTCTCGTGCAGCAACAACCGTGCCTGCTACGATCTTTCCTAGCCTCTTTTCCTCCGGGCAGCCGGCTTGAGCTGATGTGAAGTGTTGGTGGGCAAATCATCCAGAGAAGCGTCGCAATGCTTCTGGGCTGTTAGCAAGAGCTTTCCTTGCTGAGCCTTTTCACGTTGGAGATTAGCTGGACATTTGCCGGTTTAGTGCCTTGTTTCTTCTGCGCAGCTTGCACAAAGCTCATTGCGGCTTTCGCGGTTCGAGTTGTGCATCGCCGGAGCTCTGCGGGAAAGAGCGAGAGAAGAGCCGCGAAAGCTCCGAGTGCGGCCAGCTCGCGTGTAGCCGCGAATGTGCGCTGTTCGCCGGTTGCAGGGCGACTGCCTTCTGCGCGGCTGCTTCCAAGTTGACGGTAACTGCCAGCGTGCTAGCTGTGTAGGACAGTGAAGAGGCTGACGCGTGTGTGTCCGTAGAGCTGCTAGAAAGCGTACGTGACGAGCAGGAAGGGCTTTCAGAGCAGCCGGTTCTCGTCTTGCACAGTCGCCACACATCCGCACTTTTAGTGCCTCAGAACCCCGGACAGCTTGCAAAACACGGCTGTAACTGTCCCAGCGCAAGCTGTTCAGGAAAGCACAGAAACGCGATGTTCGCGTGCTTTTAGCGCTGCTCGCAAGAAGCCTCCGGAGCAGGCACTTCTCGTGCAGCAACAACCGTGCCTGCTACGATCTTTCCTAGCCTCTTTTCCTCCGGGCAGCCGGCTTGAGCTGATGTGAAGTGTTGGTGGGCAAATCATCCAGAGAAGCGTCGCAATGCTTCTGGGCTGTTAGCAAGAGCTTTCCTTGCTGAGCCTTTTCACGTTGGAGATTAGCTGGACATTTGCCGGTTTAGTGCCTTGTTTCTTCTGCGCAGCTTGCACAAAGCTCATTGCGGCTTTCGCGGTTCGAGTTGTGCATCGCCGGAGCTCTGCGGGAAAGAGCGAGAGAAGAGCCGGGAAAGCTCCGAGTGCGGCCAGCTCGCGTGTAGCCGCGATGATGCGCTGTTCGCCGGTTGGAGGGCGAGTGCCTTCTGCGCGGCTGCTTCCAAGTTGACGGTAACTGCCAGCGTGCTAGCTGTGTAGGACAGTGAAGAGGCTGACGCGTGTGTGTCCGTAGAGCTGCTAGAAAGCGTACGTGAAGAGCAGGAAGGGCTTTCAGAGCAGCCGGTTCTCGTCTTGGACAGTCGCCACACATCCGCACTTTTAGTGCCTCAGAACCCCGGACAGCTTGCAAAACGCGGCTGTAACTGTCCCAGCGCAAGCTGTTCAGGAAAGCACAGAAACGCGATGTTCGCGTGCTTTTAGCGCTGCTCGCAAGAAGCCTCCGGAGCAGGCACTTCTCGTGCCCCACAGTTTTGAGGAATCAGCTAGCAAAGGACTTGGAATCATGGGAACCACCTTCAGAAGAAGGGAAGGTGTTACAGTATGTAGACGACCTTCTTATTGCAACCAGAACCAAAGAATCCTGTGTCATTTGGACCGTGAGTCTGTTAAATTTCCTGGGACTACAGGGATATCGGGTTTCTAAGAAAAAGGCACAGGCGTTGTTACAACCCCAGGTCACGTACCTGGGGTACGAGATCAGTGCCGGACAACGGATCCTAGGACAAGCCCGGAAAGAGGCCATATGGCAAAGCCCCCGACCACAAACTATAAAGGAACTACGGACATTCTTAGGAATGACAGGGTGGTGCCAACTTTGGATATGTGATTATGGTCTGCCTGTTTAAGCCACTCTATTCCCTGATAGCAGCTAACCAAAAGGATCTCCAGTGGGATGCTGAGTCAGATCGAGCCTTCCATCAGCTGAAGAAAGCCCTGATGTCGGCATCAGCATTGGGACTTCCTGATGTGAGTAAGCCATTTTTTCTATTTTCCCACGAAAAACAAGGAATGGCACTAGGAATATTGGCACAAGATTTGGGACCATACAGACGGGCGGTAGCATACTTCTCCAAACAGCTGGATGCCGCTGCGAAAGGGTGGCTGTTCTGGTTTTGTTAGTGGGGGGGTGCTAAGGTGGTAGCTTCTGTAGGAAACTGCTAGAAGTCGCTCCCCTTTGTTCAGTGGACTTGGCCGGGCCTAGGGCGGACCCACTGCTGGCCAAGGCCGAGCCAATTGGTAGCAGAATGTTCTGTGATAATGCCTCTGCTATAACATATTTAAGAAGGGGGAAACAGAAAAAAAAAAAGGGAGAGATGTGAAGCAGCTGAGCGGGGGGCAGAGAGGGGGAAGCGCGAGCCTTGTGGGCCTTGCAGGCCTCACCCTCTGGCCTCCCGCCGGGCAGCCGACTGGGCCCAACTCGGCCCGGCCTGGCTGCAAGAAGTGGAGAGGAGCAGTTGAAGTGAATAAGATGTAAAAAGGATCCTGAGAGGCGTCTGCCAGCCTGTTGCGAGGAACGGCTGCAGACGCCAAGGTCAGTGAAGAAGGAGGGGGAGGAGTAATATGGCTTCTGGCCAAGATTCCTCTGCAACTCGTGGTGACGACCATGGTGGAGCAGGTTGTCCCCCTGCAGCCCATGGAGGTCCACGGAGGGGCAGAGGTCCACCTGCAGCCTGTGGAGGACCCCACGCCGGAACAGGTAGAGGCCTGAAGGAGACTGTGCCCCGTGGAGGGCCCGCTGGGACAGCTGTTCTAGAGGGACTGCACCCTGTGGAAGAGATGACCCATGCCGGGGCAGTTTCACGGAGGACTGTGGCCCGTGGGAGGGACCCCACGCTGGAGCAGAGGAGGAATGCAAGTAGTTCTTCCCCCAACGATGACACAGAGGCGTAAAACAACGCGTGATGAACTGACTGCGACCCCCATTCCCCCCCCCCCGCCCCCGACCCCCCCTCCATGCTGCTCGGGAGGGGAAGGTAGTAGAGATAATGTTAAGCCCGGGAAGAGGGAGGAGTGGGGGGAGGTTATCTTGTTCCCTGTCTCATTCTCCTGCTAGTTTTAGAAATAAATGAGTGTTTTTCCCCAAGTCGAGTCTGTTTTGCCTGTAACGGTAACTTTACAAATTTCTTCCCGTCCTTATCTCAAACCTCGAGCCGTTTTTCTTATATCATCTCCCCCTATTCTCTCGGAGGGTGGGGGGAGCGAGAGAGAGACTGTGTAGTCTGGTCCTGATCAGGGCTGAACTGCGACAGTGGCCCAGCTGTCTGAGAGCAGTAGCAGCTGTCATTCTAAACATTCAAGAAGCCTGAAAGTTCACTCTAGGCCAGAAAATGACTGTCCTAGTTTCCCAGACTGTATCTGCGGTCCTTGAAGCAAAAGGAGGGCATTGGCTTTCCCCACAAAGGTTCCTGAAATATCAAGCTATAATGGTTGAACAGGATGATGTTGAAATCGTGACCACAAACATCATCAATCCGGCCTCATTCCTTGATGGGAACATCGGGGAGCCGGTGAGTCATGACTGCTTGGAAACAATTGAAACCATGTATTCTAGTCGAACGGATCTTAAAGATGTCCCTGTCGATGGAGCCGAACATTGGTTCACCGATGGAAGCAGCTATATGTTAAATGGAAGGCGACATTCCGGATATGCTGTTACCACTTTTGAAAAGGTGATAGAGTCCAGGCCACTATCAGCCGACGTCTCAGCCCAAAAGGCCGAGATCATAGCCCTTACCTGAGCCCTGGAGAGAGCCCAGGGAAGGACTGTAAACATTTGGACTGACCCTAAATATGCCTTTGGGGTGGTACATGCCCATGGAGCAATATGGAAGGAAAGAGGACTGTTAAATTCTCATGGAAAAACCATCAAACACGCAGAAGGGATTTTGAAAATCCTGAATGCAGTCCAGCTTCCCAAAAAGGTGGCAATTATGCATATTAAAGCACACCAGAAAGTGAGCACAGAATTGGAAAGAGGAAATGAGCTGGCAGATAGGGAAGCAAAACAAGCAGCTAGAGAAACAATCAAGGTAGAGGGTGCGCTAATACCTGATGGACAGGTATTTCTAGAAGGTAAACCAGAATACACAAAGGAAGTCGGCAAACTTATTAATGATCTAAAGGGGTCATATAATGAGGAAGGGTGGGCCAATTACTACCCCTCACACGGGAGGGTAGTAATTCCCTCCTACATGATATGGTCAGTAGTCCGAGAAGAACATAGAAAAAGACACTGGGGGGAGGGGGGGGCAGAAGCCCTATATAAAGATCTCATCAGGAACATAATAGCGTGAAACTTAGACACTACCGTTAGACAAGTAACTCAACAATGTGATCTTTGTCTCCAGACTAATCCTAAAGTTGTAAAAGGGCCGAAACTTGAAAAAATCGGAAAGGGGAATGGTCCGGGACAACGTTGGCAGATTGATTTCTCAGAACTCCCTAGAAAAGGGGGGTATCGATACTTATTAGTACTTACGGATACCTTTTCAGGCTGGCCAGAAGCTTTCCCGTGCGGAACTGCTAAAGCCTGGGAAGTAACCAAAATACTGCTCCAGGAAATAGTACCTAGGTTTGGAGTCGCAGCAGTAATGTCATCGGATAGAGGACCACATTTTGTGTCCAGAATAGTACAAGCAATTAGCCACCATCTAGGGATAGAGTGGCAATTACATACCTCTTACCGACCACAATCAAGTGGCCAGGTGGAGAAAATGAATCACCCAATCAAACAACAGATTGTCAAGTTGGGTCAGGAAACTAATCTAACTTTACCATTAGCTCTTATACGAATACGAACCAGACCAAGAGCAAGAGAAGGGCTTAGTCCATTCGAAATTCTATATGGACGACCCTATGGGGTACAAAAGGGAACGTCTTCACAAATTGGTGAAGAAATAATGACCTCCTATATGGTGGCACTAAACAAACAATTAAAAAGAATTGAAAAACATGCAATGGGAACACGTCGTAGGGGTCTGGATGGGCCTGTTCACGATATACAACCAGGGGACTATGTATATGTTAAGTCTCTTACAGAAAAAACTCTGGAACCACAGTGGGCCGGACCTTTTCAAGTCCTCCTCTCCACCTACACGGCAATTAAGGTAAAGGGACAGAACTCCTGGATACACCATACTCGGATCAAGAGAGCCTCTGCAACCTTGTGGAAAGTAACTCCAGACAACAACGAAGACTTGAGACTTAAACTCGTTCGAACGGATAAGGGCGGGAACAGTGCAGTAGTGAACCGGAGGGACACCACAGCAAACGATACCGGACAAAGAAACCGGGACCGGCCAGTAACTAATCTCGCCCAAATCTGTCATCGGTACAGTTTATATCTTATTTGTCATTTTATTATAGGAAATATAAAACCCATTTTAGCAGGTCACCAAAGGCAGTACATTATCTACAGAAGTAGCTGTACTAATCCACTAGACCAACTAAATCCTAAAATGACCAATTGTTTAATTGGAATTGTGATTGGGCTTACAATATTTTCCTGCATCTTACCACTAACTTGTAATCAAAAGGACACCAAATGGCCGTGGTCTCACGCCTCCCTTGGGTTTACAGGAAGCATGGGACCACCTTTTAAACGGTCGGGCTTAAACTTGGCCACTGTGGTTATGCACAAAATGGAAATGTACTCAGGGCATGAGTGGGGCTGGGACAGAGGCAACAGGGATCCTTAATACTATGGTGCGCCCCGTTGTGATCTTATTGATTAGCTTAGGGGTTTTATTAATATTAACTATTGTGCTGTACCTATGGGTTTGGAGAATGTTTAAGAAAGTAACACTGTCGTAGTTCAGCCCCGATCAGGACCAGACTACGCAGTCTCTCTCTCACTCCTCCCACCCTCCGAGAGAACAGGGGGAGATAATGTAAGGAAAAACGGCTCGAGGTTTGAGATAAGGACAGGGAGAAATCCTTAAATTTACCGTCACGGGCAAAACAGACTCGACTTGGGGAAAACTATTCATTTATTACTACAAACAGCAAGATAATGAGACAGAGAACAAGATAACCTCCCTCCACCCCTCCCTCTTCCCAAGCTTAACATCGAGCGATATAAAACCGGGAAGGGGGCAGGGCCACCCGGTTTTTCACTGAGGGGGCGGGGCCATCGCGGCTGCACCCCCCGCCTAGGCCCCGCCCCCCTCCCCCGGCCACGCGGCGTTCACTGGAAGGGGCTGCACGACAAGGACGACGCCGGCGCCTACGCCATGGCCAGCGTCTCCGGCAGCGACGAGGGCTGAGCCCCCGCGGACGGCCCCGTGCCGGGAGGAAGCCCCGCCCACCCCCTTCCTCCGAGGAAGAGGAGGGGACGGCGCTGCTTTGCCAGCGCGGCATGGGCCACGAGTAAAAACTCCCCTGGGCCCCTTCCCGCCTCTCATCTCTGCCCAGCGTTCTGTCCCAAGATGGCCGCCGTGGGCGGGGCCATCGCGGGTCTTGAGAGCTCAACCAGGTTGGCCAACCCAACGTGGCCCCGCCCATAAGCTGGGGGGGTGGGGGGCGGAGCTCACTCGGGTCTCACCTTGCCGCCATTGGACACCGGAGGTCTTCCCTCGCCGCCATTGGGTGTCTCGGGTCGTCCCTCGCCGCGATTGGGTGTCTCGGGTCCTCCCTCGCCGTGGGTGGGGCGACCCCCAAAATGGCCTCCTTGCCCCACAAAATGCGCTCTCGCCCCCGAAAGTGGTCTCCTGCCCCATAACTGGGCCTTCTACCCCCCAAAATGGCGTCCTGCCCCCCAAAATGCTCTCTTGCCCCCGAAAGTGGCCCCCTGCCCCACAACTGGGCCTTCTACCCCCCCAAAATGGCATCCTGCCCCCATAAAATGGCGTCCTGCTGTTATAGTTTATCTGCCCTCTTTGTCCAATTAACTGACAGAGATTGGCCAATTAAAAATTTGGTTTATTAAAGCAAGCGACCAGTAAGCAAAACAGCGCTGGGCGGCCGGGGAGTCTCCTGCTCCGCCAACGGCGCGCGCCGAGATAGCAAACCGCCCCATTCTTATACAGTAAAAACAATAAATATTCCGTTGATGCTTATACATATTCATTACCTAAACCCACCTACTCTCGCTTCGTATGCTAATTAGCTTATCAGTCCTTCGCGCTTGCGCAAATTCTCCCAGGAATTGTGGGCGAGGGTCTTCGGGGGTCTTTTGGGAGGAAGGCCGTAGGTCTTCTTCACGGTGTACTTTTCACCTTTGCCTGGAATGTGCTGTTCCCACAAGTTGGCAGTGTCCTTATCAGTCTGAGCCGATTCGTGTCCTTCTTGAACAAGGAGATTTATGTGATGGGTGCCATCCTGTTCTCGAATCCTTGCTCCTTTTAATCACTCCCTCCCTCCCTCGAGATAATGTGAGACTGTTTCTTGCTCCAAACCAGACTTCCCCCTCCCACTAATTGCTTCTTCAAACTATATGGTTAGAAAGTTACTGGTTTTATACCCTTCATCTTTATGAGCCCCCCCCCGCTCCCTCCTTTCGCAGTCCTGCATGCCGTTTTTACATAGCCAGGTGCCTGTGGCTGACCTTGTGTATTTAATGTAACTTTCTTGTGGCCGACTTTGTGTATTTCATATAACTCTCCATTGTTCTGACAAGGTTTGATGAACAAACAGCTCACAGTTTATTACAATCCCCCCTTTTTCTTTTCACTATTTTGTTCATCAAATCGCTTAAGCACCTGCTGGCTCAAAATGAGGGTCTCCTCCACCTCCGGTATTCCTCCCAGAGGTTCATGCTTGGCTCTCATAAGCATCAAATGAGCTGCTTCCAATCTGTTTTTTACAATTGTAACTACTCTATTGAATATACAGGGTCCAAAAGTTAATACCAGTATTAATATAATCAAGGGTCCTGCAATGGTAGATAGTAATGCGGTAAGCCAAGGAGAGTGGTTAAACCAGGACTCATACCAGCTTTGTTGCGTTTCTTGTTCTCGTTTTCGTTTTTCTAGGCCTTCCCGAAGTTTTGTCATAGTATCCCTTACAATCCCTGTGTGATCAGCATATACACAACATTGTTCTCCCAAGGCAGCACATAGCCCACCTTGTTGTAGAAACATTAAATCTAACCCCCTTCGGTTTTGTAGCACCACCTCTGATAATGATCTAACAGATTTTTCCAAGGCAGTTATTGATTGTTCAATTCTTACCAAGTCTTCGTCTACTGCTATTCTAAGTGATTGAAATTTCTGATTTTGTTGGACCAATGACGTTATTCCTGTGCCCGCGCCTGTTGCTCCTACAGCTATCAAAGTGGCTATTGTCAAAGCCGTAAAGGTAAATGGTTCTCGTTTCTGTAAGTGGTGACTCTGGGTATTCTGGTTATTATGCACAAATTCCTCAGGGTGGTATATGATCCGGGGGATTATCATCACTTGGATGCAATATTCCTCATATTCGTTGAACAATTTAAGAGATAAACAGGGAGTGATTCCAGTTTTGGAGCAGATCCATTTGGTGTTACGGGCTGGTATTAGCCAATCAGCAGGGGGCTTCCCTTTCAGGGAAGCTCTTATCTTGCATAATTTATTTTTCTCTGGGGGTACATTCCCAATACATCTCCCTTGTCCCGATACATGTTGCATCGTCAGGCCTGGTTTTCGACCTTCAGAATCCCATAAACATTGTGTTGGGTTTGAACCATTTACCCTTTTCGCCTTTGAGTGGATGCCTATTGCCTCATAGAAGGGAGGTCTAGTATCGCAACACACCCAGCAATGTTTGTGTTTGTGTGGTTTGTGTGATTTAATTTGGGTTTGTGTGGTTTAATACCAGGTAACTGGCTTGCATCAGTTTCCAAAGAGGGTTATCCCCAGAGTTTTCGTCAGGGGTTTGGATGGCTTGGGTACTATTCATTACAATAACTTTCGTTACATCACCCTCTGTTTCCTTGACCAAACTATCAGTCAATGTCTGGTCGGGGTCTGTTTTCTTAGCCAAATCATCAGTCAGGACCTGCTTGGGGCCTACTGGCAGTGGATCATTCGAGGCTGGTTTCTTTTTAATGTGTATTAGCCCACCTCTATCTTGCCCTAGTTCCTTATTATAACGAACTCCCCAAGTTCTTCCTACTAGCCAGCTAGGGTCCTGAGGTCGGGTCACATTCAAGTGCCAGTAGTTGCAACTCCACTTTGCGATACTGACAGACCCACTTCTATCCAGTGTACGTACCACTTGTGGCTTACATCCATAAGGGGCCCAAGATACCTTCAAGAAGGGATCTTTTCCAGGCTCTGGAATCCACCGGTTAGCAATTGTTTCACAACCCCAGTATGCGCAAAAATGTTGTCCTGGTTGGTTACAATACGATTTCCCAGGGTTAGAGCTCGGGCATAGATAAAATGGTGTACCTTCATTTTTACACGCTCCATCTACTGGCGCTAACTGACACAGAGTGGTCTTAAAGGCAGGGGCCCCTGGAGTTATTATAGTTTGTATGACTTTATCATCATCAATGCCCACTTGATGCAGTGTCCATTCGAATGGCTGATGAGCTTGGTGGCTCCGTTTCCCCCATGTTTGTGGTAACATTAAAAACAGAATAGTCAGGACGTACCGAAAAGGGTGAAGCCTCCAATTTTGTTTTAAGCCAATTTGACTAGTGCCTTTTTCCCATTTGGAACCTCGGGGCCTTTTCACTTGGAGGGCCTTTAAATCATCTGCAGTGACAGGGGTCAGTTCTCCACAGCACCTTGTCCCTCCACCTCGCTCGTCAACTCGGTTGCTTCGAGCTACGAGGAATGTCATCTTCTTGGTGGCAAGGACAATCTTCAGGAGAAATGTGACAGTGAATCGGCCCTCACTTATTTATTTTCTGTTCGGCTCCCGATTCTCCTGGGAGTAGCACTTTGGTATTTTATTTTTAAATTGTTTAAACGAGGCTACTCCTGTTTTCGGCACTTCCAAAGATATGTAAGTTCCTTCCCTGCTACTACCAAACTTATTGCTACAATTAATATGAACTATGTGACACATCACTTTTCTTAAAGGCTCATATATATAATGATAATTACAATTACAACCACAATTCTGATTTCAATATAGTCCTTACGTATCCATGTATTTTCCAGGTCTCCAAGTGTGGTTCTTCTGTAAAAAAAAGGTTAACAAGCGAAGCGTCTCCGCCTTACCGATACATGTTCATTGCTCAGTTCAATTTATTAGTCTGTCTTTTTCTTCGCAGTTTTAATTTCAAGGTATTCGGGTCTCCAGAGCTCTCCCACTGCTCCTCGGAGATGGGTCCTTTTACCCGGCTGGCATGGGTCCACCCCCGTTCAGCAGTCCGGATGGCGGTTTCTGTAGTGAGTAAAACAAGATAAGGCCCTTCCCAGCGGGGAGTTAGTGAGGACTCCTTCCATGGCCTAATTAAAACGTTATCTCCAGGTTGTATATTGTGTATTGCAATGTCCAACGGAGGCCTTTGTACTGCTAAGCCTTTATCTCGCAATTGTTTCCTCATAGACATGAGTTGGATTATGTACTGTTTCAGTTGTAAATTTTCAGCCTGGGGATGATCTCGGGGAACCTCCAAATCATAAGGCATTCCATATAACATTTCGAAAGGGGAGATTCCCACATCCGTGTGAGGTTGGATTCTAATATTTAATAAGGCTAAGGGAAGGCATTTTACCCAAGATAATTTGGTCTCCATCATTAATTTGGTCAGTTGTTTCTTTATCTCACCGTTTACCCGCTCTATTTTTCCCGAACTCTGTGGGTGCCAGGGTGTATGATATTCCCACTTGGTCCCCAAAGCAGTAAAAACTTCTTTTATGATTTTTGAAGCAAAATGTGGTCCCCTATCAGAGTCAATAGTTTCAATAGAGCCATACCTAGGTATCACATTTTCAAGCAATAGTTTTGTCACCGTTTGGGCAGTGGCCCTGACTGTTGGAAATGCTTCTACAAAGTGTGTTAAATGATCTATTATTACCAACAAATATCTATACCTGCCTACTTTCGGTAGTTCGGTGAAGTCTATCTGAATTTTGGCGAAGGGTCGGTGAGCCAAATCTCCTCCCCCTAATGGTCTTTCTCTTAATTGGTGCTTGTTCACTTTTTGGCAAATTAGGCAATCTCCAATTATTCTTTTTGCTATATTATATACCCCAATGCAAGCATATTTTATGGCAAATTGATCTACTAGTGCTTGAACCCCCCAGTGGGTGTTTTCATGGTACTTGCGCATGATTCTTATAGCCATAGTTTTTGAAATGACCTCTCGTCCATCAGGAAGTTCCCATTCTCCAGATTTGACTTCCCTTGCCCCCATTCGGACTAACTTGTCTTTCTCCTGCACAGTGAAGCTGTACAGGTGGTACTCTTCCCCATGCGCACAACAAAACTGATAATTAGGATTCGCACAGCTACAATGAAGTGTGCTCTTCCAACAATCCTTGCAAGGAAACTTTCTATCTTTCTTTTCCTTGAAGATCATTAAAGCCGCTCGTTTTGCTTCTTGATCTGCTAGATTGTTTCCCCTTGTCAGTGGAGTTAATCCCCGCTGATGCCCTTTTAAATGGACCACTGCTATTCCTACCGGCCTCCGTAAAGCCTGCAAAATTTCAATTATTAACTCCTGATGAACCAATCCCTTTCCCTGGGAATTTATTAAGCCTCTTTCTTCCCAAATTTTCCCAAATGTATGCACTATTCCAAAGGCATATTTGGAATCCGTATAGATGGTGCCGATTTTTCCTTCTAATAATTGTAAAGCTCTTAAAACTGCGTATAACTCGCATGCTTGAGCCGACCAACTGGGACTCAGGGGCCCTGATTCTATTACCTTAAATGTTTTTCCATTAATTATCGCATATCCTGATTTTCTTTTCCCCTCTATTACCCGGGAAGATCCATCTACAAAAAGTTTTTCCCCATCCTCTAGCTCTTCTTCCTCCAAATCTGGTCTAATTTTGGCTTGTTCTTCAATAGTGTGCAGGCAATCATGAGTTATCTCCTCTGACGGTTCCCCGTACAGAAATTGTGCTGGATTCTGTAAACCAGTAACTTCAAGTTCTAGTTTAGGTGAAGATATCAGGATACCCTCGTACTTCAGGAGCCTGGCATCAGTAATCCACTTTTCAGCTTTCTGTTGTAAAATTCCTCTAATATTGTGGGGTGATAATACTTTCAGTTCTCCCCCAAAGGTAACTTTGTGAGCCTCTTCCACTAGCAGAGCCGCAGCCACTATAGCTTGTAGGCAGATAGGCCATCCTCTGCTTACAGGGTCTAACAATTTAGAAAGGTATCCTACAGGCTTTTTCTTCCCTGCCCATTCTTGCACTAACACCCCATATGCTGTTCCTTCATCAACATTAATAAATAAATAAAATGGTTTCTTGACATCCGGTAAACTCAAAACAGGAGTGTTTACCAAATCCATTTTTAAAACTTCCAATTGTTCATCATCATCCTTAGACCATTTTAATAGGCCATCCTTAGATATCTTAGCATATAAAAATTTTACTTTCCTACTATAGCCTTCAATCCATTGTCTACAATATCCCAAAAGGCCCAGCAATTGTCTGATCTGTCTCTTAGTTTTTGGAGCCGGCAATGATAATATGCCCTGAACTCTTTCTGGGTCTAACTTCTTAGTTCCTTTACTCAATCTGTGCCCTAAATATTTCACTTCCTTTTCGACAAATTGCAGTTTTGATTTCGACACCTTTAATCCCTGTAAACTTAAAAAATTTAACAACCTAATACTCTCCTCCCTAACTGCCTCCTCATCGCTGCCGGCCAACAGTAAATCGTCCACATACTGGACAAGGGTCACCCCCCCACCTAATTCGTACCCCCTCAATATTTGTTCTAATGCCTGTCCAAACAAATTTGGAGACTCGGTGAACCCTTGAGGTAAAACGGTCCACCGTAATTGTTGTTTTCTGTAAGTGTCCGGGTCTTCCCATTCAAAAGCAAAATAATCCCTGCAATCTTTCTTTAAGGGGCATGCCCAGAAGGCATCCTTTAAATCAATTACACTATACCACTGATCATTGGGGCCCAGCTGGCTTAAAAGTGTATGAGGGTTTGCCACTACAGGGAATCTGGTAACCGTTCGTTTGTTAATTTCTCGTAAATCATGCACTAATATGTATGTCCCATCAGGTTTCTTTACAGGTAAGATGGGGGTGTTAAAAGGGGACATGCAAGGTTCTAATATTCCTTTTTCAATTAACCTTTGAATCTCAGGTTTCAATCCCTGTCTCCCCTCCATCGGTAGGGGGTATTGTTTTATTCTCACTGGTATTTCTGGGTTTCTTATTGTCACTGAAAAAGGTTCAATATCCAATTTTCCAATGGTCTCCGGAGTGTACCATACCTCAGGGTTTATTTTCCCCTCATCAACTGTCCGTAAAGGACACAACTTAATTCTTAGTTCATTTTTTATGACTTCTAAGCCAATCCCTAATTCTATCATTAAATCTCTGCCCAATAAGTTATAGTCCGCCTCAGGCACTAACAGCAAGGACCCCACCCCAAATTTAGAATCACTTTCCAAAACCACATTTTTTATTACGGGAACCCCAAAAGGCTCTCCTTTTGCTCCAATAACTTCTACTTTCTCCGAGGATGTCCCACACCCCCGGGGCAATTTTTGAACAGTAGATCTTTCTGCTCCAGAGTCCACTAGGAACTCTATTTCTTATCGCTGGGGACCCACTTTTAATGCCAGCAACTCAAGTGCCAGCAACTCAAGCTCTTGCTGCTCCTCACCGCCCATTCCCAGCGCATCTACAGCACCACAGACATCGGGGCTCCGGGCTTTCCCTGACGAACAGGGCTTCGACCTTTACCACCAGCTGAACCTGGGCGCCCACTGAAAGTAAAACCCCGAAAAATCACGAACGTCGGACGATTCCTCCCACACAGAAAGTGCCAGCAACTCAAGCTCTTGCTGCTACTCACCGGACTTTGGCAGTGCATC
Organism: Chlamydotis macqueenii; assembly: GCF_036417535.1. NCBI lineage: Eukaryota > Metazoa > Chordata > Aves > Otidiformes > Otididae > Chlamydotis > Chlamydotis macqueenii. Next base: position 259,424 of record NW_028239092.1, on the reverse strand, counting down.
TACAGCACCACAGACATCACGGCTCCGGGCTTTCCCTGACCAACAGGGCTTCGACATTTACCACCAGCTGCACCTGGGCGCCCACTGAAAAAAATAAACGAAAAATCATGAACATCGGACGATTGCTCCCACACCAAAAGTGCCAGCCAGTCAAGCTCTTGCTGCTCCTCACCGGCCATTGGCAGCGCATCTACAGCACCACAGACATCAGGGCTCTGGGCTTTCCCTGACGAACAGGGCTTCGACGTTTACCACCAGCTGAACCTGGGCACCCACTGAAAAAAATAAACGAAAAATCACGAACATCGGACGATTGCTCCCACACCAAAAGTGCCAGCCAGTCAAGCTCTTGCTGCTCCTCACCGGCCATTGGCAGCGCATGTACAGCACCACAGACATCGGGGCTCCGGGCTTTCCCTGACCAACAGGGCTTCAACGTTTACCACCAGCTGAACCTGGGCTCCCACTGAAAAGAACCCCGAAAAATCACAAACGTCGGACGATTGCTCCCACACCAAAAGTGCCAGCAACTCAAGCTCTTGCTGCTACTCACCGGACTTTGGCAGTGCATCTACAGCACCACAGACATCGGGGCTCCGGGCTTTCCCTGACCAACAGGGCTTCGACGTTTACCACCAGCTGCACCTGGGTGCCCACTGAAAAAAAACACAAAAAATCACAAACGTCGGACGATTGCTCCCACACTGAAAGTGCCAGCCTGTCAAGCTCTAGCTGCTCCTCACCAGCCATTCCCAGTGCATCTACAGCACCACAGACATCGGGGCTCTGGGCTTTCCCTGACGAACAGGGCTTAGAAGTTTACTACCAGCTGAACCTGGGCGCCCACTGGAAAAAAAATCCCCAAATATCACGAACGTCGGACGATTGCTCCCACACCGAAAGTGCCATCCAGTCAAGCTTTTGCTGCTCCTCACCGGCCATTGGCAGCGCATGTACAGCACCACAGACATCGGGGCTCCGGGCTTTCCCTGACGAACAGGGCTTCGACATTTACCACCAGCTGCACCTGGGCCCCCACTGAAAAGAACCCCGAAAAATCACGAACGTCGGACGATTGCTCCCACACCGAAAGTGCCAGCCAGTCAAGCTCTTGCTGCTCCTCCCCGGCCATTCCCAGCGCATCTACAGCACCACAGACATCGGGGCTCCGGGCTTTCCCTGACAAACAGGGCTTCGACGTTTACCACCAGCTGCACCTGGGCACCCACTGAAATAAAACCCCGAAAAATCACGAACGTCGGACGATTGCTCCCACACCAAAAGTGCCAGCAACTCAAGCTCTTGCTGCTCCTCACCTCCCATTCCCAGCGCATCTACAGCACCACAGACATCGGGGCTCTGGGCTTTCCCGGACCAACAGGGCTTCGACGTTTACCACCAGCTGAGCCTGGGCGCCAACTGAAAAGAACCCCGAAAAATCACGAACATCGGACGATTGCTCCCACACCGAAAGTGCCAGCAACTCAAGCTCTTGCTGCTCCTCACCGGACTTTGGCAGCGCATCTACAGCACCACAGACATCGGGGCTCCGGGCTTTCCCTGACCAACAGGGCTTCGACGTTTACCACTCGCTGAACCTGGGCTCCCACTGAAAAGAACCCCGAAAAATCACGAACATCGGACAATTGCTCCCACACCGAAAGTTCCAGCCAGTCAAGCTCTTGCTGCTCCTCACCGGCCACTGGCAGCGCATCTACAGCACCACAGACATCGGGGCTCCGGGCTTTCCCTGACCAACAGGGCTTCGACGTTTACCACCAGCTGCACATGGGCGCCCACTGAAAAAAAAACCCTAAAAAATCAAAAACGTCGGACAATTGCTCCCACACCGAAAGTGCCAGCCAGTCAAGCTCTTGCTGCTCCTCCCCAGCCATTGGCAGTGCATCTACAGCACCACAGATATCGGTGTTCTGCGCTTTCCCTGACCAACAGGGCTTCGACGTTTACCACCAGCCGCACCTGGGCGCCCACTTAAAAAAATAAATGAAAAATCACGAACGTCGGACGATTGCTCCCACACCGAAAGTGCCAGCCAGTCAAGCTCTTGCTGCTGCTCACTACCCATACCCAGCGCATCTACAGCACCACAGACATCGGGGCTCCGGGCTTTCCATGACCAACAGGGCTTAGACGTTTACCAGCAGCTGCACCTGGGCACCCACTGAAAAAAAACCTTGAAAAATCACGAAGATCGGACGATTTCTCCCACACCGAAAGTGCCAGCCAGTCAGGCTCTTGCTGCTAATCACCGCCCATTCCCAGCGCATCTACAGCACCACAGACATTTGGGCTCCGGACTTTCCCTGACTAACAGCACTTCGACGTTTACCACCAGCTGAACATGGGTGCCCATTAAAAAAAAAACCCGAAAAAAACACAAACGTCGGACGATTGCTCCCACACCGAAAGTGCCAGCCAGTCAAGCTCTTGCTGCTCCTCACCGGCCATTGGAAGCGCATCTACAGCACCACAGACATCGGGGCTCCGGGCTTTCCCTGACCAACAGGGCTTCGACGTTTACCACCAGCTGAACCTGGGCGCCCGCTGAAAAAAATAAAAGAAAAATCACGAACGTCGGACGATTGCTCCCACAGCAAAAGTGACAGCCAGTCAAGCTCTTGCTGCTCCTCACCAGCCATTCCCAGCGCATCTACAGCGCCACAGACATCGCGGCTCCGGGCTTTCCCTGACCAACAGGGCTTCGACGTTTACCACCAGCTGCACCTGGTTGCCCACTGAAAAAAAAACCCTGAAAAATCAAAAATGTCGGACGATTGATCCCACACCGAAAGTGCCAGCCAGTCAAGCTCTTGCTGTTACTCACCGGCCATTGGCAGCGCATCTACAGCACCACAGACATCGGGGCTCCGGGCTTTCCCTGACCAACAGGGCTTCGACTTTTACCATCAGCTGCACCTGGGCGCCCACTGAAAAGAACCCCGAAAAATCACGAACATCGGACAATTGCTCCCACACCGAAAATGCCAGCAACTCAAGCTCTTGCTGCTACTCACCTCCCATTCCCAGCGCATCTACAGCACCACAGACATCGGGGCTCCGGGCTTTCCCTGACGAACAGGGCTTCGACGTTTACCACCAGCTGAACCTGGGCGCCCACTGAAAGTAAAACCCCGAAAAATCACGAACGTCGGACGATTGCTCCCACACCAAAAGTGCCAGCAACTCAAGCTCTTGCTGCTCCTCACCGGCCATTGCCAGCGCATCTACAGCACCACAGACATCGGGGCTCCGGGCTTTCCCTGACCAACAGGGCTTCGACGTTTACCACCAGCTGAACCTGGGCGCCCAGTGAATAAAAATCCCCAAAAATCACAAACGTCCGACGATTGCTCCCACACCCAACGTGCCAGACAGTCAAGCTCTTGCTGCTCCTCACCAGCCATTGCCAGCGCATCTACAGCACCACAGAGATCGGGGCTCCAGGCATTCCCTGACCAACAGGGCTTCGACGTTTACCACCAGCTGCACCTGGGCTCCCACTGAAATAAAACCCCGAAAAATCACGAATGTCGGATGATTGCACTCACACCAAAAGTGCCAGCAACTCAAGCTCTTGCTGCTCCTCACCTCCCATTCCCAGCGCATCTACAGCACCACAGACATCGGGGCTCTGCGCTTTCCCTGACAAACAGGGCTTCGACGTTTACCACCAGCTGCACCTGGGCGCCGACTGAAATAAAACCCCCAAAAATCACGAACATCGGACGATTGCTCCCACACCAAAAGTGCCAGCAACTCAAACTCTTGCTGCTCCTCACCGGAGTTTGGCCGTGCATCTACAGCACCACAGACATCGGGGTTCTGCGCTTTCCCTGACCAACAGGGCTTCGACGTTTACCACCAGCTGAACCTGGGCGCCCGCTGAAAAAAATAAAAGAAAAATCACGAACGTCGGACGATTGCTCCCACACCAAAAGTGCCAGCCTGTCAAGCTCTTGCTGCTCCTCCCCGGCCATTGGCAGCGCATCTACAGCACCACAGACATCGGGGCTCCGAGCTTTCCCTGACCAACAGGGCTTCGACGTTTACCACCAGCTGCACCTGGGCGCCCACTGAAATAAAACCCCGAAAAATCACAAACGTCGGACGATTCCTCCCACACAGAAAGTGCCAGCAACTCAAGCTCTTGCTGTTCCTCACCGGACTTTGGCAGTGCATCTACAGCACCACAGACATCGTGGCTCCGGGCTTTCCCTGACCAACAGGCCTTTGATATTTACCACCAGCTGCACCTGGTTGCCCAGTGAAAATAAACCCTGAAAAATGACGAACGTCGGACGATTGCTCCCACACCAAAAGTGCCAGCCAGTCAAGCTCTTGCTGCTCCTCACCGGACAGTGGCAGTGCATCTACAACACCACAGACATCGGGGCTCCGGGCATTCCCTGACGAACAGGGCTTCGACGTTTAGCACCCGCTGCACCTGGGCTCCCACTGAAAAGAACACCGAAAAATCACGAACGTCGGACGATTGCTCTCACACCAAAAGTGCCAGACAGTCAAGCTCTTGCTGCTCCTCACCGGCCATTCCCAGCGCATCTACAGCACCACAGACATCGGGGCTCCGGGCTTTCCCTGACCAACAGGGCTTCGAAGTTTACCACCAGCTGCACCTGGGCGCCCACTGAAAAAAAATCCCGAAAAATCACGAACGTCGGACGATTCCTCCCACACCGAAAGTGCCAGCAACTCAAGCTCTTGCTGCTACTCACCGGACTTTGGCAGTGCATCTACAGCACCACAGACATCGGGGTTCTGCGCTTTCTTTGACCAACAGGGCTTCGACGTTTACCACCAGCTGAACCTGGGCACCCGCTGAGAAAAATAAAAGAAAAATCACGAACATCGGACGATTGTTCCCATAGCAAAAGTGCCAGCAACTCAAGCTCTTGCTGCTCCTCACCGGCCATTCCCAGCCCATCTACAGCACCACAGACATCGGGGCTCCGGGCTTTCCCTGACCAACAGGGCTTCGACGTTTACCACCAGCTGCACCTGATTGCCCACTGAAAAAAAACCCTGAAAAATCAAAAACGTCGGATGATTGATCTCACACCGAAAGTGCCAGCAACTCAAGCTCTTGCTGCTACTCACCGGCCATTGGCAGCGTATCTACAGCACCACAGACATCGGGGCTCCGGGCTTTCCCTGACCAACAGGGCTTCGACTTTTAACACGAGCTGAACCTGGGCGCCCCCTGAAAAAAAAACCCCAAAAATCACAAATGTCGGACGATTCCTGCCACACCTTAAATGCCAGCCTGTCAAGCTCTTGCTGCTCCTCACCGCACATTCCCAGCGCATCTACAGCGCCACAGACATCGGGGCTCCGGGCTTTCCCTGACCAACAGGGCTTCGACGTTTACCACCAGCTGAACCTGGGTGCCCAGTGAATAAAAATCCCCAAAAATCACAAACGTCCGACGATTGCTCCCACACTGAAAGTGCCAGCAACTCAAGCTCTTGCTGCTCCTCACCGCCCATTCCCAGCGCATCTACAGCACCACAGACATCGGGGATCCGGGCTTTCCGTGACCAACAGGGCTTCGACGTTTACCACCAGCTGCACCTGTGCGCCCACTGAAAGTAAAACCCCGAAAAATCACGAACGTCGGACGATTGCTCCCACACCAAAAGTGCCAGCAACTCAAGCTCTTGCTACCCCTCACCGGCCATTCCCAGCGCATCTACAGCACCACAGACATCGGGGCTCCGGGCTTTCCCTGACCAACAGGGCTTCGACGTTTACCACCAGTTGCACCTGGGCACCCACTGAAAAAAAAAAAACCCCAAAATCACAAACATCAGACGATTGCTCCCACACCGAAAGTGCCAGCCAGTCAAGCTCTTTGTGCTCCTCACCGGTCATTGGCGGCGCATCTACAGCACCACAGACATCGGGGCTCCGGGCTTTCCCTGACCAACAGGGCTTCGACGTTTACCACCAGCTGCACCTGGGCGCCCACTGAAAAAACTAAACGAAAAATCACGAACATCGGACGATTGCTCCCACACCGAAAGTGCCAGCCTGTCAAGCTCTTGCTGCTCCTCACCGCCCATTCCCAGCGCATCTACAGCACCACAGACATCGGGGCTCCGGGCTTTCCCTGACCAACAGGGCTTCGACGTTTACCACTCGCTGAACCTGGGCTCCCACTGAAAAGAACCCCGAAAAATCACGAACGTCGGACGATTGCTCCCACACCAAAAGTGCCAGCCAGTCAAGCTCTAGCTGCTGAACACCGGCCATTCCCAGCGCATCTACAGCACCACAGACATCACGGCTCCGGGCTTTCCCTGACCAACAGGGCTTCGACGTTTACAACTAGCTAAACCTGGGCTCCCACTAAAAAAAAATCCTGAAAAATCACGAACGTCGGACATTTACTCCCACACCGAAAGTGCCAGCCTGTCAAGCTCTTGCTGCTCCTTCCCGGCCATTGGCAGCGCATGTACAGCATCACAGATATCGGGGCTCCAAGCTTTCCCTGACCAACAGGGCTTCGGGTTTCCCCTGACCAACAGGGCTTCGAAGTTTACCACCAGCTGCACCTGGGCGCCCACTGAAATAAAACCCCGAAAAATCACGAACGTCAGACGATTGCTCCCACACCGAAAGTGCCAGCAACTCAAGGTCTTCCTGCTCCTCACCGGCCATTGGCAGCGCATCTACAGCACCACAGACATCGGGAGTCCGGGCTTTCCCTGACCAACAGGGCTTCGACATTTACCATCAGCTGCACCTGGGTGCCCACTGAAAAAAATAAACGAAAAATCACAAACATCGCATGATTGCTCCCACACCGAAAGTGCCAGCAACTCAAGCTCTTGCTGCTCCTCACCGGCGACTGGCAGCGCATCTACAGCACCACAGATATCGGGGCTCTGGGCTTTCCCAGACAAACAGGGCTTCGACATTTACCACCAGCTGCACCTGGGCTCCCACTGAAAAGAACCCCGAAAAATCACAAACGTCGGACGATTGCTCCCACACGAAAAGTGCCAGCCAGTCAAGCTCTTGCTGCTCCTCACCGGCCATTGGCAGCGCATCTACAGCACCACAGACATCGGGGCTCCGGGCTTTCCCTGACCAACAGGGCTTCGACGTTTACCACCAGCGGCACCTGGGCGCCCACTGAAAATAAACCCCGAAAAATCACAAATGTCGGACGATTCCTGCCACACCTTAAAGGCCAGCCTGTCAAGCTCTTGCTGCTCCTCACCGGCCATTGGCAGCACATCTACAGCACCACAGACATCGGGGCTCCGGGCTTTCCCTGACCAAAAGGGCTTAGAAGTTTACCACCAGCTGAACCTGGGCGCCCACTGAAATAAAACCCCGAAAAATCACAAACGTCCGACGATTGCTCGCGCACCCAAAGTGCCAGACAGTCAAGCTCTTGCTGCTCCTCACCGCCCATTCCCAGCGCATCTACAGCACCACAGACATCGGGGCTCCGGGCTTTCCCTGACCAACAGGGCTTCGACGTTTACCACCAGCTGCACTTCGGCTCCCACTGAAAAAAAACCCCGAAAAATCACGAACGTCGGACGATTGCTCCCACACCAAAAGTGCCAGACAGTCAAGCTCTTGCTGCTCCTCACCGGCCATTCCCAGCGCATCTACAGCACCACAGACATCGGGGCTCTGGGCTTTCCCTGACCAAAAGGGCTTCGACGTTTACCACCAGGTGTACCTGGTCGCCCACTGAAAAAATACCCCGAAAAATCACGAACGTCGGACGATTGCTCCCACACAGAATGTGCCAGCCTGTCAAGCTCTTGCTGCTCCTCACCGGCCATTCCCAGCGCATCTACAGCATCACAGACATCGGGGCTCCGGGCTTTCCCTGACCAACAGGGCTTCGACGTTTACCACCAGCTGCACCTGGGCGCCCACTGAAAAGAACCCCGAAAAATCAGAAACGTCGGACAATTGCTCCGACACCAAAAGTGCCAGCCAGTCAAGCTCTTGCTGCTTCTCACCAGCCATTCCCAGCGCATCTACAGCACCACAGATACCGGGGCTCCGGGCTTTCCCTGACCAACAGGGCTTCGACGTTTACCACCAGCTGCACCTGGGCGCCCACTGAAATAAAACCCCGAAAAATCACGAACGTCGGACGATTGCTCCCACACCGAAAGTGCCAGCAACTCAAGCTCTTGCTGCTCCTCACCGGCCATTCCCAGCGCATCTACAGCACCACAGACATCGCGGCTCTGGGCTTTCCCTGACCAACAGGGCTTCGACATTTACCACCAGGTGCACCTGGGCGCCCACTGAAAAAAATAAACGAAAAATAACAAAAGTCGGACGATTGCTCCCACAGCGAAAGTGCCAGCCTGTCAAGCTCTTGCTGCTCCTCACCGGCCATTCCCAGCGCATCTACAGCATCACAGACATCGGGGATCCGGGCTTTCCCTGACCAACAGGTCTTCGACGTTTACCACCCGCTGCACCTGGGCTCCCACTGAAAAGAACCCCGAAAAATCACAAACGTTGGACGATTGCTCCCACACCAAAAGTGCCAGCCAGTCAAGCTCTTCCTGCTCCTCACCGGGCATTGGCAGTGCATCTACAGCACCACAGACACCGGGGCTCCGGGCTTTCCCTGACTAACAGGGATTCGACGTTTACCACCCGCTGCACCTGGGCTCCCACTGAAAAGAACCCCGAAAAATCACGAACATCGGACGATTGCTCCCACACCGAAAGTGCCAGCCAGTCAAGCTCTTGCTGCTCCTCACCGGCCATTCCCAGCGCATCTACAGCACTACAGACATCGGGGCTCCGGGCTTTCCCTGACCAACAGGGCTTCGACGTTTACCACCAGCTGCAGCTGGGCGCACACTGAAAAAAAACCCTGAAACATCAAAAACGTCGGACGATTGCTCCCACACCGAAAGTGCCAGCCTGTCAAGCTCTTGCTGCTCCTCACCAGCCATTCCCAGCGCATCTACAGCACCACAGACATCGGGGCTCCGGGCTTTCGCTGACCAACAGGGCTTCGACGTTTACCACCAGCTGCAGCTGGGCGCACACTGAAAAAAAACCCTGAAACATCAAAAACGTCGGACGATTGCTCCCACACCGAAAGTGCCAGCCAGTCAAGCTCTTGCTGCTCCTCACCGGCCATAGGCAGCACATCTACAGCAGCACAGACATCGGGGCTCCGGGCTTTCCCTGACCAACAGGGCTTCGACATTTACCACCAGCTGCACCTGGGCGCCCACTGAAATAAAACCCCGAAAAATCACGAACGTCGGACGATTGCTCCCACACTGAAAGTTCCAGCAACTCAAGCTCTTGCTGCTACTCACCTCCCATTCCCAGCGCATCTACAGCACCACAGACATCGGGGCTCCGGGCTTTCCCTGACGAACAGGGCTTCGACGTTTACCACCAGCTGAACCTGGGCCCCCACTGAAATAAAACCCCCAAAAATCATGAACGTCGGACGATTGCTCCCACACCGAAAGTGCCAGCCAGTCAAGCTCTTGCTGCTCCTCACCGGCCATTGCCAGCCCATCTACAGCCCCGCAGACATCGGGGCTCCGGGCTTTCCCTGATGAACAGGGCTTCGACGTTTACCACCCACTGCACCTGGGCGCCCACTGAAAAAAATAAACGAAAAATTACAAACGTCGGACAATTGCTCCCACACCCAAAGTGCCAGCCAGTCAAGCTCTTGCTGCTACTCACCTCCCATTCCCAGCGCATCTACAGCACCACAGACATCGGGGCTCCGGGCTTTCCCTGACCAACAGGGCTTCGACATTTACCACCAGCTGCACCTGGGCGCCCACTGAAATAAAACCCCGAAAAATAACAAACGTCGGACGATTGCTCCCACACCGAAAGTGCCAGCCAGTCAAGCTCTTGCTGCTCCTCACCGGCCATTGGCAGCGCATCTACAGCACCACAGACATCGGGGCTCCGAGCTTTCCCTGACCAACAGGGCTTCGACGTTTACCACCAGCTGCACCTGGGCTCCCACTAAAAAAAAACCCCGAATAATCACAAACATCGGACGATTGCTCCCACACCAAAAGTGCCAGCCAGTCAAGCTCTTGCTGCTCCTCACCGGCCATTGGTAGCGCATCTACAGCACCACAGGCATCGGGGCTCCGAGCTTTCCCTGACCAACAGGGCTTCGACGTTTACCACTCGCTGAACCTGGGCACCCACTGAAAGTAAAACCCCGAAAAATCACAAACATCGGACGATTGCTCCCACACCAAAAGTGCCAGCCAGTCAAGCTCTTGCTGCTCCTCACCGGCCATTGGCAGCGCATGTACAGCACCACAGACATCGGGGCTCCGGGCTTTCCCTGACCAACAGGCCTTCGACATTTACCATCAGCTGCACCTGGGCGCCCACTGAAAAAAATAACGAAATATCACGAACATCAGACGATTGCTCCCACACCGAAAATGCCAGCAACTCAAGCTCATGCTGCTTCTCACCGGACAGTGGCAGTGCATCTACAGCACCACAGACATCGGGGCTCCGGGCTTTCCCTGACAAACAGGGCTTCGACGTTTACCACCAGGTGCACCTGCGCTCCCACTGAAAAAAAACCCCGAAAAATCACGAACGTCGGACGATTACTCCCACACCGAAAGTGCCAGCAACTCAAGCTCATGCTGCTTCTCACCGGACTTTGGCAGTGCATCTACAGCACCACAGACATCGGGGCTCCGGGCTTTCCCTGACCAACAGGGCTTCGATGTTTACCACCAGCTGCACCTGGGCGCCCACTGAAAAAAAACCCCGAAAAATCACAAACGTTGGACGATTCCTGCCACACCTTAAATGCCAGCCTGTCAAGCTCTTGCTGCTCCTCACCGCCCATTCCCAGCGCATCTACAGCACCACAGACATCAGGGCTCTGGACTTTCCCTGACGATCAGGGCTTCGACGTTTACCACCAGCTGCAGCTGGGCGCACACTGAAAAAAAACCCTGAAACATCAAAAACGTCGGACGATTGCTCCCACACCGAAAGTGCCAGCCAGTCAAGCTCTTGCTGCTCCTCACCGGCCATAGGCAGCACATCTACAGCAGCACAGACATCGGGGCTCCGGGCTTTCCCTGACCAACAGGGCTTCGACATTTACCACCAGCTGCACCTGGGCGCCCACTGAAATAAAACCCCGAAAAATCACGAACGTCGGACGATTGCTCCCACACTGAAAGTTCCAGCAACTCAAGCTCTTGCTGCTACTCACCTCCCATTCCCAGCGCATGTACAGCACCACAGACATCGGGGCTCCGGGCTTTCCCTGACGAACAGGGCTTCGACGTTTACCACCAGCTGAACCTGGGCCCCCACTGAAATAAAACCCCCAAAAATCATGAACGTCGGACGATTGATCGCACACCGAAAGTGCCAGCCAGTCAAGCTCTTGCTGCTCCTCACCGGCCATTGCCAGCCCATCTACAGCCCCACAGACATCGGGGCTCCGGGCTTTCCCTGATGAACAGGGCTTCGACGTTTACCACCCACTGCACCTGGGCACCCACTGAAAAAAATAAACGAAAAATTACAAACGTCGGACAATTGCTCCCACACCGAAAGTGCCAGCCAGTCAAGCTCTTGCTGCTACTCACCTCCCATTCCCAGCGCATCTACAGCACCACAGACATCGGGGCTCCGGGCTTTCCCTGACCAACAGGGCTTCGACGTTTACCACCAGCTGCACCTGGGCGCCCACTGAAATAAAACCCCGAAAAATAACAAACGTCGGACGATTGCTCCCACACCGAAAGTGCCAGCCAGTCAAGCTCTTGCTGCTCCTCACCGGCCATTGGCAGCGCATCTACAGCACCACAGACATCGGGGCTCCGAGCTTTCCCTGACCAACACGGCTTCGACGTTTACCACCAGCTGCACCTGGGCTCCCACTAAAAAAAAACCCCGAATAATCACAAACATCGGACGATTGCTCCCACACCAAAAGTGCCAGCCAGTCAAGCTCTTGCTGCTCCTCACCGGCCATTGGTAGCGCATCTACAGCACCACAGACATCGGGGCTCCGAGCTTTCCCTGACCAACAGGGCTTCGACGTTTACCACTCGCTGAACCTGGGCACCCACTGAAAGTAAAACCCCGAAAAATCACGAACGTCGGACGATTGCTCCCACACCGAAAGTGCCAGCCTGTCAAGCTCTTGCTGCTCCTCACCGGCCATTGGCCGCGCATCTACAGCACGACAGACATCGGGGCTCCGGGCTTTCCCTGACCAACAGGGCTCAGAAGTTTACCACCAGCTGAACCTGGGCGCCCACTGAAAAAAAACCCTGAAAAATTAAAAACGACGGACGATTGCTCCCACACCGAAAGTCCCAGCCAGTCAAGCTCTTGCTGCTGCTCACCGGCCATTGGCAGCGCATCTACAGCACCACAGACATCGGGGCTCCGGGCTTTCCCTGACCAACAGGCCTTCGACGTTTACCACCAGCTGCACCTGGGCGCCCACTGAAAAAAAACCCTGAAAAATTAAAAACGACGGACGATTGCTCCCACACCGAAAGTCCCAGCCAGTCAAGCTCTTGCTGCTGCTCACCGGCCATTGGCAGCGCATCTACAGCACCACAGACATCGGGGCTCCGGGCTTTCCCTGACCAACAGGCCTTCGACGTTTACCATCAGCTGCACCTGGGCGCCCACTGAAAAAAATAACGAAATATCACGAACATCAGACGATTGCTCCCACACCGAAAGTGCCAGCAACTCAAGCTCATGCTGCTTCTCACCGGACTTTGGCAGTGCATCTACAGCACCACAGACATCGCGGCTCCGGGCTTTCCCTGACCAACAGGGCTTCGACGTTTACCACCAGGTGCACCTGCGCTCCCACTGAAAAAAAACCCCGAAAAATCACGAACGTCGGACGATTACTCCCACACCGAAAGTGCCAGAAACTCAAGCTCATGCTGCTTCTCACCGGACTTTGGCAGTGCATCTACAGCACCACAGACATCGGGGCTCCGGGCTTTCCCTGACCAACAGGGCTTCGATGTTTACCACCAGCTGCACCTGGGCGCCCACTGAAAAAAAACCCCGAAAAATCACAAACGTTGGACGATTCCTGCCACACCTTAAATGCCAGCCTGTCAAGCTCTTGCTGCTCCTCACCGCCCATTCCCAGCGCATCTACAGCACCACAGACATCAGGGCTCTGGACTTTCCCTGACGATCAGGGCTTCGACGTTTACCACCAGCTGAACCTGGGCGCCCACTGAAAAGAACCCCGAAAAATCACGAACGTCGGACAATTGCTCCCACACCAAAAGTGCCAGCAACACAAGCTCTTGCTGCTCCTCAGCGGCCATGGGCAGCGCATCTACAGCGCCACAGACATCGGGGCTCCGGGCTTTCCCTGACCAACAGGGCTTTGACTGTTACCACCAGCTGCACCTGGGCTCCCACTGAAAAAAAACCCCGAATAATCACAAACGTCGGACGATTGCTCCCACACCCAAAGTGCCAGCCAGTCAAGCTCTTGCTGCTCCTCACCGGCCATTCCCAGCGCATCTACAGCACCACAGACATCGGGGCTCTACGCTTTCCCTGACCAACAGGGCTTCGACGTTTACCACCCGCTGCACCTGGGCGCCCACTGAAATAAAACCCCGAAAAATCACGAACGTCGGACAATTGCTCCCACACCGAAAGTGCCAGCAACTCAAGCTCTTGCTGCTACTCACCGGACTTTGGCAGTGCATCTAGAGCACCACAGACATCGGGGTTCTCCGCTTTCCCTGAACAACAGGGCTTCGACGTTTACCACCAGCTGCACCTGGGCGCCCACTGAAAAAAATAAATGAAAAATCACGAACGTCGGACGATTGCTCCCACACCAAAAGTGCCAGCCAGTCAAGCTCTTGCTGCTCCTCACCGGCCATTCCCAGCGCATCTACAGCACCACAGACATCAGGGCTCTGGACTTTCCGTGACGAACCAGGCTTCGACGTTTACCACCAGCTGCACCTGGGCGCCCACTGAAAAAAATAAACGAAAAATCACGAACGTCGGACGATTGCTCCCACACCAAAAGTGCCAGCCAGTCAAGCTCTTGCTGCTCCTCCCCGGCCATTGGCAGCGCATCTACAGCACCACAGATATCGGGGCTCCGGGCTTTCCCTGACAAACAGGGCTTCGACGTTTACCACCAGCTGAACCTGGGCGCCCACTGGAAAAAATAAACGAAATACCACGAACATCAGAAGATTGCTCCCACACCGAAAGTGCCAGCCAGTCAAGCTCATGCTGCTCCTCACCGCCCATTCCCAGCGCATCTACAGCACCACAGACATCGGGGCTCTGGGCTTTCCCTGACCAACAGGACTTCGACGATTACCACCAGCTGCACCTGGGCGCCAACTGAAATAAAACCCTGAAAAATCACGAGCGTCGGACGATTGCTCCCACACCAAAAGTGCCAGCCTGTCAAGCTCTTGCTGCTCCTCACCGCCCATTCCCAGCGCATCTACAGCACCACAGACATCGGGGTTCTGCGCTTTCCCTGAATAACAGGGCTTCGACGTTTACCACCAGCTGCACCTGGGCGCCCACTGAAAAAAATAAACGAAAAATCAGGAACATCGGACGATTGCTCCCACACCAAAAGTGCCAGCCAGTCAAGCTCTTGCTGCTCCTCACCGCCCATTCCCAGCGCATCTACAGCGCCACAGACATCGGGGCTCCGGGCTTTCCCTGACCAACAGGGCTTCGACGTTTACCACTCGCTGAACCTGGGCACCCACTGAAAGTAAAACCCCGAAAAATCACGAACATCGCACGATTGCTCCCACACCTGAAGTGCCAGCAACTCAAGCTCTTGCTGCTACTCACCGGCCATTGGCAGCGCATCTACAGCACCACAGACATCGGGGCTCCGGGCTTTCCCTGACGAACCGGGCTTCGACATTTACCACCAGCTGCACCTGGGTGCCCCCTGAAAAAAAAACCCCAAAAATCACAAACGTCGGACGATTCCTGCCACACCTTAAATGCCAGCCTGTCAAGCTCTTGCTGCTCCTCACCGGCCATTCCCAGCGCATCTACAACACCGCAGACATTGGGGCTCCGGGCTTTCCCTGACCAACAGGGCTTCGACGTTTACCACCACCTGAACCTGGGCTCCCACTGAAATAAAACCCCGAAAAACCACGAACGTCGGACGATTGCTCCCACACTAAAAGTGCCAGCCAGTCAAGCTCTTGCAGCTACTCACCGGACTTTGGCAGTGCATCTACAGCACCACAGACATCGGGGCTCCGGGCTTTCCCTGAACAACAGGGCTTCAACGTTTACCACCAGCTGCACCTGGTTGCCCACTGAAAAAAAACCCTGAAAAATGACGAACGTCGGACGATTGCTCCCACACCACAAGTGCCAGACAGTCAAGCTCTAGCTGCTGAACACCGGCCATTGGCAGTGTATCTACAGCACCACAGACATCGGGGCTCCGGGCTTTCCCTGACCAACAGGGCTTCGACGTTTACCACCAGCTGAACCCGGGCGCCCACTGAAATAAAACCCCGAAAAATCACGAACGTCCGACGATTGCTCCCACACCGAAAGTGCCAGCCAGTCAAGCTCTTGCTGCTCCTCACCGGCCATTCCCAGCGCATCTACAGCACCACAGACATCGGGGCTCCGAGCTTTCCCTGACCAACAGGGCTTCGACGTTTACCACCAGCTGCACCTGGGCGCCCACTGAAAGTAAAACCCCGAAAAATCACGAACATCGGACGATTGCTCCCACAACGAAAGTGCCAGCCTGTCAAGCTCTTGCTGCTCCTCAACGGCCATTGGCAGCGCATCTACAGCACCACAGACATCGCGGCTCCAGGCTTTCCCTGACCAACAGGGCTTCGACGTTTACCACCAGCTGCACCTGGGCGCCCACTGAAATAAAACCCTGAAAAATCAAAAACGTCGGACGATTGATCCCACACCGAAAGTGCCAGCCAGTCAAGCTCTTGCTGTTCCTCACCGGACAGTGGCAGTGCATCTACAGCACCACAGACATCGGGGCTCCGGGCTTTCCCTGACCAACAGGGCTTCGACGATTACCACTT
Organism: Chlamydotis macqueenii; assembly: GCF_036417535.1. Lineage (NCBI taxonomy): Eukaryota > Metazoa > Chordata > Aves > Otidiformes > Otididae > Chlamydotis > Chlamydotis macqueenii. The sequence continues at coordinate 243,291 of NW_028239092.1, read as the reverse complement.
GCTGAACCTGTGCTCCCACTGAAAAGAACCCCGAAAAATCACAAACGTCGCACGATTGCTCCCACACTGAAAGTGCCAGCCTGTCAAGCTCTTGCTGCTCCTCACCGGCCATTCCCAGTGCATCTACAGCACCACAGACATCGGGGCTCCGGGCTTTCACTGACCAACACGGCTTCGACATTTACCACCTGCTGCACCTGGGTGCCCACTGGAAAAAACCCAGAAAAATCACGAACATCAGACGATTGCTCCCACACCGAAAGTGCCAGCCAGTCAAGCTCTTGCTGCTCCTCACCGGACAGTGGCAGCGCATCTACAGCACCACAGATATCGGGGCTCCGGGATTTTCCTGACCAACAGGGCTTCGAGATTTACCACCCGCTGAACCTGGGCGTCCACTGAAAAAAAATCCCCAGAAATCACAAACGTCCGACGATTGCTCCCTGTCGTAGTTCAGCCCCGATCAGACCAGACTACGCAGTCTGTCTCTCGTTCCCCCCACCTTCCGAGAGAATACGAGGAGATTATATAAGAAAAACGGCTCAAGGTTTGAGATAAGGACGGGGAGAAATCCTTAAAGTTACCGTCACGGGCAAAACAGACTCGACTTGGGGAAAACTATTCATTTATTTCTAAAATTAGCAGGAGAATGAGACAGGGAACAAGATAACCTCCCCCCACCCCTCCCTCTTCCCGGGCTTAACATTATCTCTACTACCTTCCCCTCCCGAGCGGCACGGGGGGTTGGAAAAGGGAATGGGGGTCGCTGTCAGTTCATCACGCGTTGTTTTACGCCTCTGTATCATCGTCGGGGGAAGACCTCCTCGCATTCCTCCTCTGCTCCAGCGTGGGGTCCCTCCCACGGGCCACAGTCCTTCGTGAAACTGCTCCGGCGTGGGTCATCTCTTCCACGGGGTGCAGTCCCTCTAGAGCAGCTGTCCCAGCGGGCCCTCCACGGGGCACAGCCTCCTTCAGGCCTCCACCTGCTCCGGCGTGGGGTCCTCCACGGGCTGCAGGTGGATCTCTGCCCCTCCGTGGACCTCCATGGGCTGCAGGGGGACAACCTGCTCCACCATGGTCGTCACCACGAGTTGCAGAGGAATCTTGGCCAGGAGCCGCATTACTCCTCCCCCTCCTCCTTCACTGACCTTGGCGTCTGCAGCCGTTCCTCACAACAGGCTGGCAGACGCCTCTCAGGATCCTTTTTACATCTTATTCACTTCTCATCTCCTCTCCACTTCTTGCAGCCAGGCCGGGCCGAGTTGGGCCCAGTCGGCTGCCCGGCGGGAGGCCAGAGGGTGAGGCCTGCAAGGCCCACGAGGCTCGCGCTTCCCCCTCTCTGCCCCCCGCTCAGCTGCTTCACATCTTCTCCTCCCTCTTTTTCCTGTTTTCCCCTATTTAAATACGTTATCGCAGAGGCGTTATCAGGGGACATTCTGCTACCAATTGGCTTGGCCTTGGCCAGCAGCGGGTCCGCCCTAGGCCCGGCCGAGTCCACTGAACAAAGGGGAGCGACTTCTAGCAGTTTCCTACAGAAGCTGCCACCTTAGGCCCCCCCTCACTAACAAAACCAGAACATTCCACCCCTCGCCTCTGCGAATTACGTATTTAAGTATTATAAATAAAATACACACACATCAACAGAAGAAAATAGAATTCCCCGCACCAAAATCAAAATAATATCCTCACAACACCAACAGTGGGTAGACAATTAACAAACAATTCACCACTTATCCCTTCACCACAATCAGAACATAAATTCCCCATAATCATTTTGCTCTTTTGTCAAGTTCAGTCCCTGTTTTGCCCGTTACTGCTCCCAATTAAACTCAATCCTTACCTCAAATTCCTCGAGCCCCACGTTGGGCGCCAAAATAACTGTCGTAGTTCAGCCCCAACGCGGACCAGACTACGCAGTCTCTCTCTCACTCCCCCCACTCTCTGAGAGAATAGGAGGAGATTTGACAAACAAAAAAAAACCAGGGAAAAAAAAAACCAAACACGCGGGTTGAGATTGAACAAAAAGTAAATTTAACAGTAATGACAGAAGAAAACAAGACAGTGATGGAACACAAATACAGTACAATAACTCACAACAGAACTCCACATCCAGTCTCTTCCAACTAGCAAGGGCCTCCCTTCAGCACCCTCCTCACTTACATACTGAGCATGATGTCAGATGGGATGGAATAGCCCTTTGGCTAATTTGGGTAAATTAACCCCAGCTGTTAGCTAATTATTGAACTATCCCAGCCATAGGGGCTACCAGCTTCAGTTCTCCACCCAGCTCAGGTAAATATTAACTCTATCCTAGCCAAACCCAGGACACTCCCACACCGAAAGTGCCAGCCTGTCAAGCTCTTGCTGCTCCTCACCGGCCATTGGCAGCGCATCTACAGCACCACAGACATCGGGGCTCCGGGCTTTCCCTGACCAACAGGGCTTCGACATTTACCACCAGCTGAACCTGGGCGCCCACTGAAAAAAAACCCTGAAAAATTAAAAACGACGGACGATTGCTCCCACACCGAAAGTGCCAGCCAGTCAAGCTCTTGCTGCTGCTCACCGGCCATTGGCAGCGCATGTACAGCACCACAGACATCGGCGCTCCGGGCTTTCCCTGACCAACAGGCCTTCGACGTTTACCATCAGCTGCACCTGGGCGCCCACTGAAAAAAATAACGAAATATCACGAACATCAGACGATTGCTCCCACACCGAAAGTGCCAGCAACTCAAGCTCATGCTGCTTCTCACCGGACTTTGGCAGTGCATCTACAGCACCACAGACATCGCGGCTCCGGGCTTTCCCTGACCAACAGGGCTTTGACGTTTACCACCAGGTGCACCGGGGCGCCCACTGAAAAAAATAAATGAAAAATCACGAACGTCGGACGATTGCTCCCACACCAAAAGTGCCAGCAACTAAAGCTCCTGCTGCTACTCACCGGACATTGGCAGTGCATCTACAGCACCACAGACATCGGGGCTCCGGGCTTTCCCTGACCAACAGGGCTTCGATGTTTACCACCAGCTGCACCTGGGCGCCCACTGAAAAAAAACCCCGAATAATCACAAACGTTGGACGATTCCTGCCACACCTTAAATGCCAGCCTGTCAAGCTCTTGCTGCTCCTCACCGCCCATTCCCAGCGCATCTACAGCACCACAGACATCGGGGCTCCGGGCTTTCCCTGACGATCAGGGCTTCGACGTTTACCACCAGCTGAACCTGGGCGCCCACTGAAAAGAACCCCGAAAAATCACGAACGTCGGACAATTGCTCCCACACCAAAAGTGCCAGCAACACAAGCTCTTGCTGCTCCTCAGCGGCCATGGGCAGCGCATCTACAGCGCCACAGACATCGGGGCTCCGGGCTTTCCCTGACCAACAGGGCTTTGACTGTTACCACCAGCTGCACCTGGGCTCCCACTGAAAAAAAACCCCGAATAATCACAAACGTCGGACGATTGCTCCCACACCCAAAGTGCCAGCCAGTCAAGCTCTTGCTGCTCCTCACCGGCCATTCCCAGCGCATCTACAGCACCACAGACATCGGGGCTCTACGCTTTCCCTGACCAACAGGGCTTCGACGTTTACCACCCGCTGCACCTGGGCGCCCACTGAAATAAAACCCCGAAAAATCACAAACGTCGGACAATTGCTCCCACACCGAAAGTGCCAGCAACTCAAGCTCTTGCTGCTACTCACCGGACTTTGGCAGTGCATCTACAGCACCACAGACATCGGGGTTCTCCGCTTTCCCTGAACAACAGGGCTTCGACGTTTACCACCAGCTGCACCTGGGCGCCCACTGAAAAAAATAAATGAAAAATCACGAACGTCGGACGATTGCTCCCACACCAAAAGTGCCAGCCAGTCAAGCTCTTGCTGCTCCTCACCGGCCATTCCCAGCGCATCTACAGCACCACCGACACCGGGGCTCCGGGCTTTCCCTGACCAACAGGGCTTCGACGTTTACCACCAGCTGCACCTGGGCGCCCACCTAAAAAAAATCCCCAAAAATCACAAATGTCGGACGATTGCTCCCACACCTTAATTGTCATCGGGTCACGCTACTGATACTCCTCATGGGCCATTGCCAGCGCATCTACAGCCCCACAGACACCGGGGCTCCGGGCTTTCCCTGACCAACAGGGCTTAGAAGTTTACCACCAGCAGAACCTGGGCGCCCACTGAAATAAAACCCCGAAGAATCACGAACGTCGGACGATTATTCCCACAGCGAAAGTGCCAGCAGCTCAAGTTCCTGCTGCTACTCACCGGACTTTGGCAGTGCATCTACAGCACCACAGACATCGGGGCTCCGGGCTTTCCCTGACCAACTGGGCTTCGACATTTACCACCAGGTGCACCTGGGCGCCCACTGAAAAAAATAAACGAAAAATAACAAACGTCGGACGATTGGTCCCACAGCGAAAGTGCCAGCCAGTCAAGCTCTTGCTGCTACTCACCGCCCATTGGCAGCGCATCTACAGCACCACAGACATCGGGGCTCCGGGCTTTCCCTGACCAACAGGGCTTCGACATTTACCACCCGCTGCACCTGGTTGACCACTGAAAAAAAACCCTGAAAAATTAAAAACGTCGGACGATTGATCCCACACTGAAAGTGCCAGCAACTGAAGCTCTTGCTGCTCCTCACCGGCCATTGGCAGCGCATCTACAGCACCACAGACATCGCGGCTCTGGGCTTTCCCTGACCAACAGGACTTCGACATTTACCACCAGCTGCACCTAGTTGGCTACTGAAAAAAAACCCTGAAAAATCAAAAACGTCGGACAATTGATCCCACACCGAAAGTGCCAGCCAGTCAAGCTCTTGCAGTTCCTCACCGGCCACTGGCAGCTCATCTACAGCACCACAGACATCGGAGCTCCGGGCTTTCCCTGACCATCAGGGCTTCGACGTTTACCACTCGCTGCACCTGGGCTCCCACTGAAAAAAACCCCGAAAAATCACGAACGTCGGACGATTGCACCCAAACCGAAATTGCCAGCAACACAATCTCTTGCTGCTCCTCACCGGCCATTCCCAGCGCATCTACAGCACCACAGACATCGCGGCTCCGGGCATTCCCTGACGAACAGGGCTTCGAAGTTTACCACCAGCTGAACCTGGGCGCCCACTGGAAAAAAAACCCAAAAAATCACGAACGTCGGACGATTGTTCCCACATTGAAAATGCCAGCCAGTCAAGCTCTTGCTGCTCCTCACCGGCCATTCCCAGCGCATCTACAGCACCACAGACATCGGGGCTCCGGGCTTTCCCTGACCAACAGGGCTTCGACGTTTACCACCAGCTGCACCTGGGTGCCGCCTGAAAAAAAAACTCCAACAATCACAAATGTCGGACGATTCCTGCCACACCTTAAATGCCAGCCTGTCAAGCTCTTGCTGCTACTCACCGGACATTCCCAGCGCATCTATAGCACCATAGACATCAGGGCTCTGGAATTTCCCTGACGAACAGGGCTTCGACGTTTACCACCAGCTGCACCTGGGCGCCCACTGAAAAAAAAACCCCAAAAATCACGAACATCGGACGATTGCTCCCACAACGAAAGTGCCAGCAACTCAAGCTCTTGCTGTTCCTCACCGGACTTTGGCAGCGCATCTACAGCACCACAGACATCGGGGCTCCGGGCTTTCCCTGACCATCAGGGCTTCGACATTTACCACCAGCTGCACCTGGGCTCCCACTGAAATAAAATCCCGAAAAATCACGAACGTCGGACGATTGCTCCCACAACGAATGTGCCAGCAACTCAAGCTCTTGCTGCTACTCACCGGACTTTGGCAGTGCATCTACAGCACCACAGACATCGGGGCTCCGGGCTTTCCCTGACGAACAGGGCTTCGACGTTTACCACCAGCTGCACCTGGGCGCCCACTGAAAAAAATAAACGAAAAATCATGAATATCGGACGATTGCTCCCACACCGAAAGTGCCAGCCAGTCAAGCTCTTGCTGCTACTCACCGCCCATTGGCAGGGCATCTACAGCACCACAGACATCGGGGCTCTGGGCTTTCCCTGACCAACAGGGCTTCGACGTTTACCACCAGGTGAACCTGGGCGCACACTGAAAAAAATAAACTAAAAATCACGAACATCGGACGATTCCTCCCACACCGAAAGTGCCAGCCAGTCAAGCTCTTGCTGCTACTCACCGCCCATTGGCAGGGCATCTACAGCACCACAGACATCGGGGCTCCGGGCTTTCCGTGACCAACAGGGCTTCGACGTTTACCACCAGCTGAACCTGGGCGCCCACTGAAAGTAAAACCCCGAAAAATCACGAACATCGGACGATTGCTCCCACACCGAAAGTGCCAGCAACTCAAGCTCTTGCTGCTCCTCACCGCCCATTCCCAGCGCATCTACAGCACCACAGACATCGCGGCTCCGGGCTTTCCCTCACCAACAGGGCTTCGACATTTACCACCAGCTGCACCTGGTTACCCCCTGAAAAAAAACCCTGAAAAATCAAAAACGTCAGACGATTGCTCCCACACTGAAAGTGCCAGCAACTGAAGCTCTTGCTGCTCCTCACCGGCCATTGGCAGCGCATCTACAGCACGACAGACATCGCGGCTCTGGGCTTTCCCTGACCAACAGGACTTCGACATTTACCACCAGCTGCACCTAGTTGGCCACTGAAAAAAAACCCTGAAAAATCAAAAACGTCGGACAATTGATCCCACACCGAAAGTGCCAGCCAGTCAAGCTCTTGCAGTTCCTCACCGGCCACTGGCAGCGCATCTACAGCACCACAGACATCGGGGCTCCGGGCTTTCCCTGACCATCAGGGCTTCGACGTTTACCACTCGCTGCACCTGGGCTCCCACTGAAAAAAACCCCGAAAAATCACGAACGTCGGACGATTGCTCCCACACCAAAAGTGCCAGCCAGTCAAGCTCTTGCTGCTCCTCACCGCCCATTCCCAGCGCATCTACAGCACAACAGACATCGGGGCTCCGGGCATTCCCTGACGAAGAGGGCTTCGACGTTTACCACCAGCTGAACCTGGGCGCCCACTGGAAAAAAAACCCAAAAAATCACGAACGTCGGACGATTGTTCCCACATTGAAAGTGCCAGCCAGTCAAGCTCTTGCTGCTCCTCACCGGCCATTCCCAGCGCATCTACAGCACCACAGACATCGGGGCTCCGGGCTTTCCCTGACCAACAGGGCTTCGACATTTACCACCAGCTGCACTTGGGCGCCCACTGAAATAAAACCCCGAAAAATCACGAACGTCGGACGATTGCTCCCACACTGAAAGTGCCAGCAACTCAAGCTCTTGCTGCTACTCACCGCCCATTGGCAGCGCATCTACAGCACCACAGACATCGGGGCTCCGAGCTTTCCCTGACCAACAGGGCTTCAACGTTTACCACCAGCTGCACCTGGGCGCCCACTGAAATAAAACCCCAAAAAATCACGAACGTCGGACGATTGCTCCCACAACGAAAGTGCCAGCCAGTCAAGCTCTTGCTGCTCCTCACCGGCCATTCCCAGCGCATCTACAGCACCACAGACATCGGGGCTCCGGGCTTTCCCTGACCAACAGGGCTTCGACGTTTACCACCAGCTGCACCTGGGCGCCCACTGAAAAAAATAAACGAAAAATCACAAACGTCGGACGATTGCTCCCACACCGAAAGTGCCAGCCAGTCAAGCTCTTGCTGCTCCTCACCAGCCATTGCCAGCCCATCTACAGCACCACAGACATCGGGGCTCCGGGCTTTCCCTGACCAACAGGCTTTCGACATTTACCACCAGCTGCACATGGGTGCACCCTGAAAAAAAAACCCCAACAATCACAAATGTCGGACGATTCCTGCCACACCTTAAATGCCAGCCTGTCAACCTCTTGCTGCTCCTCACCGCCCATTCCCAGCGCATCTACAGCACGACAGACATCGGGGCTCTGGGCTTTCCCTGACCAACAGGGCTTCGACGTTTACCACCTGCTGCACCTGGGCGCCCACTGAAATAAAACCCCGAAAAATCACGAACGTCGGACGATTGCTCCCACACCAAAAGTGCCAGCCAGTCAAGCTCTTGCTGCTCCTCACCGGACAGTGGCAGTGCATCTACAGCACCACAGACATCGGGGCTCCGGGCTTTCCCTGACCAACAGGGCTTCAACGTTTACCACCAGCTGCAACTGGGCGCCCACTGAAAAAAATAAACGAAAAATCACGAACATCGCACGATTGCTCCCACACCGAAAGTGCCAGCCAGTCAAGCTCTTGCTGCTCCTCACCGGCCATTGGCTTGCATCTACAGCACCACAGACATCGGGGCTCCGGGCTTTCCCTGACCAACAGGCCTTCGACATTTACCACCAGCTGCACCTGGGCGCCCACTGAAATAAAACCCCGAAAAATCACGAACGTCGGACGATTGCTCCCACACCAAAAGTGCCAGCCAGTCAACCTCTTGCTGCTCCTCACCGGACTTTGGCAGCGCATCTACAGCATCACAGACATCGGGGCTCCGGGCTTTCCCTGACCAACAGGGCTTCGACGTTTACCACCAGCGGCACCTGGGTGCCGCCTGAAAAAAAAACTCCAACAATCTCAAATGTCGGACGATTCCTGCCACACCTTAAATGCCAGCCTGTTAAGCTCTTGCTGCTACTCACCGGACATTCCCAGCGCATCTATAGCACCACAGACATCAGGGCTCTGGAATTTCCCTGACGAACAGGGCTTCGACGTTTACCACCAGCTGCACCTTGGCGCCCACTGAAAAAAAAACCGCAAAAATCACGAACGTCGGACGATTGCTCCCACACCGAAAGTGCCAGCCTGTCAAGCTCTTGCTGCTCCTCACCGCCCATTCCCAGCGCATCTACAGCACCACAGACATCGGGGCTCCGGGCTTTCCCTGACCAACAGGGCTTCGACGTTTACCACCAGCTGCACCTGGGCGCCCACTGAAATAAAACCCCGAAAAATCACGAACGTCGGACGATTCCTCCCACACCGAAAGTGCCAGCAACTCAAGCTCTTGCTGCTACTCACCGGACTTTGGCAGTGCATCTACAGCACCACAGACATCGGGGTTCTGCGCTTTCCCTGAACAACAGGGCTTCGACGTTTAACACCAGCTGCACCTGGGTGCCCCCTGAAAAAAAAACCCCAAAAATCACAAATGTCAGACGATTCCTGCCACACCTTAAATGCCAGCCTGTCAAGCTCTTGCTGCTCCTCACCGTCCATTCCCAGCGCATCTACAGCACCACAGGTATCGGGGCTCCGAGCTTTCCCTGACGAACCGGGCTTCGACATTTACCACCAGCTGCACCTGGGTGCCCCCTGAAAAAAAAAACCCAGAAATCACAAATGTCGGACGATTCCTGCCACACCTTAAATGCCAGCCTGTCAAGCTCTTTCTGCTACTCACCGGCCATTCCCAGCGCATCTACAGCACCACAGACACCGGGGCTCCGGGCTTTCCCTGACCAACAGGGCTTCGACATTTACCACCAGCTGCACCTAGTTGCCCACTGAAAAAAAACCCTGAAAAATGACTAACGTCGGACTATTGCTCCCACACCAAAAGTGCCAGCCTGTCAAGCTCTTGCTGCTCCTCACCGGACAGTGGCAGTGCATCTACAGCACCACAAACATCACGGCTCTGGGCTTTCCCTGACCAACAGGGCTTCGACATTTACCACCAGCTGCACCTGGGCGCCCACTGAAAAAAACCCCGAAAAATCACAAACGTCGGACTACTGATCCCACACCAAAAGTGCCAGGAATTCAAGCTCTTGCTGCTACTCACCGGACTTTGGCAGCGCATCTACAGCACCACAGACATCGGGGCTCCGGGCTTTCCCTGACCAACAGAGCTTCGACGTTTACCACCAGCTGAACCTGGGTGCCCACTGAAAGTAAAACCCCAAAGAATCACGAACGTCGGACGATTGCTCCCACACCGAAAGTGCCAGCAACTCAAGCTCCTGCTGCTTTTCACCGGCCATTCCCAGCGCATCTACAGCACCACAGACATCGGGGCTCCGGGCTTTCCCTGACCAACAGGGCTTCGACGTTTACCACCCGCTGCACCTGGGCGCCCACTGAAAAAAATAAACGAAAAATCACAAACGTCGGACGATTGCTCCCACACCGAAAGTGCCAGCCAGTCAAGCTCTTGCTGCTCCTCACCGGCCATTCCCAGCGCATCTACAGCACCACAGACATCGGGGCTCCGGGCTTTCCCTGACCAACAGGGCTTCGACATTTACCACCAGCTGCACCTGGGCGCCCACTGAAATAAAACCCCGAAAAATCACGAACGTCGGACGACTGCTCCCACAACGAAAGTGCCAGACAGTCAAGGTCTTGCTGCTCCTCACCGCCCATTGGCAGTGCATCTACAGCACCACAGACATCGCGGCTCCGGGCTTTCCCTGACCAACAGGGCTTCGACATTTACCACCAGCTGCACCTGGGCGCCCACTGAAAGTAAAACCCCGAAGAATCACGAACGTCGGACGATTGCTCGCACACCGAAAGTGCCAGCCAGTCAAGCTCTTGCTGCTCCTTACCGGCCATTGCCAGCCCATCTACAGCACCACAGACATCGGGGCTCTGGGCTTTCCCTGATGAACAGGGCTTCGACATTTACCACCAGCTGCACCTGGGCGCCCACTGAAAGTAAAACCCCGAAAAATCACGAACGTCGGACGATTCCTCCCACACCGAAAGTGCCAGCAACTCAAGCTCTTGCTGGTACTCACCGGACTTTGGCAGTGCATCTACAGCACCACAGACATCGGGGCTCCGGGCTTTCCCTGAACAACAGGGCTTCAACGTTTACCACCAGCTGCACCTGGGCGCCCACTGAAAAAAATAAACGAAAAATCACGAACATCGCACGATTGCTCCCACACCGAAAGTGCCAGCAAATCAAGCTCTTGCTGCTCCTCACCGGCCATTCCCAGCGCATCTACAGCACCACAGACATCGCGGCTCCGGGCTTTCCCTGACCAACAGGGCTTCGACATTTACCACCAGCTGCACCTGGTTACACACTGAAAAAAAACCCTGAAAAATCACAAACGTCGGACGATTGCTCCCACACCGAAAGTGCCAGCAACTCAAGCTCTTGCTGCTCCTCACCGGCCATTGGCAGCGCAACTACAGCACCACAGACATCGGGGCTCCGGGCTTTCCCTGACCAACAGGGCTTCGACATTTACCACCAGCTGCACCTGGTCACCCACTGAAATAAAACCCCCAAAAATCACGAACGTCGGACGATTGCTCCCACACCCAAAGTGCCAGCCAGTCAAGCTCTTGCTGCTCCTCACCGGACTTTGGCAGTGCATCTACAGCACCACAGACATCGGGGCTCCGGGCTTTCCCTGACCAACAGGGCTTCGACGTTTACCACCAGCTGCACCTCAGCTCCCACTGAAATAAAAGCCCGAAAAATCACGAACGTCGGACGATTGCTCCCACACCAAAAGTGCCAGCCAGTCAAGCTCTTGCTGCCCCTCACCGGCCATTCCCAGCGCATCTACAGCACCACAGACATCGGGGCTCCGGGCTTTCCCTGACCAACAGGGCTTCAACGTTTACCACCCGCTGCACCTGGGCGCCCACGGAAAAAAAACCCCGAAAAATCATGAACGTCGGACGATTCCTCCCACACCGAAAGTGCCAGCAACTCAAGCTCTTGCTGCTACTCACCGGACTTTGGCAGTGCATCTACAGCACCACAGACATCGGGGTTCTGCGCTTTCCCTGACCAACAGGGCTTCAACGTTTACCACCAGCTGCACCTGGGCGCCCACTGAAATAAAACCCCGAAAAATCACGAACGTCCGACGATTGCTCCCACACCCAAAGTGCCAGCCAGTCAAGCTCTTGCTGCTCCTCACCGGCCATTGGCAGCGCATCTACAGCACCACAGACATCGGGGCTCCGGGCTTTCCCTGACCAACAGGGCTTCGACATTTACCACCAGCTGCACCTGGGCGCCCACTGAAATAAAACCCCGAAAAATCACGAACGTCGGACGATTGCTCCCACACCAAAAGTGCCAGCAACTCAAGCTCTTGCTGCTCCTCACCGACCATTCCCAGCGCATCTACAGCACCACAGACATCGGGGCTCCGGGCTTTCCCTGACCAACAGGGCTTCGACGTTTACCACCAGCTGAACCTGGGCGCCCACTGAAATAAAACCCCCAAAAATCACGAACGTCGGACGATTGTTCCCACATTGAAAGTGCCAGCCAGTCAAGCTCTTGCTGCTCCTCACCGGCCATTCGCAGCGCATCTACAGCACCACAGACATCGGGGCTCCGGGCTTTCCCTGACCAACAGGGCTTCAACGTTTACCACCAGCGGCACCTGGGCGCCCACTGAAATAAAACCCCGAAAAATCAAAAACGTCGGACGATTGCTCCCACACCAAAAGTGCCAGCAACTCAAGCTCTTGCTGCTCCTCACCGGCCATTGGCAGCACATCTACAGCACCACAGACATCGGGGCTCCGGGCTTTCCCTGACCAACAGGCCTTCGACGTTTACCACCAGCTGAACCTGGGCGCCCACTGAAAAAAAACCCTGAAAAATGACGAACGTCGGACGATTGCTCCCACACCAAAAGTGCCAGACAGTCAAGCTCTAGCTGCTGAACACCGGCCATTCCCAGCGCATCTACAGCACCACAGACATCGTGGCTCCGAGCTTTCCCTGACCAACAGGGCTTCGACGTTTACCACCAGCTGCACCTGGGCGCCCACTGAAAAAAAACCCTGAATAATCACAAACATCGGACGATTGCTCCCACACCAAAAGTGCCAGACAGTCAACCTCTTGCTGCTCCTCACCGGCCATTGGCAGCGCATCTACAGCACCACAGACATCGCGGCTCTGGGCTTTCCCTGACCAACAGGCCTTCGACATTTACCACCAGCTGCACCTAGTTGGCCACTGAAAAAAAACCCTGAAAAATCAAAAACGTCGGACAATTGATCCAACACCGAAAGTGCCAGCCAGTCAAGCTCTTGCTGCTCCTCACCGGACTTTGGCAGCGCATCTACAGCACCACAGACATCGGAGCTCCGGGCTTTCCCTGACCAACAGGGCTTCGACGTTTACCACTCGCTGCACCTGGGCTCCCACTGAAAAGAACCCCGAAAAATCACGAACGTCGGACGATTGCTCCCACACCGAAAGTGCCAGCAACTCAAGCTCTTGCTGCTCCTCACCGCCCATTCCCAGCGCATCTACAGCACCACAGACATCGGGGCTCTGGGCTTTCCCTGACCAACAGGGCTTCGACGTTTACCACCAGCTGCACCTGGTTACCCACTGAAAAAAAACCCTGAAAAATCACGAACGTCGGACGATTGCTCCCACACCGAAAGTGCCAGCCAGTCAAGCTCTTGCTGCTCCTCACCGGCCATTCCCAGCGCATCTACAGCACCACAGATATCGGGGTTCTGCGCTTTCCCTGACCAACAGGGCTTCGACGTTTACCACCAGCTGAACCTGGGCGCCCGCTGAAAAAAATAAAAGAAAAATCACGAACATCTGACGATTGCTCCCACACCGAAAGTGCCAGCCAGTCAAGCTCTTGCTGCTCCTCACCGGCCATTCCCAGCGCATCTACAACACCACAGACATCGGGGCTGTGGGCTTTCCCTGACCAACAGGGCTTCGACATTTACCACCAGCTGAACCTGGGCGCCCACTGAAATAAAACCCTGAAAAATCAAAAACGTCGGACGATTGATCCCACACCGAAAGTGCCAGCAACTCAAGCTCTTGCTCCTACTCACCGGACTTTGGCAGCGCATCTACAGCACCACAGACATCGGGGCTCCGGGCTTTCCCTGACCAACAGGGCTTCGACGTTTACCACCAGCTGCACCTGGGCGCCCACTGAAAAAAAACCCCGAAAAATCACGAACGTCGGACGATTGTTCCCACACCGAAAGTGCCAGCAACACAAGCTCTTGCTGCTCCTCACCGGCCATTCCCAGCGCATCTACAGCACCACAGACATCGGGGCTCCGGGCTTTCCCTGACCAACAGGCCTTCGACATTTACCACCAGCTGCACCTGGTTACCCACTGAAAAAAAACCCTGAAAAATCAAAAACGTCGGACGATTGCTCCCACACCGAAAGTGCCAGCAACTCAAGCTCTTGCTGCTCCTCACCGGCCACTGGCAGCGCATCTACAGCACCACAGACATCGGGGCTCCGGGCTTTCCCTGACCAACAGGCCTTCGACATTTACCACCAGCTGCACCTGGGCGCCCACTGAAATAAAACCCCGAAAAATCACGAACGTCGGACGATTGCTCCCACACTGAAAGTGCCAGCAACTCAAGCTCTTGCTGCTACTCACCGGCCATTCCCAGCGCATCTACAGCACCACAGACATCGGGGCTCCGGGCTTTCCCTGACCAACTGGGCTTCGACGTTTACAACCAGCTGAACCTGGGCGCCCACTGAAATAAAACCCCCAAAAATCACGAACGTCGGACGATTGCTCCCACACCAAAAGTGCCAGCCAGTCAAGCTCTTGCTGCTCCTCACCGGACTTTGGGAGCGCATCTACAGCACCACAGACATCGGGGCTCTGGGCTTTCCCTGACCAACAGGCCTTCGACGTTTACCACCAGCTGCACCTGGGCGCCCACTGAAAAAAATAAACTAAAAATCACGAACATCGGACGATTGCTCCCACACCGAAAGTGCCAGCCAGTCAAGCTCTTGCTGCTCCTCACCGGCCATTGGCAGCGCATCTACAGCACCACAGACATCGGGGCTCCGGGATTTCCCTGACCAACAGGGCTTCGACATTTACCACCAGCTGCACCTGGGCGCCCACTGAAATAAAACCCCGAAAAATCACGAACGTCGGACGATTGCTCCCACACCGAAAGTGCCAGCAACTCAAGCTCTTGCTGTTCCTCACCGGCCATTCCCAGCGCATCTACAGCACCACAGACATCGGGGCTCCGGGCTTCCCCTGACAGGGCTTCGACGTTTACCACCAGCTGCACCTGGGCGCCCACTGAAAAAAAACCCCGAAAAATCACAAACATCGCACGATTGCTCCCACACCGAAAGTGCCAGCCAGTCAAGCTCTTGCTGCTCCTCACCGGCCATTCCCAGCGCATCTACAGCACCACAGACATCGGGGCTCCGGGCTTTCCCTGACCAACAGGGCTTCGACATTTACCACCAGCTGCACCTGGTTACCCACTGAAAAAAAACCCTGAAAAATCAAAAACGTCGGACGATTGCTCCCACACCAAAAGTGCCAGCAACTCAAGCTCTTGCTGCTCCTCACCGCCCATTCCCAGCGCATCTACAGCACCACAGACATCGCGGCTCCGGGCTTTCCCTGACCAACAGGGCTTCGACGTTTACCACCCGCTGCACCTGGGCGCCCACTAAAAGTAAAACCCCAAAGAATCACGAACGTCGGACGATTGCTCCCACACCGAAAGTGCAAGCAACTCAAGCTCCTGCTGCTCCTCACCGGCCATTCCCAGCGCATCTACAGCACCACAGACATCGGGGCTCCGGGCTTTCCCTGACCAACTGGGCTTCGACGTTTACCACCCCCTGCACCTGGGCGCCCACTGAAAAAAATAAACGAAAAATCACAAACGTCGGACGATTGCTCCCACACCGAAAGTGCCAGCCAGTCAAGCTCTTGCTGCTCCTCACCGGCCATTGGCAGCGCATCTACAGCACCACAGACATCGCGGCTCCGGGCTTTCCCTGACCAACAGGGCTTCGACATTTACCACCAGCTGCACCTGGGAGCCCACTGAAATAAAACCCCGAAAAATCACGAACGTCGGACGATTGCTCCCACAACGAAAGTGCCAGCCTGTCAAGGTCTTGCTGCTCCTCACCGGCCATTGGCAGCGCATCTACAGCACCACAGACATCGGAGCTCCGGGCTTTCCCTGACCAACAGGGCTTCGACGTTTACCACTCGCTGCACCTGGGCTCCCACTGAAAAGAACCCCGAAAAATCACGAACGTCGGACGATTGCTCCCACACCGAAAGTGCCAGCAACACAAGCTCTTGCTGCTCCTCACCGGCCATTCCCAGCGCATCTACAGCACCACAGACATCGGGGCTCCGGGCTTTCCCTGACGAACAGGGCTTCGACGTTTACCACTCGATGAACCTGGGCGCCCACTGGAAAAAAAACCCGAAAAATCACGAACGTCGGACGAATGTTCCCACATTGAAAGTGCCAGCCAGTCAAGCTCTTGCTGTTCCTCACCGGCCATTGGCAGCGCATCTACAGCACCACAGACATCGCGGCTCCGGGCTTTCCCTGACCATCAGGGCTTCGACATTTACCACCAGCTGAATCTGGGCCCCCACTGAAATAAAACCCCGAAAAATCACGAACGTCGGACGATTGCTCCCACAACGAAAGTGCCAGCAACTCAAGCTCTTGCTGCTACTCACCGGACCTTGGCAGCGCATCTACAGCACCACAGACATCGGGGCTCCGGGCTTTCCCTGACCAACAGGGCTTCGACGTTTACCACCAGCTGAACCTGGGCGCCCACTGAAAGTAAAACCCCGAAAAATCACGAACGTCGGACGATTGCTCCCACACCGAAAGTGCCAGCAACACAAGCTCTTGCTGCTCCTCACCGGCCATTGGCAGCGCATCTACAGCACCACAGACATCGGGGCTCCGGGCTTTCCCTGACCAACAGGGCTTCGACGTTTACCACCAGCTGATCCTGGGAGCCCAGTGAAATAAAACCCCGAAAAATCACGAACGTCGGACGATTCCTCCCACACCGAAAGTGCCAGCAACTCAAGCTCTTGCTGCTCCTCACCGGCCATTCCCAGCGCATCTACAGCACCACAGACATCGGGGCTCAGGGCTTTCCCTGACCAACAGGCCTTCGACGTTTACCACCAGCTGCACCTGGGCTCCCACTGAAAAGAACCCCGAAAAATCACGAACGTCGGACGATTGCTCCCACACCAAAAGTGCCAGACAGTCAAGCTCTAGCTGCTGAACACCGGCCATTCCCAGCGCATCTACAGCACCACAGACATCGGGGCTCCGGGCTTTCCCTGACCAACTGGGCTTCGACGTTTACCACCAGCTGAACCTGGGCGCCCACTGAAATAAAAGCCCGAAAAATCACGAACGTCCGACGATTGCTCCCACACCCAAAGTGCCAGCAACTCAAGCTCTTGCTGCTCCTCAGCGGCGATTGGCAGCACATCTACAGCACCACAGACATCGGGGCTCCGGGCTTTCCCTGACCAACAGGGCTTCGACGTTTACCACCAGCTGAACCTGGGCGCCCACTGGAAAAAAAACCCGAAAAATCACGAACGTCGGACGATTGCTCCCACAACGAAAGTGCCAGCAACACAAGCTATTGCTGCTCCTCACCGGCCATTGGCAGCACATCTACAGCACCACAGACATCGGGGCTCCGGGCTTTCCCTGACCATCAGGGCTTCGACATTTACCACCAGCTGCACCTGGGCTCCCACTGAAATAAAACCCCGAAAAATCACGAACGTCGGACGATTGCTCCCACAACGAAACTGCCAGCAACTCAAGCTCTTGCTGCTACTCACTGCCCATTGGCAGGGCATCTACAGCACCACAGACATCGGGGCTCCGGGCTTTCCCTGACCAACAGGGCTTCGACGTTTACCACCAGCTGAACCTGGGCGCCCACTGAAAAAAATAAACTAAAAATCACGAACATCGGACGATTGCTCCCACACCGAAAGTGCCAGACAGTCAAGCTCTTGCTGCTCCTCACCGGCCATTGGCAGCTCATCTACAGCATCACAGATATCGGGGCTCCGGGCTTTCCCTGACGAACAGGGCTTCGACGTTTACCACCAGCTGAACCTGGGCGCCCACTGAAAGTAAAACCCCGAAAAATCACGAACATTGGACGATTGCTCCCACACCGAAAGTGCCAGCAACACAAGCTCTTGCTGCTCCTCACCGCCCATTCCCAGCGCATCTACAGCACCACAGACATCGGGGCTCTGGGCTTTCCCTGACCAACAGGGCTTCGACGTTTACCACCAGCTGAACCTGGGCGCCCACTGAAATAAAACCCCGAAAAATCACGAACGTCGGACGATTCCTCCCACACCGAAAGTGCCAGCAACTCAAGCTCTTGCTGCTACTCACCGGCCATTCCCAGTGCATCTACAGCACCACAGACATCGCGGCTCCGGGCTTTCCCTCACGAACAGGGCTTCGACATTTACCACCAGCTGCACCTGGTTACCCACTGAAAAAAAACCCTGAAAAATCAAAAACGTCAGACGATTGCTCCCACACTGAAAGTGCCAGCAACTCAAGCTCTTGCTGCTACTCACCGGCCATTCCCAGCGCATCTACAGCACCACAGACATCGGGGCTCTGGGCTTTCCCTGACCAACAGGGCTTCGACGTTTACTACCAGCTGAACCTGGGCGCCCACTGAAAAAAAACCCCGAAAAATCACAAACGTCGGACGATTGCTCCCACACCGAAAGTGCCAGCAACTCAAGCTCTTGCTGCTCCTCACCGGCCATTCCCAGCGCATCTACAGCACCACAGACATCGCGGCTCCGGGCTTTCCCTCACGAACAGGGCTTCGACATTTACCACCAGCTGCACATGGTTACCCACTGAAAAAAATCCCTGAAAAATCAAAAACGTCAGACGATTGCTCCCACACTGAAAGTGCCAGCAACTCAAGCTCTTGCTGCTCCTCACCGGCCATTGGCAGCGCATCTACAGCACCACAGACATCGCGGCTCTGGGCTTTCCCTGACCAACAGGCCTTCGACGTTTACCACCAGCTGCACCTGGGCTCCCACTGAAAAGAACCCCGAAAAATCACGAACGTCGGACGATTGCTCCCACAACGAAAGTGCCAGCAACTCAAGCTCTTGCTGCTACTCACCGGACTTTGGCAGTGCATCTACAGCACCACAGACATCGCGGCTCCGGGCTTTCCCTGACGAACAGGGCTTCGACGTTTATCACCAGCTGCACCTGGGCGCCCACTGAAAAAAATAAACGAAAAATCATGAATATCGGACGATTGCTCCCACACCGAAACTGCCAGCAACTCAAGCTCTTGCTGCTACTCACCGCCCATTGGCAGGGCATCTACAGCACCACAGACATCGGGGCTCCGAGCTTTCCCTGACCAACAGGGCTTCAACGTTTACCACGAGCTGCACCTGGGCGCCCACTGAAAGTAAAACCCCGAAAAATCACGAACATCGGACGATTGCTCCCACACCGAAAGTGCCAGCAACACAAGCTCTTGCTGCTCCTCACCGCCCATTCCCAGCGCATCTACAGCACCACAGACATCGGGGCTCTGGGCTTTCCCTGACCAACAGGGCTTCCACGTTTACCACCAGCTGAACCTGGGCGCCCACTGAAAAAAAACCCCGAAAAATCACAAACGTCGGACGATTGCTCCCACACCGAAAGCGCCAGCCAGTCAAGCTCTTGCTGCTCCTCACCGGCCATTCCCAGCGCATCTTCAGCACCACAGACGTCGGGGCTCCGGGCTTTCCCTCACCAACAGGGCTTCGACATTTACCACCAGCTGCACCTGGTTACCCACTGAAAAAAATAAATGAAAAATCACAAACGTCGGACGATTGCTCCCACACTGAAAGTGCCAGCAACTCAAGCTCTTGCTGCTCCTCACCGGCCATTGGCAGCGCATCTACAGCACCACAGACATCGCGGCTCCGGGCTTTCCCTGACCAACAGGCCTTCGACATTTACCACCAGCTGCACCTAGTTGGCCACTGAAAAAAAACCCTGAAAAATCAAAAACGTCGGACAATTCATCCCACAGCGAAAGTGCCAGCCAGTCAAGCTCTTGCAGTTCCTCACCGGCCATTGGCAGCGCATCTACAGCACCACAGACATCGGGGCTCCGGGCCTTCCCTGACCAACAGGCCTTCGACATTTACCACCAGCTGCACCTGGGCGCCCACTGAAAAGAACCCCGAAAAATCACGAACGTCGGACGATTGCTCCCACACCGAAAGTGCCAGCAACTCAAGCTCTTGCTGCTCCTCACCGGAGAGTGGCAGTGCATCTACAGCACCACAGACATCGGAGCTCCGGGCTTTCCCTGACCAACAGGGCTTCGACGTTTACCACCAGCTGCACCTGGGCTCCCACTGAAAAGAACCCCGAAAAATCACGAACGTCGGACGATTGCTCCCACACCGAAAGTGCCAGCAACACAATCTCTTGCTGCTCCTCACCGGCCATTCCCAGCGCATCTACAGCACCACAGACATCGGGGCTCCGGGCTTTCCCTGACCAACAGGGCTTCGACGTTTACCACCAGCTGAACTTGGGCGCCCACTGGAAAAAAAACCCGAAAAATCACGAACGTCGGACGATTATTCCCACATTGAAAGTGCCAGCCTGTCAAGCTCTTGCTGCTCCTCACCAGACTTTGGCAGCGCATCTACAGCACCACAGACATCGCGGCTCCGGGCTTTCGCTGACCATCAGGGCTTCGACATTTACCACCAGCTGCACCTGGGCGCCCACTGAAATAAAACCTCGAAAAATCACGAACGTCGGACGATTGCTCCCACAACGAAAGTGCCAGCAACTCAAGCTCTTGCTGCTACTCACCGGACTTTGGCAGTGCATCTACAGCACCACAGACATCGGGGCTCCGGGCTTTCCCTGACGAACAGGGCTTCGACGTTTACCACCAGCTGCACATGGGCGCCCACTGAAATAAAACCCCGAAAAATCACGAACGTCGGACGATTGCTCCCACAACGAAAGTGCCAGCAACTCAAGCTCTTGCTGCTACTCACCGGACTTTGGCAGTGCATCTACAGCACCACAGACATCAGGGCTCCGAGCTTTCCCTGACCAACAGGGCTTCAACGTTTACCACCAGCTGAACCTGGGCGCCCACTGAAATAAAACTCCGAAAAATCACGAACGTCAGACGATTGCTCCCACAACGAAAGTGCCAGCAACTCAAGCTCTTGCTGCTACTCACCAGACTTTGGCAGTGCATCTACAGCACCACAGACATTGGGTTTCTGCGCTTTCCCTGACCAACAGGGCTTCGACATTTACCACCAGCTGAACCTGGGCGCCCACTGAAAAAAATAAACTAAAAATCACGAACGTCGGACGATTGCTCCCACACTGAAAGTGCCAGCAACTCAAGCTCTTGCTGCTACTCACCTCCCATTCCCAGCGCATCTACAGCACCACAGACATCGGGGCTCCGGGCTTTCCCTGACCAACTGGGCTTCGACGTTTACCACCAGCTGAACCTGGGCGCCCACTGAAATAAAACCCCCAAAAATCACAAACGTCGGACTATTGCTCCCACACTGAAAGTGCCAGCCAGTCAAGCTCTTGCTGCTCCTCACCGGCCATTCCCAGCGCATCTACAGCACCACAGACATCGGGGCTCCGGGCTTTCCCTGACCAACAGGGCTTCGACATTTACCACCAGCTGCACCTGGGCGCCCAGTGAAAAAAAAACCCCAAAAATCACGAACGTCAGACGATTGCACCCACATCGAAAGTGCCAGCATGTCAGCCTCTTGCTGTTCCTCACCGGCTATTGGCAGCGCATCTACAGCACCACAGACATCGGGGCTCCGGGATTTCCCTGACCAACAGGGCTTCGACGTTTACCACCAGCTGCACCTGGTTACGCACTGAAAAAAAACCCTGAAAAATCAAAAACGTCGGACGATTGCTCCCACACCGAAAGTGCCAGCCAGTCAAGCCCTTGCTGCTCCTCACCGCCCATTCCCAGCGCATCTACAGCACCACAGACATCGGGGCTCTGGGCTTTCCCTGACGAACAGGGCTTCGACATTTACCACCAGCTGCACCTGGGCGCCCACTGAAAAAAAACCCCGAAAAATCACAAATGTCGGACGATTCCTGCCACACCTTAAATGCCAGCCTGTCAAGCTCTTGCTGCGCCTCACCGCCCATTCCCAGCGCATCTACAGCACCACAGACATCAGGGCTCTGGACTTTCCCTGACGAACACGGCTTCGACGTTTACCACCCGCTGCACCTGGGCGCCCACTGAAAAAAATAAATGAAAAATCACAAACGTCGGACGATTGCTCCCACACCGAAAGTGCCAGCCAGTCAAGCTCTTGCTGCTCCTCACCAGACTTTGGCAGTGCATCTACAGCACCACAGACATTGGGGTTCTGCGCTTTCCCTGAACAACAGGGCTTCGACGTTTACCACCAGCTGAACCTGGGCGCCCACTGAAAAAAAACCCCGAAAAATCACGAACGTCGGACGATTGCTCCCACACCGAAAGTGCCAGACAGTCAAGCTCTTGCTGCTCCTCACCAGACTTTGGCAGTGCATCTACAGCACCACAGACATCGGGGCTCTCGGCTTTCCCTGAACAACAGGGCTTCGATGTTTACCACCAGCTGAACCTGGGCGCCCACTGAAAAAAAACCCCGAAAAATCACGAACGTCGGACGATTGCTCCCACACCGAAAGTGCCAGACAGTCAAGCTCTTGCTGCTCCTCACCGGCCATTGGCAGCTCATCTACAGCATCACAGATATCGGGGCTGCGGGCTTTCCGTGACCAACAGGGCTTCGACGTTTACCACCAGCTGAACCTGGGCGCCCACTGAAAGTAAGACCCTAAAAAATCACGAACGTCGGACGATTGCTCCCACACCGAAAGTGCCAGCCAGTCAAGCTCTTGCTGCTCCTCACCGGCCATTCCCAGCGCATCTACAGCACCACAGACATCGCGGCTCCGGGCTTTCCCTGACCAACAGGGCTTCGACATTTACCACCAGCTGCACCTGGTTACCCACTGAAAAAAAACCCTGAAAAATCAAAAACGTCGGACGAATGCTCCCACACCAAAAGTGCCAGCAACTCAAGCTCTTGCTGCTCCTCACCGGCCATTCCCAGCGCATCTACAGCACCACAGACATCGGGGCTCCGGGCATTCCCTGACCAACAGGGCTTCGACATTTACCACCAGCTGCACCTGGGCGCCCACTGAAAAAAATAAACGAAAAATCACAAACGTCGGACGATTGCTCCCACACCGAAAGTGCCAGCAACTCAAGCTCCTGCTGCTACTCACCGGACTTTGGCAGTGCATCTACAGCACCACAGACATTGGGGTTCTGCGCTTTCCCTGACCAACAGGGCTTCGACGTTTACCACCAGCTGCACCTGGGCGCCCACTGAAAAAAATAAACGAAAAATCACAAACGTCGGACGATTGCTCCCACACCGAAAGTGCCAGCCAGTCAAGCTCTTGCTGCTCCTCACCGGCCATTCCCAGCGCATCTACAGCACCACAGACATCAGGGCTCTGGACTTTCCCTGACGAACACGGCTTCGACGTTTACCACCGGCTGCTCCTGGGCGCCCACTGAAAAGAACCCCCAAAAAATCACGAACATCGGACGATTACTCCCACACCGAAAGTGCCAGCAACTGAAGCTCTTGCTGCTCCTCAACTCCCATTCCCAGCGCATCTACAGCACCACAGACATCGGGGCTCTGGGCTTTCCCTGACGAACCAGGCTTCGACGTTTACCACCAGCTGCACCTGGGTGCCCCCTGAAAAAAATAAACGAAGAATCAAGAACATCGGACGATTGCTCCCACACCGAAAGTGCCAGCCAGTCAAGCTCTTGCTGCTCCTCACCGGCCATTGGCAGCGCATCTACAGTACCACAGACATCGGGGCTCCGGGCTTTCCCTGACCAACAAGGCTTCGACGTTTACCACCAGCTGAACCTGGGCGCCCACTGAAAGTAAAACCCAAAAAAATCACGAACGTCGGACGATTGCTCCCACACCGAAAGTGCCAGCAACTCAAGCTCCTGCTGCTACTCACCGGACTTTGGCAGTGCATCTACAGCACCACAGACGTCGGGGTTCTGCGCTTTCCCTGACCAACAGGGCTTCGACATTTACCACCAGCTGAACCTGGGCGCCCACTGAAAAAAATAAACGAAAAATCACAAACGTCGGACGATTGCTCCCACACCGAAAGTGCCAGCAACTCAAGCTCTTGCTGCTCCTCACCGGACTTTGGCAGCGGATCTACAGCACCACAGACATTTGGGCTCCTGGCATTCCCTGACCAACAGGGCTTCGACGTTTACCACCAGCTGCACCTGGGCGCCCACTGAAAAAGAAAACCCAAAAATCACAAATGTCGGACGATTCCTGCCACACCTTAAATGCCAGCCTGTCAAGCTCTGGCTGCCCCTCACCGCCCATTCCCAGCGCATCTACAGCACCACAGACATCGGGGCTCCGGGCTTTCCCTGACCAACAGGCCTTCGACGTTTACCACCAGCTGCACCTGGGCTCCCACTGAAAAGAACCCCGAAAAATCACGAACGTCGGACGATTGCTCCCACACCAAAAGTGCCAGACAGTCAAGCTCTAGCTGCTGAACACCGGCCATTCCCAGCGCATCTACAGCACCACAGACATCGGGGCTCCGGGCTTTCCCTGACCAACAGGGCTTCGACATTTACCACCAGCTGAACCTGGGCGCCCACTGGAAAAAAAACCCGAAAAATCACGAACGTCGGACGATTGCTCCCACAACGAAAGTGCCAGCAACTCAAGCTCTTGCTGCTCCTCACCGGCCATTGGCAGCACATCTACAGCACCACAGACATCGGGGCTCCGGGCTTTCCCTGACCATCAGGGCTTCGACATTTACCACCAGCTGCACCTGGGCTCCCACTGAAATAAAACCCCGAAAAATCACGAACGTCGGACTATTGCTCCCACACTGAAAGTGCCAGCCAGTCAAGCTCTTGCTGCTCCTCACCGGCCATTCCCAGCGCATCTACAGCACCACAGACATCGGGGCTCCGGGCTTTCCCTGACCAACAGGGCTTCGACATTTACCACCAGCTGCACCTGGGCGCCCAGTGAAAAAAAAACCCCAAAAATCACGAACGTCAGACGATTGCACCCACATCGAAAGTGCCAGCATGTCAGCCTCTTGCTGCTCCTCACCGGCTATTGGCAGCGCATCTACAGCACCACAGACATCGGGGCTCCGGGATTTCCCTGACCAACAGGGCTTCGACGTTTACCACCAGCTGCACCTGGTTACGCACTGAAAAAAAACCCTGAAAAATCAAAAACGTCGGACGATTGCTCCCACACCGAAAGTGCCAGCCAGTCAACCTCTTGCAGCTCCTCACCGGCCATTCCCAGCGCATCTACAGCACCACAGACATCGGGGCTCTGGGCTTTCCCTGACGAACAGGGCTTCGACATTTACCACCAGCTGCACCTGGGCGCCCACTGAAAAAGAACCCCGAAAAATCACAAATGTCGGACGATTCCTGCCACACCTTAAATGCCAGCCTGTCAAGCTCTTGCTGCGCCTCACCGCCCATTCCCAGCGCATCTACAGCACCACAGACATCAGGGCTCTGGGCTTTCCCTGACGAACACGGCTTCGACGTTTACCACCCGCTGCACCTGGGCGCCCACTGAAAAAAATAAATGAAAAATCACAAACGTCGGACGATTGCTCCCACAACGAAAGTGCCAGCCAGTCAAGCTCTTGCGGCTCCTCACCAGACTTTGGCAGTGCATCTACAGCACCACAGACATTGGGGTTCTGCGCTTTCCCTGAACAACAGGGCTTCGACGTTTACCACCAGCTGAACCTGGGCGCCCACTGAAAAAAAACCCCGAAAAATCACGAACGTCGGACGATTGCTCCCACACCGAAAGTGCCAGACAGTCAAGCTCTTGCTGCTCCTCACCAGACTTTGGCAGTGCATCTACAGCACCACAGACATTGGGGTTCTGCGCTTTCCCTGAACAACAGGGCTTCGACGTTTACCACCAGCTGAACCTGGGCGCCCACTGAAAAAAAACCCCGAAAAATCACGAACGTCGGACGATTGCTCCCACACCGAAAGTGCCAGACAGTCAAGCTCTTGCTGCTCCTCACCGGCCATTGGCAGCTCATCTACAGCATCACAGATATCGGGGCTGCGGGCTTTCCGTGACCAACAGGGCTTCGACATTTACCACCAGCTGCACCTGGGCTCCCACTGAAAAGAACCCCGAAAAATCACAAACGTCGGACGATTGCTCCAACACCAAAAGTGCCAGTCAGTCAAGCTCTTACTGCTCCTCACCGGCCATTGGCAGCGCATCTACAGCACCACAGACATCGGGGCTCCGGGCTTTCCCTGACGAACCAGGCTTCGACGTTTACCACCAGCTGCACCTGGGTGCCCCCTGAAAAAAATAAACGAAGAATCAAGAACATCGGACGATTGCTCCCACACCGAAAGTGCCAGCCAGTCAAGCTCTTGCTGCTCCTCACCGGTCATTGGAAGCGCATCTACAGTACCACAGACATCGGGGCTCCGGGCTTTCCCTGACCAACAAGGCTTCGACGTTTACCACCAGCTGAACCTGTGCGCCCACTGAAAGTAAAACCCCAAAAAATCACGAACGTCGGACGATTGCTCCCACAACGAAAGTGCCAGCAACTCAAGCTCCTGCTGCTACTCACCGGACTTTGGCAGTGCATCTACAGCACCACAGACGTCGGGGTTCTGCGCTTTCCCTGACCAACAGGGCTTCGACATTTACCACCAGCTGAACCTGGGCGCCCACTGAAAAAAATAAACGAAAAATCACAAACGTCGGACGATTGCTCCCACACCGAAAGTGCCAGCCTGTCAAGCTCTGGCTGCCCCTCACCGCCCATTCCCAGCGCATCTACAGCACCACAGACATCGGGGCTCCGGGCTTTCCCTGACCAACAGGGCTTCGACGTTTACCACCAGCTGCACCTGGGCTCCCACTGAAAAGAACCCCCGAAAAATCACGAACATCGGTCGATTGCTCCCACACCGAAAGTGCCAGCAAGACAAGCTCTTGCTGCTCCTCACCGGCCGTTCCCAGCGCATCTACAGCACCACAGACATCGGGGCTCCGGGCTTTCCCTGACCAACAGGGCTTAGACGTTTACCACCAGCTAAACCTGGGCGCCCAGTGAATAAAAATCCCCAAAAATCACAAACGTCCGACGATTGCTCCCACACCAAAAGTGCCAGCAACACAAGCTCTTGCTGCTCCTCACCGCCCATTGGCAGCGCATCTACAGCACCACAGACATCGGGGCTCCGGGCTTTCCCTGACCAACAGGGCTTCGACGTTTACCACCAGCTGCACCTGGGCGCCCACTGAAAAAAATAAACGAAAAATCACAAATGTCGGACGATTCCTGCCACACCTTAAATGCCAGCCTGTCAAGCTCTTGCTGCTCCTCACCTCCCATTCCCAGCGCATCTATAGCACCACAGACATCGGGGCTCCGGGCTTTCCCTGACCAACAGGGCTTCGACGTTTACCACCCGCTGCACCTGGGCGCCCACTGAAAAGAACCCCGAAAAATCACAAACGTCGGACGATTGCTCCCACACCAAAAGTGCCAGACAGTCAAGCTCTTGCTGCTCCTCACCGGCCATTGGCCGCGCATCTACAGCACCACAGACATCGGGGCTCCGGCCTTTCCCTGATGAACCAGGCTTCGACGTTTACCACCAGCTGCACCTGCGCTCCCACTGAAAAAAAACCCCGAAAAATCACGAACGTCGGACGATTGCTCCCACACCTGAAGTACCAGCCAGTCAAGCTCTTGCTGCTACTCACCGCCCATTGGCAGCGCATCTACACCACCACTAATATCGGGGCTCGGAGCTTTCCCTGACCAACAGGGCTTCGACGTTTACCACCAGCTGAACCTGGGCGCCCACTGAAAGTAAAACCCCGAAAAATCACGAACGTCGGACGATTGCTCCCACACCAAAAGTGCCAGCCAGTCAAGCTCTTGCTGCTCCTCACCGGCCATTCCCAGCGCATCTACAGCACCACAGACATCGGGGCTCCGGGCTTTCCCTGACCAACAGGGCTTCGACGTTTACCACCAGCTGCACCTGGGCTCCCACTGAAAAGAACCCTGAAAAATCACAAACGTCGGACGATTGCTCCGACACCCAAAGTGCCAGCCAGTCAAGCTCTTGCTGCTCCTCACCGGCCATTGGCGGCGCATCTACAGCACCACAGACATCGGGGCTCCGGGCTTTCCCTGACCAACAGGGCTTCGACGTTTACCACCAGCTGAACCTGGGCGCCCACTGAAAGTAAAACCCCGAAAAATCACGAACGTCGGACGATTGCACCCACACCGAAAGTGCCAGCAACTCAAGCTCTTGCTGCTACTCACCGGAATTTGGCAGTGCATCTACAGCACCACAGACATCGCGGCTCCGGGCTTTCCCTGACCAACAGGGCTTCGAGGTTTACCACCAGCTGCACCTGGGCGCCCACTGAAAAAAATAAACGAAATATCACGAACATCAGACGATTGCTCCCACACCGAAAGTGCCAGCAACTCAAGCTCTTGCTGCTTCTCACCAGCCATTCCCAGCGCATCTACAGCACCACAGACATCGGGGCTCCGGGCTTTCCCTGACCAACAGGGCTTCGACGTTTACCACCAGCTGAACCTGGGCGCCCACTGAAAGTAAAACCCCGAAAAATCACGAACGTCGGACGATTGCTCCCACACCGAAAGTGCCAGCAACACAAGCTCTTGCTGCTCCTCACCGCCCATTCCCAGCGCATCTACAGCACCACAGACATCGGGGCTCTGGGCTTTCCCTGACCAACAGGGCTTCGACGTTTACCACCAGCTGCACCTGGGCGCCCACTGAAATAAAACCCCGAAAAATCACGAACGTCGGACGATTGCTCCCACACCGAAAGTGCCAGCCTGTCAAGCTCTTGCTGCTCCTCACCGCCCATTCCCAGCGCATCTACAGCACCACAGATATCGGGGCTCCAGGCTTTCCCTGACCAACAGGGCTTCGACATTTACCACCAGCTGCACCTGGTTACCCACTGAAAAAAAACCCTGAAAAATCAAAAACGTCGGACGATTGCTCCCACACCGAAAGTGCCAGCCTGTCAAGGTCTTGCTGCTCCTCACCGCCCATTGGCAGCGCATCTACAGCACCACAGATATCGGGGCTCCAGGCTTTCCCTGACCAACAGGGCTTCGACGTTTACCACCAGCTGAACCTGGGCGCCCGCTGAAAAAAATAAAAGAAAAATCACGAACATCGGACGATTGCTCCCACACCAAAAGTGCCAGCCAGTCAAGCTCTTGCTGCTCCTCACCGCCCATTCCCAGCGCATCTACAGCACCACAGACATCGGGGCTCCGGGCTTTCCCTGACCAACAGGGCTTCGACGTTTACCACCAGCTGAACCTGGGCGCCCAGTGAATAAAAATCCCCAAAAATCACAAACGTCCGACGATTGCTCCCACACTGAAAGTGCCAGCAACTCAAGCTCTTGCTGCTCCTCACCGCCCATTCCCAGCGCATCTACAGCACCACAGACATCGCGGCTCCGGGCTTTCCCTGACCAACAGGGCTTCGACATTTACCACCAGCTGCACCTGGTTACCCACTGAAAAAAAAACCTGAAAAAGGACGAACGTCGGACGATTGCTCCCACACCAAAAGTGCCAGCCAGTCAAACTCTTGCTGCTCCTCACCGGACAGTGGCAGTGCATCTACAGCACCACAGACATCGGGGCTCCGGGCTTTCCCTGACCATCAGGGCTTCGACATTTACCACCAGCTGTACCTGGGCTCCCACTGAAAAGAACCCCGAAAAATCACGAACGTCGGACGATTGCTCCCACACTAAAAGTGCCAGCCTGTCAAGCTCTTGCTGCTCCTCACCGGCCATTGGCAGCGCATCTACAGCACCACAGACATCGTGGCTCCGGGCTTTCCCTGACCAACAGGGCTTCGACATTTACCACCAGCTGCACCTGGGCGCCCACTGAAAAAAAAACCGCAAAAATCACGAACGTCGGACGATTGCACCCACATCGAAAGTGCCAGCATGTGAGCCTCTTGCTGCTCCTCACCGGCTATTGGCAGCGCATCTACAGCACCACAGACATTGGGGTTCTGCGCTTTCCCTGACCAACAGGGCTTCGAAATTTATCACCGGCTGCACCTGGGCGCCCACTGAAATAAAACCCCGAAAAATCACGAACGTCGGACGATTGCTCCCACACCGAAAGTGCCAGCAACTCAAGCTCTTGCTGTTCCTCACCGGCCATTCCCAGCGCATCTACAGCACCACAGACATCGGGGCTCCGGGCTTTCCCTGACCAACAGGGCTTCGACGTTTACCACCAGCTAAACCTGGGCGCCCACTGAAAAAAAACCCCGAAAAATCACGAACATCGCACGATTGCTCCCACACCGAAAGTGCCAGCCAGTCAAGCTCTTGCTGCTCCTCACCGGCCATTCCCAGCGCATCTACAGCACCACAGACATCGTGTCTCTGGGCTTTCCCTGACCAACACCAGCTGCACCTGGTTACCCACTGAAAAAAAACCCTGAAAAATCAAAAACGTCGGACGATTGCTCCCACACCAAAAGTGCCAGCAACTCAAGCTCTTGCTGCTCCTCACCGGCCATTGGCAGCGCATCTACAGCACCACAGACATCGGGGCTCTGGGCTTTCCCTGACCAACAGGCCTTCGACATTTCCCACCAGCTGCACCTAGTTGACCACTGAAAAAAAACCCTTAAAAGTCAAAAACGTCGGACGATTGATCCCACACTGAAAGTGCCAGCCAGTCAAGCTCTTGCTGCTCCTCACCGGCCATTGCCAGCCCATCTACAGAACCAGAGACATCGGGGCTCCGGGCTTTCCCTGACCAACAGGGCTTAGAAGTTTACCACCCGCTGCACCTGGGCGCCCACTGAAAAAAATAAACGAAAAATCACAAACGTCGGACGATTGCTCCCACACCGAAAGTACCAGACAGTCAAGCTCTTGTTGCTCCTCACCGCCCATTGGCAGCGCATCTACAGCACCACAGACATCGGGGCTCCGGGCTTTCCCTGACCAACAGGGCTTCGACGTTTACCACCAGCTGCACCTGGGCGCCCACTGAAAAAAATAAACGAAAAATCACAAATGTCGGACGATTCCTGCCACACCTTAAATGCCAGCCTGTCAAGCTCTTGCTGCTCCTCACCTCCCATTCCCAGCGCATCTATAGCACCACAGACATCGGGGCTCCGGGCTTTCCCTGACCAACAGGGCTTCGACGTTTACCACCCGCTGCACCTGGGCGCCCACTGAAAAGAACCCCGAAAAATCACAAACGTCGGACGATTGCTCCCACACCAAAAGTGCCAGACAGTCAAGCTCTTGCTGCTCCTCACCGGCCATTGGCAGCGCATCTACAGCACCACAGACATCGGGGCTCCGGCCTTTCCCTGATGAACCAGGCTTCGACGTTTACCACCAGCTGCACCTGCGCTCCCACTGAAAAAAAACCCCGAAAAATCACGAACGTCGGACGATTGCTCCCACACCTGAAGTACCAGCCAGTCAAGCTCTTGCTGCTACTCACCGCCCATTGGCAGCGCATCTACACCACCACTAATATCGGGGCTCGGAGCTTTCCCTGACCAACAGGGCTTCGACGTTTACCACCAGCTGCACCTGGGCTCCCATTGAAAAGAACCCCGAAAAATCACGAACGTCGGACGATTGCACCCACACCAAAAGTGCCAGCAACACAAGCTCTTGCTGCTCCTCACCGGCCATTCCCAGCGCATCTACAGCACCACAGACATCGGGGCTCCGGGCTTTCCCTGACCATCAGGGCTTCGACATTTACC
The DNA here is from genome assembly GCF_036417535.1 of Chlamydotis macqueenii. Taxonomy (NCBI): domain Eukaryota; kingdom Metazoa; phylum Chordata; class Aves; order Otidiformes; family Otididae; genus Chlamydotis; species Chlamydotis macqueenii. Next base: position 211,448 of record NW_028239092.1, on the reverse strand, counting down.
ACCAGCTGCACCTGGGCGCCCACTGAAATAAAACCCCGAAAAATCACGAACGTCGGACGATTGCTCCCACAACGAAAGTGCCAGCAACTCAAGCTCTTGCTGCTACTCACCGGACTTTGGCAGCGCATCTACAGCACCACAGACATCGGGGCTCCGGGCTTTCCCTGACCAACAGGGCTTCAACGTTTACCACCAGCTGCACCTGGGCGCCCACTGAAATAAAACCCCGAAAAATCACGAACGTCAGACGATTGCTCCCACAACGAAAGTGCCAGCCAGTCAAGCTCTTGCTGCTACTCACCGGACTTTGGCAGCGCATCTACAGCACCACAGACATCGGGGCTCCGGGCTTTCCCTGACGAACAGGGCTTCGACGTTTACCACCAGCTGCACCTGGGCGCCCACTGAAAAAAATAAACGAAAAATCACGAACATCGGACGATTGTTCCCACACCAAAAGTGCCAGCAACTCAAGCTCTTGCTGCTACTCACCGCCCATTGGCAGGGCATCTACAGCACCACAGACATCGGGGCTCCGAGCTTTCCCTGAACAACAGTGCTTCAACGTTTACCACCAGCTGCACCTGGGCGCCCACTGAAATAAAACCCCGAAAAATCACGAACGTCAGACGATTGCTCCCACACCGAAAGTGCCAGCAACTCAAGCTCCTGCTGCTCCTCCCCGGCCACTCCCAGTGCATCTACAGCACCACAGACATCGGGGCTCCGAGCTTTCCCTGACCAACAGGGCTTCAACGTTTACCACCAGCTGCACCTGGGCGCCCACTGAAAAAAACCCCAAAAATCACGAACGTCGGACGATTGCTCCCACACCGAAAGTGCCAGCATGTCAGCCTCTTGCTGCTCCTCACCGACCATTGGCAGCGCATCTACAGCACCACAGACATCGGGGCTCCGAGCTTTCCCTGACCAACAGGGCTTCGACATTTACCACCAGCTGCACCTGGGCGCCCACTGAAATAAAACTCCGAAAAATCACGAACGTCGCACGATTGCTCCCACACCGAAAGTGCCAGCAACTCAAGCTCTTGCTGCTACTCACCAGACTTTGGCAGTGCATCTACAGCACCACAGACATTGGGGTTCTGCGCTTTCCCTGACGAACAGGGCTTCGACGTTTACCACCAGCTGAACCTGGGCGCCCACTGAAAGTAAAACCCCGAAAAATCACGAACATCGGACGATTGCTCCCACACCGAAAGTGCCAGCAACACAAGCTCTTGCTGCTCCTCACCGCCCATTCCCAGCGCATCTAGAGCACCACAGACATCGGGGCTCTGGGCTTTCCCTGACGAACAGGGCTTCGACGTTTACCACCAGCTGAACCTGGGCGCCCACTGAAAAAAAACCCCGAAAAATCACGAACGTCGGACGATTGCTCCCACACCGAAAGTCCCAGCCAGTCAAGCTCTTGCTGCTCCTCACCGGCCATTCCCAGCGCATCTACAGCACCACAGACATCGCGGCTCCGGGCTTTCCCTGACCAACAGGGCTTCGACATTTACCACCAGCTGCACCTGGTTACCCACTGAAAAAAAACCCTGAAAAATCAAAAACGTCGGACGATTGCTCCCACACTGAAAGTGTGGGCAACTCAAGCTCTTGCTGCTCCTCACCGGCCATTGGCAGCGCAACTACAGCACCACAGACATCGGGGCTCCGGGCTTTCCCTGACCAACAGGGCTTAAACGTTTACCACCAGCTGAACCTGGGAGCCCAGTGAAATAAAACCCCGAAAAATCACGAACGTCGGACGATTCCTCCCACACCGAAAGTGCCAGCAACTCAAGCTCTTGCTGCTACTCACCGGACTTTGGCAGTGCATCTACAGCACCACAGACATCGGGGCTCCGGGCTTTCCCTGACCAACAGGGCTTCGACATTTACCACCAGCTGAACCTGGGCGCCCACTGAAAAAAATAAACGAAAAATCATGAACATCGGACGATTGCTCCCACACCGAAAGTGCCAGCAACACAAGCTCTTGCTGCTCCTCACCGGACATTCCCAGCGCATCTACAGCACCACAGACATCGGGGCTCCGGGATTTCCCTGACCAACAGGGCTTCGACGTTTACCACCAGCTGCACCTGGGTGCCCACTGAAAAAAACCCCGAAAAATCACAAACGTCGGACTATTGCTCCCACACTGAAAGTGCCAGCCAGTCAAGCTCTTGCTGCTCCTCACCGGCCATTGGCAGCGCATCTACAGCACCACAGACATCGCGGCTCTGGACTTTCCCTGACCAAGAGGGCTTCCACATTTACACCCAGCTGCACCTAGTTGGCCACTGAAAAAAAACCCTGAAAAATCAAAAACGTCGGACGATTGCTCCCACACCGAAAGTGCCAGCCAGTCAAGCTCTTGCTGCTCCTCACCGGACTTTGGCAGTGCATCTACAGCACCACAGACATCGGGGCTCCGGACTTTCCCTGACCAACAGGGCTTCGACGTTTACCACCAGCTGCACCTGGGCTCCCACTGAAAAAAAACCCCGAATAATCACAAACATCGGACTATTGCTCCCACACCAGAAGTGCCAGCCAGTCAAGCTCTTGCTGCTCCTCACCGGCCATTGGCAGCGCATCTACAGAACCACAGACATTGGGGCTCTGGGCTTTCCCTGACCAACAGGGCTTCGACATTTACCACCAGCTGAACCTGGGCGCCCACTGAAATAAAACCCCCAAAAATCACGAACGTCCGACGATTGCTCCCACACCCAAAGTGCCAGCCAGTCAAGCTCTTGCTGCTCCTCACCGGACTTTGGCAGTGCATCTACAGCACCACAGACATCGGGGCTCCGGGCTTTCCCTGACCAACAGGGCTTCGACGTTTACCACCAGCTGCACCTGGGCGCCCACTGAAATAAAACCCCGAAAAATCACGAACGTCGGACGATTCCTCCCACACCAAAAGTGCCAGCAACTCAAGCTCTTGCTGCTACTCACCGGACAGTGGCAGTGCATCTACAGCACCACAGACATCGGGGCTCCGGGCTTTCCCTGACCATCAGGGCTTCGACGTTTACCACCAGCTGCACCTGGGTTCCCACTGAAAAGAACCCCGAAAAATCACGAACGTCGGACGATTGCTGCCACACCAAAAGTGCCAGATAGTCAAGCTCTAGCTGCTGAACACCGGCCATTCCCAGCGCATCTAGAGCACCACAGACATCGGGGCTCCGAGCTTTCCCTGACCAACAGGGCTTCGACGTTTACCACCAGCTGAACCTGTGCGCCCACTGAAAGTAAAACCGCGAAAAATCACGAACGTCGGACGATTGCTCCCACACCGAAAGTGCCAGCCTGTCAAGCTCTTGCTGCTCCTCATCGGCCATTCCCAGCACATCTACAGCACCACAGACATCGGGGCTCTGGGCTTTCCCTGACCAACAGGCCTTCGACGTTTACCACCAGCTGCACCTGGGCTCCCACTGAAAAGAACCCCGAAAAATCACGAACGTCGGACGATTGCTCCCACACCAAAAGTGCCAGGAATTCAAGCTCTTGCTGCTACTCACCGCCCATTGGCAGGGCATCTACAGCACCACAGACATCGGGGCTCCGAGCTTTCCCTGACCAACAGGGCTTAGAAGTTTACCACCAGCTGAACCTGGGCGCCCACTGAAATAAAACCCCGAAAAATCACGAACGTCCGACGATTGCTCCCACACCCAAAGTGCCAGCCAGTCAAGCTCTTGCTGCTCCTCACCGGACTTTGGCAGTGCATCTACAGCACCACAGACATCGGGGCTCCGGGCTTTCCCTGACCAACAGGGCTTCGACGTTTACCACCAGCTGCACCTGGGTACCCACTGAAAAAAACCCCGAAAAATTACAAACGTCGGACTATTGCTCCCACACTGAAAGTGCCAGCCAGTCAAGCTCTTGCTGCTCCTCACCGGCCATTGGCAGCGCATCTACAGCACCACAGACATCAGGGTTCTGCGCTTTCCCTGACCAACAGGGCTTCGACGTTTACCACCAGCTGAACCTGGGCGCCCACTGAAAAAAATAAAAGAAAAATCACGAACATCGGACGATTGCTCCCACACCAAAAGTGCCAGCCAGTCAAGCTCTTGCTGCTCCTCACCGCCCATTCCCAGCGCATCTACAGCACCACAGACATCAGGGCTCCGGGCTTTCCCTGACCAACAGGGCTTCGACATTTACCACCAGCTGCACCTGGGCGCCCACTGAAATAAAACCCCGAAAAATCACGAACATCCGACGATTGCTCCCACACTGAAAGTGCCAGCAACTCAAGCTCTTGCTGCTACTCACCGGCCATTCCCAGCGCATCTACAGCACCACAGACATCGGGGCACCGGGCTTTCCCTGACCAACAGGGCTTCAACGTTTACCACCAGCTGCACCTGGGCGCCCACTGAAATAAAACCCCGAAAAATCACGAACGTCGGACGATTGCTCCCACACCGAAAGTGCCAGCAACTCAAGCTCTTGCTGCTACTCACCGGCCATTGGCAGCGCATCTACAGCACCACAGACATCGCGGCTCTGGGCTTTCCCTGACCAACAGGGCTTCGACATTTACCACCAGCTGAACCTGGGCGCCCACTGAAATAAAACCCCGAAAAATCACGAACGTCGGACGATTGCTCCCACACCGAAAGTGCCAGCCAGTCAAGCTCTTGCTGCTCCTCACCGGACTTTGGCAGTGCATCTACAGCACCACAGACATCGGGGCTCCGGGCTTTCCCTGACCAACAGGCCTTCGACGTTTACCACCAGCTGCACCTGGGCGCCCACTGAAAAAAACCCTGAAAAATCACAAACGTCGGACGATTGCTCCCACACCGAAAGTGCCAGCAACTCAAGCTCTTGCTGCTCCTCACCGGCCATTGGCAGCGCATCTACAGCACCACAGACATCGGAGCTCCGGGCTTTCCCTGACCAACAGGGCTTCGACGTTTACCACCAGCTGAACCTGGGCGCCCAGTGAATAAAAATCCCCAAAAATCACAAACGTCCGACGATTGCTCCCACACTGAAAGTGCCAGCAACTCAAGCTCTTGCTGCTCCTCACCGGCCATTCCCAGCGCATCTACAGCACCAGAGACATCGGGGCTGTGGGCTTTCCCTGACCAACAGGGCTTCGACATTTACCACCAGCTGCACCTGTGCGCCCACTGAAAAAAATAAACGAAAAATCACGAACATCGGACGATTGCTCCCACACCGAAAGTGCCAGCCAGTCAAGCTCTTGCTGCTCCTCACCGGCCATTCCCAGCGCATCTACAGCACCACAGACATCGGGGCTCCGGACTTTCCCTGACCAACAGGGCTTCGACATTTACCACCAGCTGCACCTGGTTACCCACTGAAAAAAAACCCTGAAAAATCAAAAACGTCGGACGATTGCTCCCACACCGAAAGTGCCAGCAACTCAAGCTCTTGCTGCTCCTCACCGGCCATTGGCGGCGCATCTACAGCACCACAGACATCGGAGCTCCGGGCTTTCCCTGACCAACAGGGCTTCGACGTTTACCACCAGCTGAACCTGGGCGCCCACTGGAAAAAAAACCCGAAAAATCACGAACGTCGGACGATTGCTCCCACACTGAAAGTGCCAGCCAGTCAAGCTCTTGCTGCTCCTCACCGGCCATTGGCAGCGCATCTACAGCACCACAGACATCGGGGCTCTGGGCTTTTCCTGACCAACAGGGCTTCGACATTTACCACCAGCTGCACCTGGGCGCCCACTGAAATAAAACCCCGAAAAATCACGAACGTCGGACGATTGCTCCCACAACGAAAGTGCCAGCAACTCAAGCTCTTGCTGCTCCTCACCGGCCATTGGCAGCGCATCTACAGCACCACAGACATCGGGGCTCTGCACTTTCCCTGACCAACAGGGCTTCGACGTTTACCACCAGCTGCACCTGGGCGCCCACTGAAAAAAATAAACGAAAAATCACGAACATCGGACGATTGCTCCCACACCGAAAGTGCCAGCAACTCAAGCTCTTGCTGCTCCTCACCGGCCAGTGGCAGTGCATCTACAGCACCACAGACATCGGGGCTCCGGGCTTTCCCTGACCAACTGGGCTTCGACGTTTACCACCAGCTGAACCTGGGCGCCCACTGAAATAAAACCCCCAAAAATCACGAACATCGGACGATTGCTCCCACACCGAAAGTGCCAGACAGTCAAGCTCTTGCTGCTCCTCACCGGCCATTCCCAGCGCATCTACAGCACCACAGACATCGGGGCTCCGGGCTTTCCCTGACCAACAGGGCTTCGACATTTACCACCAGCTGCACCTGGTTACCCACTGAAAAAAAACCCTGAAAAATCAAAAACGTCAGACGATTGCTCCCACACCAAAAGTGCCAGCAACTCAAGCTCTTGCTGCTCCTCACCGGCCATTGGCAGCGCATCTACAGCACCACAGACATTGGGGCTCCGGGCTTTCCCTGACGAACCGGGCTTCGACATTTACCACCAGCTACACCTGGGTGCCCCCTGAAAAAAAAACCCCAACAATCACAAATGTCGGACGATTCCTGCCACACCTTAAATGCCAGCCTGTCAAGCTCTTGCTGCTCCTCACCGGCCATTGGAGGCGCATCTACAGCACCACAGATATCGGGGCTCCGAGCTTTCCCTGACCAACAGGGCTTCAATGTTTACCACGAGCTGCACCTGGGCGCCCACTGAAATAAAACCCCGAAAAATCACGAACGTCGGACGATTGCTCCCACAACGAAAGTGCCAGCAACACAAGCTCTTGCTGCTCCTCACCGGCCATTCCCAGCGCATCTACAGCACCACAGACATCGGGGCTCTGGGCTTTCCCTGAACAACAGGGCCTCGACGTTTACCACCAGCTGAACCTGGGCGCCCACTGAAAAAAAACCCCGAAAAATCACGAACGTCGGACGATTGCTCCCACACTGAAAGTGCCAGCAACTCAAGCTCTTGCTGCTCCTCACCGGCCATTGGCAGCGCATCTACAGCACCACAGACATCGGGGTTCTGCGCTTTCCCTGACCAACAGGGCTTCGACGTTTACCACCAGCTGAACCTGGGCGACCGCTGAAAAAAATAAAAGAAAAATCACGAACATCGGACGATTGCTCCCACACCAAAAGTGCCAGACAGTCAAGCTCTTGCTGCTCCTCACCGGCCATTCCCAGCGCATCTACAGCACCACAGACATCGGGGCTCCGGGCTTTCCCTGACCAACAGGGCTTCGACGTTTACCACCAGCTGCACCTGGGCGCCCAGTGAATAAAAATCCCCAAAAATCACAAACGTCAGACGATTGCTCCCACACCGAAAGTGCCAGCAAGTCAAGCTCTTGCTGCTCCTCACCGCCCATTGGCAGGGCATCTACAGCACCACAGACATCGGGGCTCCGAGCTTTCCCTGACCAACAGGGCTTCAACGTTTACCACCAGCTGCACCTGGGCGCCCACTGAAATAAAACTCCGAAAAATCACGAACGTCAGACGATTGCTCCCACAACGAAAGTGCCAGCAACTCAAGCTCTTGCTGCTACTCACCAGACTTTGGCAGTGCATCTACAGCACCACAGACATTGGGTTTCTGCGCTTTCCATGACCAACAGGGCTTCGACGTTTACCACCAGCTGAACCTGGGCGCCCACTGAAAAAAAACCCCGAAAAATCACAAATGTCGGACGATTGCTCATACACCGAAAGTCCCAGCCAGTCAAGCTCTTGCTGCTCCTCACCGGCCATTCCCAGCGCATCTACAGCACCACAGACATCGCGGCTCCGGGCTTTCCCTCACCAACAGGGCTTCGACATTTACCACCAGCTGCACCTGGTTACCCACTGAAAAAAAACCCTGAAAAATCAAAAACGTCAGACGATTGCTCCCACACTGAAAGTGTGGGCAACTCAAGCTCTTGCTGCTCCTCACCGGCCATTGGCAGCGCATCTACAGCACCACAGACATCGGGGCTCCGAGCTTTCCCTGACCAACAGGCCTTCGACATTTACCACCAGCTGCACCTGGGCGCCCACTGAAAAAAAACCCCGAAAAATCAAAAACGTCGGACGATTGCTCCCACACCGAAAGTGCCAGCCAGTCAAGCTCTTGCTGCTCCTCACCGGCCATTCCCAGCGCATCTACAGCACCACAGACATCGGGGCTCCGGGCTTTCCCTGACCAACAGGGCTTCGACATTTACCACCAGCTGCACCTGGGCGCCCACTGAAAGTAAAACCCCGAAGAATCAAGAACGCCGGACGATTCCTCCCACACCGAAAGTGCCAGCCAGTCAAGCTCTTGCTGCTCCTTACCGGCCATTGCCAGCCCATCTACAGCACCACAGACATCGGGGCTCCGGGCTTTCCCTGACCAACAGGCCTTCGACATTTACCACCAGCTGCACCTGGGCGCCCACTGAAATAAAACCCCGAAAAATCACGAACGTCGGACGATTGCTCCCACAACGAAAGTGCCAGCAACTCAAGCTCTTGCTGCTACTCACCAGACTTTGGCAGTGCATCTACAGCACCACAGACATTGGGGTTCTGTGCTTTCCCTGAACAACAGGGCTTCGACGTTTACCACCAGCTGAACCTGGGCGCCCACTGAAAAAAATAAACTAAAAATCACGAACATCGGACGATTGCTCCCACACCGAAAGTGCCAGACAGTCAAGCTCTTGCTGCTCCTCACCGCCCATTCCCAGCGCATCTACAGCACCACAGACATCGCGGCTCCGGGCTTTCCCTGACCAACAGGGCTTCGACATTTACCACCAGCTGCACCTGGTTACCCACTGAAAAAAAACTCTGAAAAATCAAAAACGTCGGACGAATGCTCCCACACCGAAAGTGCCAGCCAGTCAAGCTCTTGCTGCTCCTTACCGGCCATTGCCAGCCCATCTACAGCACCACAGACATCGGGGCTCCGGGCTTTCCCTGACCAACAGGCCTTCGACATTTACCACCAGCTGCACCTGGGCGCCCACTGAAATAAAACCCCGAAAAATCACGAACGTCCGACGATTCCTCTAACACCGAAAGTGCCAGCAACTCAAGCTCTTGCTGCTCCTCCCCGGCCATTCCCAGCGCATCTACAGCACCACAGACATCGGGGCTCCTGGCTTTCCCTGACCAACAGGGCTTCGACATTTACCACCAGCTGCACCTGGTTGCCCACTGAAAAAAAACCCTGAAAAATGACGAACGTCGGAAGATTGCTCCCACACTGAAAGTGCCAGACAGTCAAGCTCTTGCTGCTCCTCACCGGCCATTCCCAGCGCATCCACAGCACCACAGACATCGGGGCTCCGGGCTTTCCCTGACCAACAGGGCTTAGAAGTTTACCACCAGCTGAACCTGGGCGCCCACTGAAATAAAACCCCGAAAAATCACGAACATCGCACGATTGCTCCCACACCGAAAGTGCCAGCCAGTCAAGCTCTTGCTGCTCCTCACCGCCCATTCCCAGCGCATCTACAGCACCACAGACATCGTGGCTCCGGGCTTTCCCTGACCAACAGGGCTTCGACGTTTACCACCAGTTGAACCTGGGCGCCCAGTGAATAAAAATCCCGAAAAATCACAAACGTCCGACGATTGCTCCCACACTGAAAGTGCCAGCAACTCAAGCTCTTGCTGCTCCTCACCGCCCATTCCCAGCGCATCTACAGCACCACAGACATCGGGGCTCCGGGCTTTCCCTGACCAACAGGCCTTCGACGTTTACCACCAGCTGCACCTGGGCTCCCACTGAAAAGAACCCCGAAAAATCACGAACGTCGGACGATTGCTCCCACACCCAAAGTGCCAGCCAGTCAAGCTCTTGCTGCTCCTCACCGGACAGTGGCAGTGCATCTATAGCACCACAGACATCGGGGCTCCGGCCTTTCCCTGACCAACAGGTCTTCGACGTTTACCACTCGCTGAACCTGGGCTCCCACTGAAAAGAACCCCGAAAAATCACGAACGTCGGACGATTGCTCCCACACCAAAAGTGCAAGCCAGTCAAGCTCTAGCTGCTGAACACCGGCTATTCCCAGCGCATCTACAGCACCACAGACATCGGGGCTCCGGGCTTTCCCTGACCAACAGGGCTTAGAAGTTTACCACCAGCTGAATCTGGGCGCCCACTGAAATAAAACCCCGAAAAATCACGAACGTCGGACGATTGCTCCCACACCCAAAGTGCCAGCCAGTCAAGCTCTTGCTGCTCCTCACCGGCCATTGGCAGCGCATCTACAGCACCACAGATATCGGGGCTCCGAGCTTTCCCTGACCAACAGGGCTTCAACATTTACCACCAGCTGCACCTGGGCGCCCACTGAAATAAAACCCTGAAAAATCACGAACGTCGGACGATTGCTCCCACACCGAAAGTGCCAGCAATTCAAGCTCTTGCTGCTACTCACCGGACTTTGGCAGTGCATCTACAGCACCACAGACATCGGGGTTCTGCGCTTTCCCTGAACAACAGGGCTTCAACGTTTACCACCAGCTGCACCTGGGCGCCCACTGAAAAAAATAAACGAAAAATCACGAACATCGCACGATTGCTCCCACACCGAAAGTGCCAGCAACTCAAGCTCTTGCTGCTCCTCACCGGCCATTGGCAGCGCAACTACAGCACCACAGACATCGGGGCTCCGGGATTTCCCTGACCAACAGGGCTTCGACATTTACCACGAGCTGCACCTGGGCACCCACTGAAATAAAACCCCGAAAAATCACGAACGTCGGACGATTGCTCCCACACTGAAAGTGCCAGCAACTCAAGCTCTTGCTGCTACTCACCGGCCATTCCCAGCGCATCTACAGCAGCACAGACATCGGGGCTCCGGGCTTTCCCTGACCAACTGGGCTTCGACGTTTACCAGCAGCTGAACCTGGGCGCCCACTGAAATAAAACCCCCAAAAATCACGAACGTCGGACGATTGCTCCCACACCGAAAGTGCCAGCCAGTCAAGCTCTTGCTGCTCCTCACCGGACTTTGGCAGTGCATCTACAGCACCACAGACATCGGGGCTCCGGACTTTCCCTGACCAACAGGGTTTCGACGTTTACCACCAGCTGCACCTGGGCTCCCACTGAAAAAAAACCCCGAATAATCACAAACATCGGACTATTGCTCCCACACCAGAAGTGCCAGCCAGTCAAGCTCTTGCTGCTCCTCACCGGCCATTGGCAGCGCATCTACAGCACCACAGACATCGGGGCTCTGGGCTTTTCCTGACCAACAGGGCTTCGACATTTACCACCAGCTGCACCTGGGCGCCCACTGAAATAAAACCCCGAAAAATCACGAACGTCGGACGATTGCTCCCACAACGAAAGTGCCAGCAACTCAAGCTCTTGCTGCTCCTCACCGGCCATTGGCAGCGCATCTACAGCACCACAGACATCGGGGCTCTGCACTTTCCCTGACCAACAGGGCTTCGACGTTTACCACCAGCTGCACCTGGGCGCCCACTGAAAAAAATAAACGAAAAATCACGAACATCGGACGATTGCTCCCACACCGAAAGTGCCAGCAACTCAAGCTCTTGCTGCTCCTCACCGGCCAGTGGCAGTGCATCTACAGCACCACAGACATCGGGGCTCCGGGCTTTCCCTGACCAACTGGGCTTCGACGTTTACCACCAGCTGAACCTGGGCGCCCACTGAAATAAAACCCCCAAAAATCACGAACATCGGACGATTGCTCCCACACCGAAAGTGCCAGACAGTCAAGCTCTTGCTGCTCCTCACCGGCCATTCCCAGCGCATCTACAGCACCACAGACATCGGGGCTCCGGGCTTTCCCTGACCAACAGGGCTTCGACATTTACCACCAGCTGCACCTGGTTACCCACTGAAAAAAAACCCTGAAAAATCAAAAACGTCAGACGATTGCTCCCACACCAAAAGTGCCAGCAACTCAAGCTCTTGCTGCTCCTCACCGGCCATTGGCAGCGCATCTACAGCACCACAGACATTGGGGCTCCGGGCTTTCCCTGACGAACCGGGCTTCGACATTTACCACCAGCTACACCTGGGTGCCCCCTGAAAAAAAAACCCCAACAATCACAAATGTCGGACGATTCCTGCCACACCTTAAATGCCAGCCTGTCAAGCTCTTGCTGCTCCTCACCGGCCATTGGAGGCGCATCTACAGCACCACAGATATCGGGGCTCCGAGCTTTCCCTGACCAACAGGGCTTCAATGTTTACCACGAGCTGCACCTGGGCGCCCACTGAAATAAAACCCCGAAAAATCACGAACGTCGGACGATTGCTCCCACAACGAAAGTGCCAGCAACACAAGCTCTTGCTGCTCCTCACCGGCCATTCCCAGCGCATCTACAGCACCACAGACATCGGGGCTCTGGGCTTTCCCTGAACAACAGGGCCTCGACGTTTACCACCAGCTGAACCTGGGCGCCCACTGAAAAAAAACCCCGAAAAATCACGAACGTCGGACGATTGCTCCCACACTGAAAGTGCCAGCAACTCAAGCTCTTGCTGCTCCTCACCGGCCATTGGCAGCGCATCTACAGCACCACAGACATCGGGGTTCTGCGCTTTCCCTGACCAACAGGGCTTCGACGTTTACCACCAGCTGAACCTGGGCGACCGCTGAAAAAAATAAAAGAAAAATCACGAACATCGGACGATTGCTCCCACACCAAAAGTGCCAGACAGTCAAGCTCTTGCTGCTCCTCACCGGCCATTCCCAGCGCATCTACAGCACCACAGACATCGGGGCTCCGGGCTTTCCCTGACCAACAGGGCTTCGACGTTTACCACCAGCTGCACCTGGGCGCCCAGTGAATAAAAATCCCCAAAAATCACAAACGTCAGACGATTGCTCCCACACCGAAAGTGCCAGCAAGTCAAGCTCTTGCTGCTCCTCACCGCCCATTGGCAGGGCATCTACAGCACCACAGACATCGGGGCTCCGAGCTTTCCCTGACCAACAGGGCTTCAACGTTTACCACCAGCTGCACCTGGGCGCCCACTGAAATAAAACTCCGAAAAATCACGAACGTCAGACGATTGCTCCCACAACGAAAGTGCCAGCAACTCAAGCTCTTGCTGCTACTCACCAGACTTTGGCAGTGCATCTACAGCACCACAGACATTGGGTTTCTGCGCTTTCCATGACCAACAGGGCTTCGACGTTTACCACCAGCTGAACCTGGGCGCCCACTGAAAAAAATAAACTAAAAATCACGAACGTCGGACGATTGCTCCCACACGGAAAGTGCCAGACAGTCAAGCTCTTGCTGCTCCTCACCGGCCATTGGCAGCTCATCTACAGCATCACAGATATCGGGGCTCCGGGCTTTCCGTGACCAACAGGGCTTCGACGTTTACCACCAGCTGAACCTGGTTACCCACTGAAAGTAGAACCCCGAAAAATCACGAACATCGGACGATTGCTCCCACACCGAAAGTGCCAGCAACACAAGCTCTTGCTGCTCCTCACCGCCCATTCCCAGCGCATCTACAGTACCACAGACATCGGGGCTCTGGGCTTTCCCTGACCAACAGGGCTTCGACGTTTACCACCAGCTGAACCTGGGCGCCCACTGAAAAAAAACCCCGAAAAATCACAAATGTCGGACGATTGCTCATACACCGAAAGTCCCAGCCAGTCAAGCTCTTGCTGCTCCTCACCGGCCATTCCCAGCGCATCTACAGCACGACAGACATCGCGGCTCCGGGCTTTCCCTCACCAACAGGGCTTCGACATTTACCACCAGCTGCACCTGGTTACCCACTGAAAAAAAACCCTGAAAAATCAAAAACGTCAGACGATTGCTCCCACACTGAAAGTGTGGGCAACTCAAGCTCTTGCTGCTCCTCACCGGCCATTGGCAGCGCATCTACAGCACCACAGACATCGGGGCTCCGAGCTTTCCCTGACCAACAGGCCTTCGACATTTACCACCAGCTGCACCTGGGCGCCCACTGAAAAAAAACCCCGAAAAATCAAAAACGTCGGACGATTGCTCCCACACCGAAAGTGCCAGCCAGTCAAGCTCTTGCTGCTCCTCACCGGCCATTCCCAGCGCATCTACAGCACCACAGACATCGGGGCTCCGGGCTTTCCCTGACCAACAGGGCTTCGACATTTACCACCAGCTGCACCTGGGCGCCCACTGAAAGTAAAACCCCGAAGAATCAAGAACGCCGGACGATTCCTCCCACACCGAAAGTGCCAGCCAGTCAAGCTCTTGCTGCTCCTCACCGGCCATTGGCAGCGCATCTACAGCACCACAGACATCGGGGCTCCGGGCTTTCCCTGACCAACAGGCCTTCGATATTTACCACCAGCTGCACCTGGGCGCCCACTGAAATAAAACCCCGAAAAATCACGAACGTCGGACGATTGCTCCCACAACGAAAGTGCCAGCAACTCAAGCTCTTGCTGCTACTCACCAGACTTTGGCAGTGCATCTACAGCACCACAGACATTGGGGTTCTGTGCTTTCCCTGAACAACAGGGCTTCGACGTTTACCACCAGCTGAACCTGGGCGCCCACTGAAAAAAATAAACTAAAAATCACGAACATCGGACGATTGCTCCCACACCGAAAGTGCCAGACAGTCAAGCTCTTGCTGCTCCTCACCGCCCATTCCCAGCGCATCTACAGCACCACAGACATCGCGGCTCCGGGCTTTCCCTGACCAACAGGGCTTCGACATTTACCACCAGCTGCACCTGGTTACCCACTGAAAAAAAACTCTGAAAAATCAAAAACGTCGGACGAATGCTCCCACACCGAAAGTGCCAGCCAGTCAAGCTCTTGCTGCTCCTTACCGGCCATTGCCAGCCCATCTACAGCACCACAGACATCGGGGCTCCGGGCTTTCCCTGACCAACAGGCCTTCGACATTTACCACCAGCTGCACCTGGGCGCCCACTGAAATAAAACCCCGAAAAATCACGAACGTCCGACGATTCCTCTAACACCGAAAGTGCCAGCAACTCAAGCTCTTGCTGCTCCTCACCGGCCATTGGCAGCGCATCTACAGCACCACAGACATCGGGGCTCCTGGCTTTCCCTGACCAACAGGGCTTCGACATTTACCACCAGCTGCACCTGGTTGCCCACTGAAAAAAAACCCTGAAAAATGACGAACGTCGGAAGATTGCTCCCACACTGAAAGTGCCAGACAGTCAAGCTCTTGCTGCTCCTCACCGGCCATTCCCAGCGCATCCACAGCACCACAGACATCGGGGCTCCGGGCTTTCCCTGACCAACAGGGCTTAGAAGTTTACCACCAGCTGAACCTGGGCGCCCACTGAAATAAAACCCCGAAAAATCACGAACATCGCACGATTGCTCCCACACCGAAAGTGCCAGCCAGTCAAGCTCTTGCTGCTCCTCACCGCCCATTCCCAGCGCATCTACAGCACCACAGACATCGTGGCTCCGGGCTTTCCCTGACCAACAGGGCTTCGACGTTTACCACCAGTTGAACCTGGGCGCCCAGTGAATAAAAATCCCGAAAAATCACAAACGTCCGACGATTGCTCCCACACTGAAAGTGCCAGCAACTCAAGCTCTTGCTGCTCCTCACCGCCCATTCCCAGCGCATCTACAGCACCACAGACAT
This sequence comes from Chlamydotis macqueenii, assembly GCF_036417535.1. Lineage (NCBI taxonomy): Eukaryota > Metazoa > Chordata > Aves > Otidiformes > Otididae > Chlamydotis > Chlamydotis macqueenii. The sequence goes on along the minus strand of NW_028239092.1, from coordinate 195,835 downwards.
CGGGGCTCCGGGCTTTCCCTGACCAACAGGCCTTCGACGTTTACCACCAGCTGCACCTGGGCTCCCACTGAAAAGAACCCCGAAAAATCACGAACGTCGGACGATTGCTCCCACACCCAAAGTGCCAGCCAGTCAAGCTCTTGCTGCTCCTCACCGGACAGTGGCAGTGCATCTATAGCACCACAGACATCGGGGCTCCGGCCTTTCCCTGACCAACAGGTCTTCGACGTTTACCACTCGCTGAACCTGGGCTCCCACTGAAAAGAACCCCGAAAAATCACGAACGTCGGACGATTGCTCCCACACCAAAAGTGCAAGCCAGTCAAGCTCTAGCTGCTGAACACCGGCTATTCCCAGCGCATCTACAGCACCACAGACATCGGGGCTCCGGGCTTTCCCTGACCAACAGGGCTTAGAAGTTTACCACCAGCTGAATCTGGGCGCCCACTGAAATAAAACCCCGAAAAATCACGAACGTCGGACGATTGCTCCCACACCCAAAGTGCCAGCCAGTCAAGCTCTTGCTGCTCCTCACCGGCCATTGGCAGCGCATCTACAGCACCACAGATATCGGGGCTCCGAGCTTTCCCTGACCAACAGGGCTTCAACATTTACCACCAGCTGCACCTGGGCGCCCACTGAAATAAAACCCTGAAAAATCACGAACGTCGGACGATTGCTCCCACACCGAAAGTGCCAGCAACTCAAGCTCTTGCTGCTCCTCACCGGCCATTGGCAGTGCATCTACAGCACCACAGACATCGGGGTTCTGCGCTTTCCCTGAACAACAGGGCTTCAACGTTTACCACCAGCTGCACCTGGGCGCCCACTGAAAAAAATAAACGAAAAATCACGAACATCGCACGATTGCTCCCACACCGAAAGTGCCAGCAACTCAAGCTCTTGCTGCTCCTCACCGGCCATTGGCAGCGCAACTACAGCACCACAGACATCGGGGCTCCGGGATTTCCCTGACCAACAGGGCTTCGACATTTACCACGAGCTGCACCTGGGCACCCACTGAAATAAAACCCCGAAAAATCACGAACGTCGGACGATTGCTCCCACACTGAAAGTGCCAGCAACTCAAGCTCTTGCTGCTACTCACCGGCCATTCCCAGCGCATCTACAGCAGCACAGACATCGGGGCTCCGGGCTTTCCCTGACCAACTGGGCTTCGACGTTTACCAGCAGCTGAACCTGGGCGCCCACTGAAATAAAACCCCCAAAAATCACGAACGTCGGACGATTGCTCCCACACCGAAAGTGCCAGCCAGTCAAGCTCTTGCTGCTCCTCACCGGACTTTGGCAGTGCATCTACAGCACCACAGACATCGGGGCTCCGGACTTTCCCTGACCAACAGGGTTTCGACGTTTACCACCAGCTGCACCTGGGCTCCCACTGAAAAAAAACCCCGAATAATCACAAACATCGGACTATTGCTCCCACACCAGAAGTGCCAGCCAGTCAAGCTCTTGCTGCTCCTCACCGGCCATTGGCAGCGCATCTACAGAACCACAGACATCGGGGCTCCGGGCTTTCCCTGACCAACAGGCCTTCGACATTTACCACCAGCTGCACCTGGGCGCCCACTGAAATAAAACCCCGAAAAATCACGAACGTCGGACGATTGCTCCCACAACGAAAGTGCCAGCAACTCAAGCTCTTGCTGCTACTCACCAGACTTTGGCAGTGCATCTACAGCACCACAGACATTGGGGTTCTGTGCTTTCCCTGAACAACAGGGCTTCGACGTTTACCACCAGCTGAACCTGGGCGCCCACTGAAAAAAATAAACTAAAAATCACGAACATCGGACGATTGCTCCCACACCGAAAGTGCCAGACAGTCAAGCTCTTGCTGCTCCTCACCGGCCATTGGCAGCTCATCTACAGCATCACAGATATCGGGGCTCCGGGCTATCCGTGACCAACAGGGCTTCGACGTTTACCACCAGCTGAACCTGGGCGCCCACTGAAAGTAAGACCCTGAAAAATCACGAACGTCGGACGATTGCTCCCACACCGAAAGTGCCAGCAACACAAGCTCTTGCTGCTCCTCACCGGCCATTCCCAGCGCATCTACAGCACCACAGACATCGCGGCTCCGGGCTTTCCCTGACCAACAGGGCTTCGACATTTACCACCAGCTGCACCTGGTTACCCACTGAAAAAAAACTCTGAAAAATCAAAAACGTCGGACGAATGCTCCCACACCGAAAGTGCCAGCCAGTCAAGCTCTTGCTGCTCCTCCCCGGCCATTGGCAGCGCATCTAGAGCACCACAGATATCGGGGCTCCGAGCTTTCCCTGACCAACAGGGCTTCAACGTTTACCACCAGCTGCACCTGGGCGCCCACTGAAATAAAACCCCGAAAAATCACGAACGTCGGACGATTCCTCTAACACCGAAAGTGCCAGCAACTCAAGCTCTTGCTGCTCCTCACCGGCCATTGGCAGCGCATCTACAGCACCACAGACATCGGGGCTCCTGGCTTTCCCTGACCAACAGGGCTTCGACATTTACCACCAGCTGCACCTGGTTGCCCACTGAAAAAAAACCCTGAAAAATGACGAACGTCGGAAGATTGCTCCCACACTGAAAGTGCCAGACAGTCAAGCTCTTGCTCCTACTCACCGGCCATTCCCAGCGCATCTACAGCACCACAGACATCGGGGCTCCGGGCTTTCCCTGACCAACAGGGCTTAGAAGTTTACCACCAGCTGAACCTGGGCGCCCACTGAAATAAAACCCCGAAAAATCACGAACATCGGACGATTGCTCCCACACCAAAAGTGCCAGCCAGTCAAGCTCTTGCTGCTCCTCACCGCCCATTCCCAGCGCATCTACAGCACCACAGACATCGTGGCTCCGGGCTTTCCCTGACCAACAGGGCTTCGACGTTTACCACCAGTTGAACCTGGGCGCCCAGTGAATAAAAATCCCGAAAAATCACAAACGTCCGACGATTGCTCCCACACTGAAAGTGCCAGCAACTCAAGCTCTTGCTGCTCCTCACCGCCCATTCCCAGCGCATCTACAGCACCACAGACATCGGGGCTCCGGGCTTTCCCTGACCAACAGGCCTTCGACGTTTACCACCAGCTGCACCTGGGCTCCCACTGAAAAGAACCCCGAAAAATCACGAACGTCGGACGATTGCTCCCACACCCAAAGTGCCAGCCAGTCAAGCTCTTGCTGCTCCTCACCGGACAGTGGCAGTGCATCTATAGCACCACAGACATCGGGGCTCCGGCCTTTCCCTGACCAACAGGTCTTCGACGTTTACCACTCGCTGAACCTGGGCTCCCACTGAAAAGAACCCCGAAAAATCACGAACGTCGGACGATTGCTCCCACACCAAAAGTGCAAGCCAGTCAAGCTCTAGCTGCTGAACACCGGCTATTCCCAGCGCATCTACAGCACCACAGACATCGGGGCTCCGGGCTTTCCCTGACCAACAGGGCTTAGAAGTTTACCACCAGCTGAATCTGGGCGCCCACTGAAATAAAACCCCGAAAAATCACGAACGTCGGACGATTGCTCCCACACCCAAAGTGCCAGCCAGTCAAGCTCTTGCTGCTCCTCACCGGCCATTGGCAGCGCATCTACAGCACCACAGATATCGGGGCTCCGAGCTTTCCCTGACCAACAGGGCTTCAACGTTTACCACCAGCTGCACCTGGGCGCCCACTGAAATAAAACCCTGAAAAATCAAAAACGTCGGACGATTGCTCCCACACCGAAAGTGCCAGCAACTCAAGCTCTTGCTGCTACTCACCGGACTTTGGCAGTGCATCTACAGCACCACAGACATCGGGGTTCTGCGCTTTCCCTGAACAACAGGGCTTCGACGTTTACCACCAGCTGCACCTGGGCGCCCACTGAAAAAAATAAACGAAAAATCACGAACATCGCACGATTGCTCCCACACCGAAAGTGCCAGCAACTCAAGCTCTTGCTGCTCCTCACCGGCCATTGGCAGCGCAACTACAGCACCACAGACATCGGGGCTCCGGGATTTCCCTGACCAACAGGGCTTCGACATTTACCACGAGCTGCACCTGGGCACCCACTGAAATAAAACCCCGAAAAATCACGAATGTCGGACGATTGCTCCCACACTGAAAGTGCCAGCAACTCAAGCTCTTGCTGCTACTCACCGGCCATTCCCAGCGCATCTACAGCAGCACAGACATCGGGGCTCCGGGCTTTCCCTGACCAACTGGGCTTCGACGTTTACCACCAGCTGAACCTGGGCGCCCACTGAAATAAAACCCCCAAAAATCACGAACGTCGGACGATTGCTCCCACACCGAAAGTGCCAGCCAGTCAAGCTCTTGCTGCTCCTCACCGGACTTTGGCAGTGCATCTACAGCACCACAGACATCGGGGCTCCGGACTTTCCCTGACCAACAGGGCTTCGACGTTTACCACCAGCTGCACCTGGGCTCCCACTGAAAAAAAACCCCGAATAATCACAAACATCGGACTATTGCTCCCACACCAGAAGTGCCAGCAAGTCAAGCTCTTGCTGCTCCTCACCGGCCATTGGCAGCGCATCTACAGAACCACAGACATCGGGGCTCCGGGCTTTCCCTGACCAACAGGGCTTCGACGTTTACCACCAGCTGCACCTGGGCGCCCACTGAAATAAAACCCCGAAAAATCACGAACGTCGGACGATTCCTCCCACACCAAAAGTGCCAGCAACTCAAGCTCTTGCTGCTACTCACCGGACAGTGGCAGTGCATCTACAGCACCACAGACATCGGGGCTCCGGGCTTTCCCTGACCATCAGGGCTTCGACGTTTACCACCAGCTGCACCTGGGTTCCCACTGAAAAGAACCCCGAAAAATCACGAACGTCGGACGATTGCTCCCACACCAAAAGTGCCAGACAGTCAAGCTCTAGCTGCTGAACACCGGCCATTCCCAGCGCATCTAGAGCACCACAGACATCGGGGCTCCGAGCTTTCCCTGACCAACAGGGCTTCGACGTTTACCACCAGCTGAACCTGTGCGCCCACTGAAAGTAAAACCGCGAAAAATCACGAACGTCGGACGATTGCTCCCACACCGAAAGTGCCAGCCTGTCAAGCTCTTGCTGCTCCTCATCGGCCATTCCCAGCACATCTACAGCACCACAGACATCGGGGCTCTGGGCTTTCCCTGACCAACAGGCCTTCGACGTTTACCACCAGCTGCACCTGGGCTCCCACTGAAAAGAACCCCGAAAAATCACGAATGTCGGACGATTGCTCCCACACCAAAAGTGCCAGGAATTCAAGCTCTTGCTGCTCCTCACCGGCCATTGGCAGGGCATCTACAGCACCACAGACATCGGGGCTCCGAGCTTTCCCTGACCAACAGGGCTTCGACGTTTACCACCAGCTGCACCTGGGCGCCCACTGAAATAAAACCCCGAAAAATCACGAACGTCGGACGATTGCTCCCACACCGAAAGTGCCAGCAACTCAAGCTCTTGCTGCTCCTCCCCGGCCACTCCCAGTGCATCTACAGCACCACAGACATCGGGGCTCCGAGCTTTCCCTGACCAACAGGGCTTCAACGTTTACCACCAGCTGCACCTGGGCGCCCACTGAAAAAAACCCCAAAAATCACGAACGTCGGACGATTGCACCCACACTGAAAGTGCCAGACAGTCAAGCTCTTGCTGCTCCTCACCGCCCATTCCCAGCGCATCTACAGCACCACAGACATCGGGGCTCCGGGATTTCCCTGACCAACAGGGCTTCGACATTTACCACCAGCTGCACCTGGGCGCCCACTGAAATAAAACCCCGAAAAATCACGAACGTCGGACGATTGCTCCCACACTGAAAGTGCCAGCAACTCAAGCTCTTGCTGCTACTCACCTCCCATTCCCAGCGCATCTACAGCACCACAGACATCGGGGCTCCGGGCTTTCCCTGACCAACAGGGCTTAGAAGTTTACCACCAGCTGAACCTGGGCACCCACTGAAATAAAACCCCCAAAAATCACGAACGTCCGACGATTGCTCCCACACCCAAAGTGCCAGCCAGTCAAGCTCTTGCTGCTCCTCACCGGACTTTGGCAGTGCATCTACAGCACCACAGACATCGGGGCTCCGGGCTTTCCCTGACCAACAGGGCTTCGACGTTTACCACCAGCTGCACCTGGGTACCCACTGAAAAAAACCCCGAAAAATTACAAACGTCGGACTATTGCTCCCACACTGAAAGTGCCAGCCAGTCAAGCTCTTGCTGCTCCTCACCGGCCATTGGCAGCGCATCTACAGCACCACAGACATCAGGGTTCTGCGCTTTCCCTGACCAACAGGGCTTCGACGTTTACCACCAGCTGAACCTGGGCGCCCACTGAAAAAAATAAAAGAAAAATCACGAACATCGGACGATTGCTCCCACACCAAAAGTGCCAGCCAGTCAAGCTCTTGCTGCTCCTCACCGCCCATTCCCAGCGCATCTACAGCACCACAGACATCAGGGCTCCGGGCTTTCCCTGACCAACAGGGCTTCGACATTTACCACCAGCTGCACCTGGGCGCCCACTGAAATAAAACCCCGAAAAATCACGAACGTCCGACGATTGCTCCCACACTGAAAGTGCCAGCAACTCAAGCTCTTGCTGCTACTCACCGGCCATTCCCAGCGCATCTACAGCACCACAGACATCGGGGCACCGGGCTTTCCCTGACCAACAGGGCTTCAACGTTTACCACCAGCTGCACCTGGGCGCCCACTGAAATAAAACCCCGAAAAATCACGAACGTCGGACGATTGCTCCCACACCGAAAGTGCCAGCCAGTCAAGCTCTTGCTGCTCCTCACCGGACTTTGGCAGTGCATCTACAGCACCACAGACATCGGGGCTCTGGGCTTTCCCTGACCAACAGGGCTTCGACGTTTACCACCAGCTGCACCTGGGCGCCCACTGAAATAAAACCCCGAAAAATCACGAACGTCGGACGATTGCTCCCACACCGAAAGTGCCAGCAACTCAAGCTCTTGCTGCTCCTCACCGGCCATTGGCAGCGCATCTACAGCACCACAGACATCGGAGCTCCGGGCTTTCCCTGACCAACAGGGCTTCGACGTTTACCACCAGCTGAACCTGGGCGCCCCGTGAATAAAAATCCCCAAAAATCACAAACGTCCGACGATTGCTCACACACCGAAAGTGCCAGCAACTCAAGCTCTTGCTGCTCCTCACCGGCCATTCCCAGCGCATCTACAGCACCAGAGACATCGGGGCTGTGGGCTTTCCCTGACCAACAGGGCTTCGACATTTACCACCACCTGCACCTGTGCGCCCACTGAAAAAAATAAACGAAAAATCACGAACGTCGGACGATTGCTCCCACAACGAAAGTGCCAGCCAGTCAAGCTCTTGCTGCTCCTCACCGGCCATTCCCAGCGCATCTACAGCACCACAGACATCGGGGCTCCGGACTTTCCCTGACCAACAGGGCTTCGACATTTACCACCAGCTGCACCTGGTTACCCACTGAAAAAAAACCCTGAAAAATCAAAAACGTCGGACGATTGCTCCCACACCGAAAGTGCCAGCAACTCAAGCTCTTGCTGCTCCTCCCCGGCCATTCCCAGCGCATCTACAGCACCAGAGACATCGGGGCTGTGGGCTTTCCCTGACCAACAGGGCTTCGACATTTACCACCAGCTGCACCTGTGCGCCCACTGAAAAAAATAAACGAAAAATCACGAATGTCGGACGATTGCTCCCACACCGAAAGTGCCAGCCAGTCAAGCTCTTGCTGCTCCTCACCGGCCATTCCCAGCGCATCTACAGCACCACAGACATCGGGGCTCCGGACTTTCCCTGACCAACAGGGCTTCGACATTTACCACCAGCTGCACCTGGTTACCCACTGAAAAAAAACCCTGAAAAATCAAAAACGTCGGACGATTGCTCCCACACCAAAAGTGCCAGCCAGTCAAGCTCTTGCTGCTCCTCACCGGCCATTGGCAGCGCATCTACAGCACCACAGACATCGGAGCTCCGGGCTTTCCCTGACCAACAGGGCTTCGACGTTTACCACCAGCTGAACCTGGGCGCCCACTGGAAAAAAAACCCGAAAAATCACGAACGTCGGACGATTGTTCCCACATTGAAAGTGCCAGCCAGTCAAGCTCTTGCTGCTCCTCACCGGCCATTCCCAGCGCATCTACAGCACCACAGACATCGGGGCTCTGGGCTTTTCCTGACCAACAGGGCTTCGACATTTACCACCAGCTGCACCTGGGCGCCCACTGAAATAAAACCCCGAAAAATCACGAACGTCGGACGATTGCTCCCACAACGAAAGTGCCAGCAACTCAAGCTCTTGCTGCTCCTCACCGGCCATTGGCAGCGCATCTACAGCACCACAGACATCGGGGCTCTGCGCTTTCCCTGACCAACAGGGCTTCGACGTTTACCACCAGCTGCACCTGGGCGCCCACTGAAAAAAATAAACGAAAAATCACGAACATCGGACGATTGCTCCCACACCGAAAGTGCCAGCAACTCAAGCTCTTGCTGCTCCTCACCGGCCAGTGGCAGTGCATCTACAGCACCACAGACATCGGGGCTCCGAGCTTTCCCTGACCAACTGGGCTTCGACGTTTACCACCAGCTGAACCTGGGCGCCCACTGAAATAAAACCCCCAAAAATCACGAACATCGGACGATTGCTCCCACACCGAAAGTGCCAGCCAGTCAAGCTCTTGCTGCTCCTCACCGGCCATTCCCAGCGCATCTACAGCACCACAGACATCGCGGCTCCGGGCTTTCCCTGACCAACAGGGCTTCGACATTTACCACCAGCTGCACCTGGTTACCCACTGAAAAAAACCCTGAAAAATCAAAAACGTCAGACGATTGCTACCACACCAAAAGTGCCAGCAACTCAAGCTCTTGCTGCTCCTCACCGGCCATTGGCAGCGCATCTACAGCACCACAGACATCGGGGCTCCGGGCTTTCCCTGACGAACCGGGCTTCGACATTTACCACCAGCTACACCTGGGTGCCCCCTGAAAAAAAAACCCCAACAATCACAAATGTCGGACGATTCCTGCCACACCTTAAATGCCAGCCTGTCAAGCTCTTGCTGCTCCTCACCGGCCATTGGAGGCGCATCTACAGCACCACAGATATCGGGGCTCCGAGCTTTCCCTGACCAACAGGGCTTCAATGTTTACCACGAGCTGCACCTGGGCGCCCACTGAAATAAAACCCCGAAAAATCACGAACGTCGGACGATTGCTCCCACACCGAAAGTGCCAGCCAGTCAAGCTCTTGCTGCTACTCACCAGACTTTGGCAGTGCATCTACAGCACCAAAGACATCGGGGCTCTGGGCTTTCCCTGACCAACAGGGCTTCGACATTTACCACCAGCTGCACCTGGGCGCCCACTGAAAGTAAAACCCCGAAAAATCACGAACGTCGGACGATTGCTCCCACACCAAAAGTGCCAGCCAGTCAAGCTCTTGCTGCTCCTCACCGGCCATTGGCAGTGCATCTACAGCATCACAGATATCGGGGCTCCGAGCTTTCCCTGACCAACAGGGCTTCGACGTTTACCACCAGCTGAACCTGGGAGCCCACTGAAATAAAACCCCGAAGAATAACAAACGTCGGAGGATTGCTCCCACACCGAAAGTGCCAGCAACTCAAGCTCTTGCTGCTACTCACCGGACATTGGCAGCGCATCTACAGCACCACAGACATCGGGGCTCCGGGCTTTCCCTGGCCAACAGGGCTTCGACATTTACCATCAGCTGCACCTGGGCGCCCACTGAAAAAAATAAACGAAAAATCACGAACGTCGGACGATTGCTCCCACACCGAAAGTGCCAGCCAGTCAAGCTCTTGCTGCTACTCACCGGCCATTGGCAGTGCATCTACAGCACCACAGACATCGGGGCTCCGGGCTTTCCCTGTCCAACAGGGCTTCGACGTTTACCACCAGCTGCACCTGGGTGCCCACTGAAAAAAACCCCGAAAAATCACAAACGTCGGACTATTGCTCCCACACTGAAAGTGCCAGCCAGTCAAGCTCTTGCTGCTCCTCACCGGCCATTGGCAGCGCATCTACAGCACCACAGACATCGGGGCTCCGGGCTTTCCCTGACCAACAGGGCTTCGACATTTACCACCAGCTGCACATGGGTGCACCCTGAAAAAAAAACCACAAAAATCACAAATGTCGGACGATTCCTGCCACATCTTAAATGCCAGCCCGTAAACCTCTTGCTGCTCCTCACCGCCCATTCCCAGCGCATCTACAGCACCACAGACATCGGGGCTCCGGGCTTTCCCTGACCAACAGGGCTTCGACGTTTACCACTCGCTGAACCTCGGCTCCCACTGAAAAGAACCCCGAAAAATCACGAACATCGGACGATTGCTCCCACACCAAAAGTGCCAGCCAGTCAAGCTCTTGCTGCTCCTCCCCGGCCATTGGCAGCGCATCTACAGCACCACAGACATCGGGGCTCTGGGCTTTCCCTGACCAACAGGGCTTCGACATTTACCACCAGCTGCACCTGTGCGCCCACTGAAAGTAAAACCCCGACAAATCACGAACGTCGGACAATTGCTCCCACACCGAAAGTGCCAGCAACTCAAGCTCTTGCTGCTCCTCACCGGCCATTCCCAGCGCATCTACAGCACCACAGACATCGTGGCTCCGGGCTTTCCCTGACGAACAGGGCTTCGACGTTTACCACCAGCTGAACCTGGGCGCCCAGTGAATAAAAATCCCCAAAAATCACGAACGTCGGACGATTGCTCCCACACTGAAAGTGCCAGCAACTCAAGCTCTTGCTGCTCCTCACCGCCCATTCCCAGCGCATCTACAGCACCACAGACATCGGGGCTCTGGGCTTTCCCTGACCAACAGGGCTTCGACGTTTACCACCAGCTGCACCTGGTTTCCCACTGAAAAAAAATCCTGAAAAATGACGAACGTCGGACGATTGCTCCCACACCAAAAGTGCCAGACAGTCAAGGTCTAGCTGCTGAACACCGGCCATTCCCAGCGCATCTACAGCACCACAGACATCGGGGCTCCGGGCTTTCCCTGACCAACAGGGCTTAGAAGTTTACCACCAGCTGAACCTGGGCGCCCACTGAAATAAAACCCCGAAAAATCACGAACGTCCGACGATTGCTCCCACACCCAAAGTGCCAGCCAGTCAAGCTCTTGCTGCTCCTCACCGGCCATTGGCAGCACATCTACAGCACCACAGACATCGGGGTTCTGCGCTTTCCCTGACCAACAGGGCTTCAACGTTTACCACCAGCTGCACCTGGGCGCCCACTGAAAAAAATAAACGAAAAATCACGAACATCGCACGATTGCTCCCACACCGAAAGTCCCAGCCAGTCAAGCTCTTGCTGCTCCTCACCGGCCAATCCCAGCGCATCTACAGCACCACAGACATCGGGGCTCTGGGCTTTCCCTGACCAACAGGGCTTCGACATTTACCACCAGCTGCACCTGGTTACCCACTGAAAAAAAACCCTGAAAAATCAAAAACGTCCGACGATTGCTCCCACACCGAAAGTGCCAGACAGTCAAGCTCTTGCTGTTCCTCACCGTCCATAGGCAGCGCATCTACAGCACCACAGACATCGGGGCTCCGGGATTTCCCTGACCAACAGGGCTTCGACATTTACCACCAGCTGCACCTGGGCGCCCACTGAAATAAAACCCCGAAAAATCACGAACGTCGGACGATTGCTCCCACACTGAAAGTGCCAGCAACTCAAGCTCTTGCTGCTACTCACCTCCCATTCCCAGCGCATCTACAGCACCACAGACATCGGGGCTCCGGGCTTTCCCTGACCAACAGGGCTTCGACGTTTACCACCAGGTGAACCTGGGCGCCCACTGAAATAAAACCCCCAAAAATCACGAACGTCGGACGATTGCTCCCACACCCAAAGTGCCAGCCAGTCAAGCTCTTGCTGCTCCTCACCGGACTTTGGCAGCGCATCTACAGCACCACAGACATCGGGGTTCTGCGCTTTCCCTGACCAACAGCGCTTCGACATTTACCATCAGCTGCACCTGGGCGCCCACTGAAAAAAATAAACGAAAAATCATGAACATCGGACGATTGCTCCCACACCGAAAGTGCCAGCCAGTCAAGCTCTAGCTGCTGAACACCGGCCATTCCCAGCGCATCTACAGCACCACAGACATCGGGGCTCCGGGCGTTCCCTGACCAACAGGGCTTGGGCATTTACCACCAGCTGCACCTGGTTACCCACTGAAAAAAAACCCTGAAAAATCAAAAACGTCGGACGATTGCTCCCACACCAAAAGTGCCAGGAATTCAAGCTCTTGCTGCTCCTCACCGGCCATGGGCAGCGCATCTACAGCACCACAGACATCGCGGCTCCGGGCTTTCCCTGACGATCCGGGCATCGACATTTACCACCACCTGCACCTGGGTGCCCCCTGAAAAAAAAACCCCAAAAATCACAAATGTCGGACGATTCCTGCCACACCTTAAATGCCAGCCTGTCAAGCTCTTGCTGCTACTCACCGGCCATTCCCAGCGCATCTACAGCACCACAGACATCAGGGCTCTGGACTTTCCCTGACCAACAGGGCTTCGACATTTACCACCAGCTGCACCTGGGCGCCCACTGAAATAAAACCCCGAAAAATCACGAACGTCGGACGATTCCTCCCACACCGAAAGTGCCAGCAACTCAAGCTCTTGCTGCTACTCACCGGACTTTGGCAGTGCATCTACAGCACCACAGACATCGGGGTTCTGCGCTTTCCCTGAACAACAGGGCTTCAACGTTTACCACCAGCTGAACCTGGGCGCCCACTGAAAAAAATAAACGAAAAATCACGAACATCGCACGATTGCTCCCACACCGAAAGTGCCAGCCAGTCAAGCTCTTGCTGCTCCTCACCGGCCATTCCCAGCGCATCTACAGTACCACAGACATCGGGGCTCCGGGCTTTCCCTGACGAACAGGGCTTCGACATTTACCACCAGCTGAACCTGGTTACCCACTGAAAAAAAACCCCGAAAAATCACGAACGTCGGACGATTGCTCCCACACCAAAAGTGCCAGACAGTCAAGCTCTTGCTGCTCCTCACCGCCCATTCCCAGCGCATCTACAGCACCACAGACATCGGGGCTCCGGGCTTTCCCTGACCAACAGGCCTTCGACATTTACCACCAGCTGCACCTGGGCGCCCACTGAAATAAAACCCCGAAAAATCACGAACGTCGGACGATTGCTCCCACAACGAAAGTGCCAGCAACTCAAGCTCTTGCTGCTACTCACCGGACTTTGGCAGCGCATCTACAGCACCACAGACATCGGGGCTCTGCGCTTTCCCTGACCAACAGGGCTTCGACGTTTACCACCAGCTGCACCTGGGCGCCCACTGAAATAAAACCCCGAAAAATCACGAACGTCGGACGATTGCTCCCACACTGAAAGTGCCAGCAACTCAAGCTCTTGCTGCTACTCACCTCCCATTCCCAGCGCATCTACAGCACCACAGACATCGGGGCTCCGGGATTTCCCTGACGAACAGGGCTTCGACGTTTAACACCAGCTGAACCTGGGCGCCCACTGAAATAAAACCCCCAAAAATCACGAACGTCGGACGATTGCTCCCACACCGAAAGTGCCAGCCAGTCAAGCTCTTGCTGCTCCTCACCGGACTTTGGCAGTGCATCTACAGCACCACAGACATCGGGGCTCCGGGCTTTCCCTGACCAACAGGGCTTCGACATTTACCACCAGCTGCACCTGGGCGCCCACTGAAAAAAACCCCGAAAAATCACAAACGTCGGACAATTGCTCCCACACCGAAAGTGCCAGCCAGCCAAGCTCTTGCTGCTCCTCACCAGCCATTCCCAGCGCATCTACAGCACCACAGACATCGGGGCTCCGGGCTTTCCCGGACCAACAGGGCTTCGACGTTTACCACCAGCTGCACCTGGGCGCCCACTGAAAAGAACCCCGAAAAATCACGAACGTCGGACGATTGCTCCCACACCGAAAGTGCCAGCAACACAAGCTCTTGCTGCTCCTCACCGCCCATTCCCAGCGCATCTACAGCACCACAGACATCAGGGCTCTGGGCTTTCCCTGACCAACACGGCTTCGACGTTTACCACCCGCTGCACCTGGGCTCCCACTGAAAAGAACCCCCGAAAAATCACGGACATCGGACGATTGCTCCCACACCGAAAGTGCCAGCAACACAAGCTCTTGCTGCTCCTCACCGCCCATTCCCAGCGCATCTACAGCACCACAGACATCAGGGCTCTGGGCTTTCCCTGACCAACAGGGCTTCGCCGTTTACCACCAGCTGAACCTGGGCTCCCACTGAAAAAAAACCCCGAAAAATCACAAACGTCGGACGATTGCTCCAACACCGAAAGTGCCAGCCTGTCAAGCTCTACCTGCTCCTCACCAGCCATTCCCAGCGCATCTACAGCACCACAGACATCGGGGCTCCGGGCTTTCCCTGACCAACAGGGCTTAGAAGTTTACTACCAGCTGAACTTGGGCGCCCACTGGAAAAAAAATCCCCAAATATCACAATCGTCGGACGATTGCTCCCACACCGAAAGTCCCAGCAACTCAAGCTCTTGCAGCTACTCACCGGACTTTGGCAGTGCATCTACAGCACCACAGACATCAGGGTTCTGTGCTTTCCCTGAAGAACAGGGCTTCGACGTTTACCACCAGCTGCACCTGGTTGCCCACTGAAAAAAAACCCTGAAAAATGACGAACGTCGGACGATTGCTCCCACACCAAAAGTGCCAGACAGTCAAGCTCTAGCTGCTGAACACCGGCCATTGGCAGCGCATCTACAGCACCACAGACATCGGGGCTCCGGGCTTTCCCTGACCAACAGGGCTTCGACGTTTACCACCAGGTGAACCTGGGAGCCCACTGAAATAAAACCCCGAAGAATAACAAACGTCGGAGGATTGCTCCCACACCGAAAGTGCCAGCCAGTCAAGCTCTTTCTGCTCCCCACTGGACATTGGCAGCGCATCTACAGCACCACAGACATCGGGGCTCCGGGCTTTCCCTGGCCAACAGGGCTTAGAAGTTTACCACCAGCTGAACCTGGGCGCCCACTGAAATAAAACCCCCAAAAATCACGAACGTCCGACGATTACTCCCACACCGAAAGTGCCAGCAACTCAAGCTCTTGCTGCTACTCACCGGACTTTGGCAGTGCATCTACAGCACCACAGACATCGGGGCTCCGGGCTTTCCCTGACCAACAGGGCTTCGACATTTACCATCAGCTGCACCTGGGCGCCCACTGAAAAAAATAAACGAAAAATCACGAACGTCGGACGATTGCTCCCACACCGAAAGTGCCAGCCAGTCAAGCTCTTGCTGCTCCTCACCGGCCATTCCCAGCGCATCTACAGCACCACAGACATCGGGGCTCCGGGCTTTCCCTGTCCAACAGGGCTTCGACGTTTACCACCAGCTGCACCTGGGTGCCCACTGAAAAAAACCCCGAAAAATCACAAACGTCGGACTATTGCTCCCACACTGAAAGTGCCAGCCAGTCAAGCTCTTGCTGCTCCTCACCGCCCATTCCCAGCGCATCTACAGCACCACAGACATCGGGGCTCCGGGCTTTCCCTGACCAACAGGGCTTCGACATTTACCACCAGCTGCACATGGGTGCACCCTGAAAAAAAAACCACAAAAATCACAAATGTCGGACGATTCCTGCCACATCTTAAATGCCAGCCCGTAAACCTCTTGCTGCTCCTCACCGCCCATTCCCAGCGCATCTACAGCACCACAGACATCGGGGCTCCGGGCTTTCCCTGACCAACAGGGCTTCGACGTTTACCACTCGCTGAACCTCGGCTCCCACTGAAAAGAACCCCGAAAAATCACGAACATCGGACGATTGCTCCCACACCAAAAGTGCCAGCCAGTCAAGCTCTTGCTGCTCCTCCCCGGCCATTGGCAGCGCATCTACAGCACCACAGACATCGGGGCTCTGGGCTTTCCCTGACCAACAGGGCTTCGACATTTACCACCAGCTGCACCTGTGCGCCCACTGAAAGTAAAACCCCGACAAATCACGAACGTCGGACAATTGCTCCCACACCGAAAGTGCCAGCCAGTCAAGCTCTTGCTGCTCCTCACCGGCCATTGGCAGCGCATCTACAGCACCACAGACATCGTGGCTCCGGGCTTTCCCTGACGAACAGGGCTTCGACGTTTACCACCAGCTGAACCTGGGCGCCCAGTGAATAAAAATCCCCAAAAATCACGAACGTCGGACGATTGCTCCCACACTGAAAGTGCCAGCAACTCAAGCTCTTGCTGCTCCTCACCGCCCATTCCCAGCGCATCTACAGCACCACAGACATCGGGGCTCTGGGCTTTCCCTGACCAACAGGGCTTCGACGTTTACCACCAGCTGCACCTGGTTTCCCACTGAAAAAAAATCCTGAAAAATGACGAACGTCGGACGATTGCTCCCACACCAAAAGTGCCAGACAGTCAAGGTCTAGCTGCTGAACACCGGCCATTCCCAGCGCATCTACAGCACCACAGACATCGGGGCTCCGGGCTTTCCCTGACCAACAGGGCTTAGAAGTTTACCACCAGCTGAACCTGGGCGCCCACTGAAATAAAACCCCGAAAAATCACGAACGTCCGACGATTGCTCCCACACCCAAAGTCCCAGCCAGTCAAGCTCTTGCTGCTCCTCACCGGCCAATCCCAGCGCATCTACAGCACCACAGACATCGGGGCTCTGGGCTTTCCCTGACCAACAGGGCTTCGACATTTACCACCAGCTGCACCTGGTTACCCACTGAAAAAAAACCCTGAAAAATCAAAAACGTCCGACGATTGCTCCCACACCGAAAGTGCCAGACAGTCAAGCTCTTGCTGTTCCTCACCGTCCATAGGCAGCGCATCTACAGCACCACAGACATCGGGGCTCCGGGATTTCCCTGACCAACAGGGCTTCGACATTTACCACCAGCTGCACCTGGGCGCCCACTGAAATAAAACCCCGAAAAATCACGAACGTCGGACGATTGCTCCCACACTGAAAGTGCCAGCAACTCAAGCTCTTGCTGCTACTCACCTCCCATTCCCAGCGCATCTACAGCACCACAGACATCGGGGCTCCGGGCTTTCCCTGACCAACAGGGCTTCGACGTTTACCACCAGGTGAACCTGGGCGCCCACTGAAATAAAACCCCCAAAAATCACGAACGTCGGACGATTGCTCCCACACCCAAAGTGCCAGCCAGTCAAGCTCTTGCTGCTCCTCACCGGACTTTGCCAGCGCATCTACAGCACCACAGACATCGGGGTTCTGCGCTTTCCCTGACCAACAGCGCTTCGACATTTACCATCAGCTGCACCTGGGCGCCCACTGAAAAAAATAAACGAAAAATCATGAACATCGGACGATTGCTCCCACACCGAAAGTGCCAGCCAGTCAAGCTCTAGCTGCTGAACACCGGCCATTCCCAGCGCATCTACAGCACCACAGACATCGGGGCTCCGGGCTTTCCCTGACCAACAGGGCTTCGACGTTTACCACCAGCTGCACCTGGTTACCCACTGAAAAAAAACCCTGAAAAATCAAAAACGTCGGACGATTGCTCCCACACCAAAAGTGCCAGCAACTCAAGCTCTTGCTGCTCCTCACCGGCCATGGGCAGCGCATCTACAGCACCACAGACATCGCGGCTCCGGGCTTTCCCTGACGATCCGGGCATCGACATTTACCACCACCTGCACCTGGGTGCCCCCTGAAAAAAAAACCCCAAAAATCACAAATGTCGGACGATTCCTGCCACACCTTAAATGCCAGCCTGTCAAGCTCTTGCTGCTACTCACCGGCCATTCCCAGCGCATCTACAGCTCCACAGACATCAGGGCTCTGGACTTTCCCTGACGAACAGGGCTTCGACATTTACCACCAGCTGCACCTGGGCGCCCACTGAAATAAAACCCCGAAAAATCACGAACGTCGGACGATTCCTCCCACACCGAAAGTGCCAGCAACTCAAGCTCTTGCTGCTACTCACCGGACTTTGGCAGTGCATCTACAGCACCACAGACATCGGGGTTCTGCGCTTTCCCTGAAAAACAGGGCTTCAACGTTTACCAGCAGCTGAACCTGGGCGCCCACTGAAAAAAATAAACGAAAAATCACGAACATCGCACGATTGCTCCCACACCGAAAGTGCCAGCCAGTCAAGCTCTTGCTGCTCCTCACCGGCCATTCCCAGCGCATCTACAGTACCACAGACATCGGGGCTCCGGGCTTTCCCTGACGAACAGGGCTTCGACATTTACCACCAGCTGAACCTGGTTACCCACTGAAAAAAAACCCTGAAAAATCAAAAACGTCGGACGATTGCTCCCACACCGAAAGTGCCAGCAACTCAAGCTCTTGCTGCTCCTCACCGGCCATTGGCAGCGCATCTACAGCACCACAGACATCGGGGCTGCGGGCTTTCCCTGACCAACAGGGCTTCGACATTTACCACCAGCTGCACCTGGTTACGCACTGAAAAAAAACACTGAAAAATCAAAAACGTCGGACGATTGCTCCCACACCGAAAGTGCCAGCCAGTCAAGCTCTTGCAGTTCCTCACCGGCCACTGGCAGCTCATCTACAGCACCACAGACATCGGAGCTCCGGGCTTTCCCTGACCAACAGGGCTTCGACGTTTACCACTCGCTGCACCTGGGCTCCCACTGAAAAGAACCCCGAAAAATCACGAACGTCGGACGATTGCACCCACACCGAAAGTGCCAGCAACACAAGCTCTTGCTGCTCCTCACCGGCCATTGGCAGCGCATCTACAGCACCACAGACATCGGGGCTCCGGGCTTTCCCTGACCAACAGGCCTTCGACGTTTACCACCAGCTGAACCTGGGCGCCCACTGGAAAAAAAACCCGAAAAATCACGAACGTCGGACGATTGTTCCCACATTGAAAGTGCCAGCCAGTCAAGCTCTTGCTGCTCCTCACCGGCCATTGGCAGCGCATCTACAGCACCACAGACATCGGGGCTCCGGGCTTTCCCTGACCATCAGGGCTTCGACATTTACCACCAGCTGCACCTGGTTACCCACTGAAAAAAAACCCTGAAAAATCAAAAACGTTGGACGATTGCTCCCACACCGAAAGTGCCAGCAACTCAAGCTCTTGCTGCTCCTCACCGCCCATTCCCAGCGCATCTACAGCACCACAGACATCGGGGCTCCGGGCTTTCCCTGACCAACAGGGCTTCGACATTTACCACCAGCTGCACCTGGTTACCCACTGAAAAAAAACCCTGAAAAATCAAAAACGTTGGACGATTGCTCCCACAACGAAAGTGCCAGCAACTCAAGCTCTTGCTGCTCCTCACCGGCCATTGGCAGCGCATCTACAGCACCACAAATATCGGGGCTCCGAGCTTTCCCTGACGAACAGGGCTTCGACGTTTACCACCAGCTGCACCTGGGCGCCCACTGAAAAAAATAAACGAAAAATCACGAACATCGGACGATTGCTCCCACACCGAAAGTGCCAGCAACTCAAGCTCTTGCTGCTACTCACCGCCCATTGGCAGGGCATCTACAGCACCACAGACATCGGGGCTTCGAGCTTTCCCTGACCAACAGGGCTTCAACGTTTACCACCAGCTGCACCTGGGCGCCCACTGAAATAAAACCCCGAAAAATCACGAACGTCGGACGATTGCTGCCACACCGAAAGTGCCAGCCAGTCAAGCTCTTGCTGCTCCTCACCGGCCACTCCCAGTGCATCTACAGCACCACAGACATCGGGGCTCTGGGCTTTTCCTGACCAACAGGGCTTCGACATTTACCACCAGCTGCACCTGGGCGCCCACTGAAATAAAACCCCGAAAAATCACGAACGTCGGACGATTGCTCCCACAACGAAAGTGCCAGCAACTCAAGCTCTTGCTGCTACTCACCTCCCATTCCCAGCGCATCTACAGCACCACAGACATCGGGGCTCCGGGATTTCCCTGACGAACAGGGCTTCGACGTTTAACACCAGCTGAACCTGGGCGCCCACTGAAATAAAACCCCCAAAAATCACGAACGTCGGACGATTGCTCCCACACCGAAAGTGCCAGCCAGTCAAGCTCTTGCTGCTCCTCACCGGACTTTGGCAGTGCATCTACAGCACCACAGACATCGGGGCTCCGGGCTTTCCCTGACCAACAGGGCTTCGACATTTACCACCAGCTGCACCTGGGCGCCCACTGAAAAAAACCCCGAAAAATCACAAACGTCGGACAATTGCTCCCACACCGAAAGTGCCAGCCAGCCAAGCTCTTGCTGCTCCTCACCAGCCATTCCCAGCGCATCTACAGCACCACAGACATCGGGGCTCCGGGCTTTCCCGGACCAACAGGGCTTCGACGTTTACCACCAGCTGCACCTGGGCGCCCACTGAAAAGAACCCCGAAAAATCACGAACGTCGGACGATTGCTCCCACACCGAAAGTGCCAGCAACACAAGCTCTTGCTGCTCCTCACCGCCCATTCCCAGCGCATCTACAGCACCACAGACATCAGGGCTCTGGGCTTTCCCTGACCAACACGGCTTCGACGTTTACCACCCGCTGCACCTGGGCTCCCACTGAAAAGAACCCCCGAAAAATCACGGACATCGGACGATTGCTCCCACACCGAAAGTGCCAGCAACACAAGCTCTTGCTGCTCCTCACCGCCCATTCCCAGCGCATCTACAGCACCACAGACATCAGGGCTCTGGGCTTTCCCTGACCAACAGGGCTTCGCCGTTTACCACCAGCTGAACCTGGGCTCCCACTGAAAAAAAACCCCGAAAAATCACAAACGTCGGACGATTGCTCCAACACCGAAAGTGCCAGCCTGTCAAGCTCTACCTGCTCCTCACCAGCCATTCCCAGCGCATCTACAGCACCACAGACATCGGGGCTCCGGGCTTTCCCTGACCAACAGGGCTTAGAAGTTTACTACCAGCTGAACTTGGGCGCCCACTGGAAAAAAAATCCCCAAATATCACAAACGTCGGACGATTGCTCCCACACCGAAAGTCCCAGCAACTCAAGCTCTTGCAGCTACTCACCGGACTTTGGCAGTGCATCTACAGCACCACAGACATCAGGGTTCTGTGCTTTCCCTGAAGAACAGGGCTTCGACGTTTACCACCAGCTGCACCTGGTTGCCCACTGAAAAAAAACCCTGAAAAATGACGAACGTCGGACGATTGCTCCCACACCAAAAGTGCCAGACAGTCAAGCTCTAGCTGCTGAACACCGGCCATTGGCAGCGCATCTACAGCACCACAGACATCGGGGCTCCGGGCTTTCCCTGACCAACAGGGCTTCGACGTTTACCACCAGCTGCACCTGGGCGCCCACTGAAAAAAACCCCCAAAAATCACGAACGTCGGACGATTGCACCCACATCGAAAGTGCCAGCATGTCAGCCTCTTGCTGCTCCTCACCGGCCATTGGCAGCGCATCTACAGCACCACAGACATTGGGGTTCTGCGCTTTCCCTGACCAACAGGGCTTCGACGTTTACCACCAGCTGAACCTGGGCGCCCGCTGAAAAAAATAAACTAAAAATCACGAACATCGGACGATTGCTCCCACACCGAAAGTGCCAGACAGTCAAGCTCCTGCTGCTCCTCACCGGACAGTGGCAGTGCATCTACAACACCACAGACATCGGGGCTCCGGGCTTTCCCTGACGAACCAGGCTTAGAAGTTTACTACCAGCTGAACCTGGGCGCCCACTGGAAAAAAAATCCCCAAATATCACAAACGTCAGACGATTGCTCCCACACCGAAAGTGCCAGCCAGTCAAGCTCTTGCTGCTCCTCACCGGCCATTCCCAGAGCATCTACAGCACCACAGACATCGGGGCTCCGGGCTTTCCCTGACGAACACACAGCTCTCTCTCTCGCTCTCTGGCATGCTCACACTCTCACACACACACTCTCACACACTGCATACTCAACCACTACCATATGTCTACAAAACACACCACCCATACACCTACCAACTAAAACCCACATCTCACACTCTCCAGCCTCACTCTAGCACCAGCCTCCTCCCACACACCAGCACCCTGCACCTTTCGCTCTCCCTGGGAACAGCATTCCCAGAGGCCTCAAAAAAAAATAGCCCTCCCTGCAAAAAAACCCCAGCCTGAGCCTGACCTCTGCCCCCAAACATTGGTGATGATCATTGCCTTGCAGAGCAGCCAGGACTGGGGAAAAAAATAAAAGCCCAGCTAGAAGAAAATAAAAGAAAAAATTTTAAGAGTAAATATTCCCCAACTTTTTTTTTTAATTTAAATTTTTTTTTGTGTATGTGTCTAACTGCCTGAAAAGGAAAACTCTGTCACACACACCCTAAAACCAAACACAAGAAACCTACTACCCACTCACAAACAAACTACAAACACTCAAAACACACTACAACTTCACTCACTACACATACCAACACTCACACTCTGGCAAGCCGATGCTCCCAAGAGCCTGCTGTAACCCACTATCTCCCTATGGCTGCAATGCTCCCCAAAAATCACAAGAAATCACAAGCCTCAAAACAAATAAAAGATACCCACCCCCCCAAACACACACACAAGAAAAACCCCACTAAATAAAATAAAACCAAAACCACACCACTATACCAGCAATAACCCCACCCCCTAGCCTATTCTGCACCCAGCCTTTGCAGACAACCATCACCTGACACACCATCCAGGATCCACAGCCAAAAAAAAAAAAAAAAAACCACCCACAATGAAACCCAGAAAAACCCCACAAACACACCCATCAAACCTCACAACAGGGGGTAGAATCCCTTCTACTCCACTTTTCTGCTTAGATTGCTCTGCCTAACATAATTCACAACACCACACACTAAGCATTAATACACTTCACAGCTAGACCTCTAGTAACATGGAAAACAATTACTCCCTCAAAAAGCACTCACTCTACCCTTGCTTCACCACAATAAGTCTAGTGACTTATCACCAATCCACCTAGCCCTGACTCTACACACCCCCCAGTCAGGGCAGCTCCAGCCAACCACACACATGCAGAGACAGACAATACACAAACCACATCAAACAACACACCTCAAAGGTCAAAAAGTTACCTGCAAGAAGAATGACCACCAGATGGAAAAATATCGCCAAGAAATAAGACCTGCAGGACCGTGACATGAATAACAGGAGACTGTGGCAGAGCCAGACCAAGAGTAGAACATCAGAGCCCCTAACAAGACCTTACTCTCAAACGAGAGAGGATGGACGCGCAAGAAGCCTGCACCCAAGACCTAGAGAACATCGGGATGCAGGGAAGAAGTCCCAGTCCATGAAAATGGACAGCAAGAGAACAGAGCTGCTCACGCAGCTGAGAACGACGCCAGATAAGAAGGTGGTCCCTAAACTTTCAAGAGACACGATGGGTCGATGATTTAGACTTGTAACGCCATAAAAGAGCCCGATCGGGAGTGCGCTGCTGACTATTGCCCTTTGACAGGGGAGCTACAGCAACCGTGCTCCGTGACCGTACGGATGACGCCTACACCAAAAGTGCCAGCACTGAAAGCTCGTGCTGCTCCTCGCCGGCCCTTGCCAGCGCCTCTACAGGCCCACAAACGTTATCCAGCCTAGAGACTGCATAAAAGGCAGACCGCCCCAGGCTGCAACACTCTTGCCCAGCGTACACTGACCAGTAACGTCTCCCCCTTCACCTTCCCGAGAGAGACTGTTCCCAGGGAGCCCTCTTCCTCCCATCAATTTACTACACCCTCCCTGCAGTTTTCAACCTTGTTCCCTCCTCGGCTGTGGTCCCTCAACTTAGCTCTCAAATGGCCAGAAATCAGATTCCATCCTCAAAAGAACAACCCCATGCTAACTAAGATGGCGCTTCCTCGCCCAGCTCCTCATCACCATCTGCAAAAAAAAAAACCCCAAAAATAAAACCTACCAAACAGCACCGCCCTTCAACATCACACCACTTACCACCAATCTCTTCTATGGCACTCTCCTCCTCAAAAGCGCCGCAGTGCTCTGCTCACCGGCTCCACTCATTGCCAAGAAGTCCGACGCCGCAACTGCCGCTCGTGGTGCTTCAGATGCTGAGAGACGCAAAGCTCAACTTACTTTTTCTGGGGTGTAGGTAGAAAAAAATAGGTGTCATACCAAGCTAACTAGAAAAGTATGTCATTACATGCAATGACAACATTATCAAAAACCACCTGCTTCAGCTTCCTACAAGAAAACAAATGCTCCAGGCTTCATTTCTAGCAAGACCATGCATGCTATCTAACTTCTACCACAGCTACGTTCTGGACAGGGCTGAATGACAAATGTAGCAGAACGTGGTGGCTCGCACACGTGGCCGACAGAGGCACGGAGCTCCTGGCACTGCGTCCTGGTGTCTGCTCTGTCAGGGAGGGCTCAGATGGACCAGCCACTCCTTGCTGGCGGCACCTGCCTGTGATTCACTCCTCAGTCCCCTCCAGCAGCCATGCCCAGGCGGCCCCCTTTACAGCTGGAGGCCCCTCATACAGCAGGGCCAGGCCCACCCTCAGCCTCACTGGACCTGTTACATGACATAAACGTTGAAAATTAAATATCAGTATAAGGTGATTCTTGCTAACTGTAGAACTGTAGTCACATAGGTTAAATTTTATACGAAATCTATTTGTCCTTAGAGGGAGTGGGACCCTAGAGATATTATAATACGCATTTGTTAGAAGCTAGCCTAGCATATCTTTAATACAATGGTAAGTCCCAAACACCCCCAAACACCACCTGCAGAAATAGGCCCTGAGCCATCACTTTGGAGCCAGGAAAATCAAGGAGCATCGCGACCTGTTCTCAAGACCAGATATGGAGATTTCAAGGAGGAGTTTGACCAGCAAATTCGAGGAGGGGGCGTTTTGACGACCACCGAGACCACCAAAAGACCCTCGACTCAAAAGACTGGGCATGCGCGAGTGGGTAGGGAAATGATGTAATGGTTTCTCAGAAAATTTATGTTTATGCATATTATTTCTTGGAATTTAATGAATATGTATAATTAATGTGTATTTAACCCGTGCTGTTGATCAAATGGGTGCGCACGCTAGGTGGAGCGATCCCCCGTGCGCCCAGCGCTGCAATAAAGAAGTGCCTGCTTCTTAACTTCTCATTGCTGTTAAGGAGTTTTATTCCGGATTTCGGTAACAGTTTTGGCGACCCAGGTGGGACCTTGCGAGTGAGACTGAACGAGATCGAGTGTTGATCGAACTCCAGCCGGCACCGAGGTATTCTCGTGGAGACCCATCGCTCTCGACTCACAAAGCTCCTCGCAACGTTCCCTGGAGAAAAGGGTAAGGCACTTCTTCTTTGAAATCTGTCTGCTCTGGATAGCCTGCCCGTAAGGCGCGGCGAAAGCTTCGCAGGGTTGGGGCTTAGAGGGTACCCGTTTGGTTTGGAAGCCTAGGCGTCTGCCCGTAAGTCATAAGCGAAAGCTATTGCTGGGTTGGACATTTGTGTATTTGGGACAATTGTCATTTGCATTTGTTTGGTTTTTGTATTTGGGACAATTGTCATTTGCATTTATCTGGTATTTGGCATTTAGTCTAAATTGTTTAAGAGTAAGAGTATGGGGAGTATTGGTAAGATTTGTACATAGCTTGGAAAGGGGCCCCAGGGTGTTTTAGAAGTGATTTACAAGCTGGTAATTGTTGCTTCAGTGCGTTTTGTTTTGTTTTGTTTTGTTTTGTTTTTAAGTCTGTATGCATGTGTTGCAGTGTACGGGACTTGAATGATATACAGTATTGCATTTGGGGTTTTAAACTTTTCTTGGTGACGGGATTGACTTTGTTTGTAGAACAGTGTTATTGTCTTTTTGGTACCAAAAACTCCTTTGTAAAATATGGGAAAACACATATCTTCTATGTCTACCTCAATGGTAGGGGAAATATTAATGAAGTCTCCACTGGGATGTGTTCTTAAACATTGGGAGGATATAAGGGGAGACCCAGTAACTAGAAAAAAAAAAAAAAAAAAAATTGATCCAATATTTTACAGTTGATGTTATCTTGTAGAAGGGAAGGAAAGTGAGATGTGGTCCCCGATGTTGATTTGTTCTTTACTTTGGGAAATCATCCCAAGTGGCAGAAAGATTGCAGATACGTCCCCAAGGATCCGATGGTTTTGGCATAAAAAAAAAAAAAAAAAAAAAAAAATAAAAAAGGAAAAAGGTTGAAAAGATCCTGGCTTGTAGTATAGAAAGTGATGTTTAAAATGTGGAACTGAAGAGGAAAACATAGAATTCATGTGTTAAATTTCTGTGTTAAATTTCTGTATTATCTTTATGTGTGGTCTGGAAGTGTTGATGCAGGTTTAACAAATGAAACAGTAGAAAAAGGGGCCAGAACACCGAACCCCCGGTGGGAGCTGTAGAGTGGGACAGTTGAATTATGAGGGTTTCAGTCCTATTGCAGGGAGAACTGGAAGCTGACAAGACCAGATAGAACAAGGAGCGGCTCAAGCCTTGCCCCCTACCACTTTGACAAGCAGTAGGGGAACAAACCGGGGATGAGATCGGGGTGTGGTAGAGGAATGGATAAAATAACTGCAATAGGAGAGAGATTGGGAATATCAGTGTGCAAAGTGTGAAGCATGGTGGCACTGGAAAAATGAATGTCCTTATTCTGAAAAAGAAAAAAAAAAAAACTGGCAGCACAGCAGATGCCTGTGTCAGAGGTGCAAAGAGGACTGGGGGAGAATTCCGCAGCAGAACCCCTGGTTACAATCCAGCTGGGGACCCAAACCATGGATTTTCTATTTTGATACTGGAGCTATTCATTTTAAGTACTGGTAGAAGAAAATTGAGTAAAAAGTATGTAGACAAAATTGGTGCCACAGGGAAAGCTGAAAATAATTTTTTCATTCAATCCTTAACTTTAAGGTGGGTAAAAATGGGGAACTGGCCAATTTTTATACATGCCAGAGTGTCCTGTTGCCTTAGTGGGGAGAGATTTATTGAGCAAATTGAAAGCACAAATTAATTTTTAAAACTGTGACATTCAATTAAACATACCCTAATCAAAAGCCAGAGAGGCAAGAATTTTTATGTTGCAGACAACTTCAGAGCCATATGAAATCCCTCAAGAAGTGGACAATGCAGTAACCCTTTGGTGTGGGCTGGCGAAGTTCCCGGACATTCAAAAGCAGCAGAACCGGTAAAGATTTTTCTAAAGGAGAGCACCAAACTGGTAAGACAAAACCAGTACCCTTTAAAATTAGAAGCTAGAAGAGGCCTTGAGAAAATGATTGAAAATTTTTTAAAAAAATATCGACTATTAGTCAAATGTGAATCAGAATTCAATACTCCCATTTTACCTGTGAAAAAGCCAGAAAGTGAGGAATATAGGTTAGTACAAGATTTTAATAGCAATAAATTTAATAGTTCAAGATATTCACCCCTTAGTGGCAAACCTGTATCCTTGTTGACAGCTTTAAAAGAAAATCACAAGTGGTTCACTGTATTGAACTTATAGGATGCCTTTTTCTGTATTCTTCTTGACAAAAATAGTCAGGCATATTTTGCCTTTGAACTGGAAAATCCCACAACTGGGCAGAAGACTCAGCTCACCTGGGCAGTGCTACCTCAAGGATTTAAAAATAGCCCAATGATCTTTGGAAATCAATTGGCTAAGGAATTAGAAACATGCAAAATAATTTATCCTGAAAGACTGGTGTTGCAATATGTAGATGATATTTTAATAGCCACAGAAACCAGAGAAGAATATTTCAACTTGACTACTAACCTGCTAAATTTCTTGGGCCAAAGTGATAACAGATTTTCCAAGAAGAAAGCACAGATTGGAAAAGAGACTGTCATGTATTTGGGATTTGAAATCACACAGGGACAAAGACAACTTGGAAATGAGAGAAAAGAGGCAATTTGCCAAATGCCGGAGCCAAAAGGAGCTAAGGAGCTGCGAACGTTTCTGGGAATGGCTGGCTGGTGTCACCTGTGGATTAAAGGAATTGAAGGAGGGACCCCTTGTGTGAGAACCTGAAGCTCGAAAGGCATTCCAGAATGTAAAGGTAGTTCTGATGTTCACTCCTGCTCTAGGGTTGCCCGATTTAACCAAACCCTTTGAACTGTTTGTTCATGAAAGACAACATTCGGCCCTCAGAAGAATGCTTTCTCAGAAAAATGGAGAATGAAGAAGACCGGTTGGTTATTTCTCCAAACAATTGGACAATGTTAGCTAAGGATGACCAGGTTGTCTATGGGCTGTAGCAGCAACTGTCCTCCTGACTTAAGAAGCTTGTAAGCTGACAACGGGACACCCAAGAACAGCTTATGTACCGCATATGGTACTTTCTGTTCTGGAACAGAAAGGAGGACACTGGTTATCCCCAAGCAGGATGCTCAAACATCACATTGTCCTGTTGGAACAAGATGATGTCAAATCAAAAACAACTACAACAATAAATCCTGCCATCTTTTTAAGTTCAATAGAAGAAGAAGTTCTAAGTCATGACTGCCTACAGACCATCAAACAAGTTTATTCCAGCAGAAGTAACAGAAGAGTGAACATACCTGACCCAGAATTCGAGATATGTACTGATGGAAGCAGCCTCATGAGAAATGGAAGAAGATTGGCTGGATATGCAATAACAACAACAAACTCTGTTATTGATGCAAAGCCGCTCTCAGTGAACACCTCAGCACAAAAGGCTGAATTGATAACTAGCCCTCATAAAAGCCCTAAAATGGACAGAACATAAAAAGTGAATATATGGACTGATTTAAAGTATGCTTTTGGAGTAGTACATGCCCATGGAGCCACATGGAAAGAAAGAGGAATGCTTGACAGCACAAGGAACATCCATTAAACACCAAGAAGAAATTCTGCAATTGCTCCAAGTGGTGCAGAAACACAAAGAAGTTGCAGTAATGCACTGCAAAGCCCACCAATTTGGGAATTACCCAGTGAATATTGGAAATAAATTAGTCAATAAAAAGGCAAAGGAGAGAGCAGAAAAAGGCATCATGACAATAATACCAGTTAAAGAAGTGAAATTTGAGCAACAAACCCCAAATTACAGTAAGGTTGATTTGGAATTAGCTAAATCAATTCAAATAAATATGAAAAATGATCATTAGTCCTAAAAATCAAGTTGTGGTCTCACCACAATCAAAGCTAAAAGCATAGAAAAATTCATTGGGAAATAGAGGCAATGATCAGTGATTTAAGAAGACAGGTGATTAGTGTTAGGATGATAAAGCTAATAAAATCAGTAACAAAAAGTGTGAAACTTGTTTAAAGAATAACCCTAGAAATATTAAATAACCACCCCCAAGAACCATATATATGGGAAACTTGCCTGAAAATTATTGGCAGATTGATTTTTTCAGAATTGCCACAACAAAATGGATATAGATATCTATTGGTATTAGTAAATATGGCCAAAAGATTTTTTTCTGTCGCACCAATAGGCAAGAGAAGTGGCTAAAAATATGTTAAAAGAAATAATATCATGGTTTGGAATCCCCAAAAGAATATAATCAAATAGAGGTCCTCATTTTGTGTCTGAAATTATTCAAATATTGAGGAAAATTCTGGGAATCAAATTGAATTTACACACTCCTTGAAGGCCACAATCTAATAGACAAGAAAAATTTGTCAGAAAATATCTTTAAAATGGCCTCATGCTTTTCCTTAAGCACTTCCGAGAATCAAGATTCAATCCAGATCTAGGACTAAAATTAGTCCATATGTTAATGTATGGAAAATCTTATCAGACTCTAACCCTTGTTCAAAATGTGACTGCTACTGGGGATAATGAAATGGAATTGTATTTGATATCCCTTGGAAGAACTCTGATATGGATATGGAACTGCCACAGAGCCTCTTTCTTTAGATTCCCCAGTTCATAATTTTTAACCAGGAGATTATGTGTACCTGAAAATTTGGGAATCAGAAACTCTTCAATAAAAATGGAAAGAACCATATCAGGTGCTTCTAGCAATATATACAGCCCCTAAATTTGAAGATATTGATTCTTGGATTCATTATTTGAGAGTCAAGAAGCACAGCCTCCAAAACAGAAACAATGGATTTCTAAAGAAACATGTAATTTAAAGTTAACAGTCTCTCATTTTTAATGAATTAGACAAAATCATATCAAAAATAATGAAATCTATCAAAGGAATTTTATTAGTAATGTTAATAATACTTTTTGGTTTACTGATTATGGAGATTAGTTATAAGTAAATGAGACTTATTGAAAAAAATTAAATAAGTCTCAAAGGGGGGAAATGTTACATGACATAAACGTTGAAAATTAAATATCAGTATGAGGTGATTCTTGCTAACTGTAGAACTGTAGTCACATAGGTTAAATTTTATACGAAATCTATTTGTCCTTAGAGGGAGTGGGACCCTAGAGATATTATAATACGCATTTGTTAGAAGCTAGCCTAGCATATCTTTAATACAATGGTAAGTCCCAAACACCCCCAAACACCACCTGCAGAAATAGGCCCTGAGCCATCACTTTGGAGCCAGGAAAATCAAGCAGCACCGCGACCTGTTCTCAAGACCAGATATGGAGATTTCAAGGAGGAGTTTGACCAGCGAATTCGAGGAGGGGGCGTTTTGACGACCACCAAGACCACCAAAAGACCCTCAACTCAAAAGACTGGGCATGCGCGAGTGGGTAGGGAAATGATGTAATGGTTTCTCAGAAAATTTATGTTTATGCATATTATTTCTTGGAATTTAATGAATATGTATAATTAATGTGTATTTAACCCGTGCTGTTGATCAAATGGGTGCGCACGCTAGGTGGAGCGATCCCCTGTGCGCCCAGCGCTGCAATAAAGAAGTGCCTGCTTCTTAACTTCTCATTGCTGTTAAGGAGTTTTATTCCGGATTTCGGTAACAGACCCATCTGGGGCTGCCCCACCTCCAGCCCCAGCTGGAGCCCATCAGGAGCAGGGGCCCTTGCCAAAGCCCCACAGCACATCACCCCCTTCCCTGTGCCTGTCCTCAGCCATCAGCTCTGCACCCAGGGGCTGCAAACACATCCAGGGGCACAGAGGACATCACAGACAGTGAGATACAGAACAGAAAAAAAAAACAGTGACAGTATGCAAGACAAAGAGATAGAGAAAGAAAGATAAGAAAAGAAAGAGAGAGATAGAAAGGCAGAGGCACAGGGCAGGCATGCAGAGGCGCAAAGAAAAGCAGGCCAGAAAACAGGCTGGAGAAATTAGTTGGGGGGAGAAGACGGATGCAGATCAGGACAAAGAGATGGAAAAGGCAAAAACAGCAATGGGCCGCAGGACAGAGACAGAGGACAAACAAAGGAAGGAAAGGGAGCAGAACAAAAGTGCAGGGATACAAAACAAAAGGAAGCGGTAGAACAAGAGATTTAAAGGGAGAGAGAAAGGGGGAAGAGCATACAAGAACAGACAGAAGAGGAGAGGTAGAAGGAAACAATAACAACAACAACAAATCACAGCAGCTTGGGAAAGGTAGGGGTCACGGGAGCGGCAGGGAAGGACAGGGACGCACAAGAGAGGAGGCAGAGCCCCAGGGGCCGGGGACTCACCACAGCTCTCACTCCCGGCACTGCTGGGAGAATCTGACAGGTCAGATGCTGCTTTCTGCTTCTCTCCTCTTCTGTAACTCCGACCACTTGGCTGTCCTCCACCTAAGAGAATACGTGGGTGTCCTACAGCTCTTAGACAAAAAGCTTCCTAGACACGTAGCCACCCACCCACGCTCGCTCGCTCGCGCGCTATGTGGCCGTACCGTGCTTCAGGTTCCACGTACAGACTGTGCAGTGCGCACTGGCGGTCTGGCCTGCTGAAGAGTACAAAGAGGGATCCTTCCTCACCCGGAGAGGCAGGCTAGGCTCTCTCTGGCCTGCAGCGGGAGGCAGCTGCTGGCTGGCTGGCCTTTGGTTTCTTCTTCTTCTTTACCTTTCTGTGGCCTCTCCAGCTTCAGCTGCAGCAGCTCCTCTCCACAGGCAGTAAGCGCTCCATCCGTTCATTTTCGCTCCCGCACCGCCAGGAGAGCGCGGCCAGGCAGAGACAGCCCACACAAGCCTGAGGCGAGTGCAGTCAACAGCGTTTCCAAGGGAGGAACGGACAGCCACGGCCTCTGGGAGAGGGAAAGAAGAAGCAGCGACCGTTATTACCGCACGCGGCCCCTGGCCGGAGCGCCTGCTGCCGCAGGGGATTCTCCAGATACACTGAGGTCCCCCCTCGCAGCCTTCAGGGCAGGGCGTGGCCCGGTGCTACGGGACAGGCTTCAGGGGACGCGCCGGAGCGGCGGGCAGCTGCACGGGGCCGGGGGAGGCTCGGGGGGAGCTCTGGCGAGCTGGGGAGGTGCCCGGCGTCTCCGCCCGGGAGGGGGGGCCCCCTCCTGCCCCTCTTCCCTTCTCTCTGCTCTCGGGTCACTCCCCGGGGCTGCCCTCGCCCGGCTCGGCTCCGAGCGGGCGGCTTGAGGCTCCCCGGGCGGGCAGGAGACAGCGCTGCAGCCACGAAAGGGGCTCGCTCACCTCACGGGTGCCCTCGGTACTCACCCGTCACCGCCGCCGGGACCCGCCGGCCGCACACCGCCATGCTGCTCCCGGCCGCATGCGCAGTCCGAAGGCCGAACACAGTGCCTGCCGGGAGAAGGGCAGAGCACTGCGCATGCGCGACTCCCGAGCTGCAGTTCCCGCTTTCCGTCACCAGGTGGCAGCAGCCCCCCACCGCTCCGGGCCTGGGTGTTCAGCCGGACGAGCCACGGCCGGTTCCTCCCTCCCGTTCGCGCCGTCCGCAGCCGGTCACCCCTTCCCGGGGCACGGCTGCCCCTTCCCCCCGCGCAGCCTGGGCAGTGACATTTGTGGCCTCTGTACCAAAAAGCGTCCCCGTGGGAGGGGGAGAGAATGAGAAGGGTGAAAGTGAGGAAACTCGTGGGTTGAGATGAAAACAGTTTAACAATTAAGAAGAAACAAACCACCACCAATAGCCCTTGTGAGGAAAGGAGAGAACAATAAATGCCCAGAAAGAGAAGTGATAAAACTGAAAACAATTGCAAATTATCAATTAAAACAACTGAGATGGAGTGAGGTGCAGGGAAGCAGGTGGGAGGTTTCAGTTTGGGGGTGGTGGGGGGCAGGCATCACCCCAGGGTCTGCAGGCAGAGGGGTTACGGGGGGCAGGGTCAAATACGGGGAGGCAGAGCAGGGGTGGAGGGGGGAGTGAGGGCATGAGACAGGAGGGCAGGGGTTGCGAGGGTGCCGGGGGGGGGGGGGGGGGGGGGGGGGGTGTGGAGAAATAGCAAAAAACCTCAAAGAGCTAAGGGGAGGGACCAAGGGAGCCAGACACAGAGAGAATGATACAGACAAAAGCGGGCTATGGCACAGAAAGGGAAGAAATTAAAACAAAGGGACAGGGACCTGGAGTAACTTAATCTAATGTAAGAAAGAAAAGGTGTATGTAGGACACAGGGCAGAGAGAGAGGAACTGAAAAATCAGGGACATGGACCTGGACATAGAGAGATTGGGGGGTGGGAACTGTGAAAGGCTAAAAGGCAGATGAGGAGAAATTTTGAAAGTTGTGATAGGAAGACAGACAGATAAATGGAAAAAAAATGGGCAGCAGAGAGAAAAAGAAAGCAAAGAGGTAGAAGGAGAGAGGGAGAGGTATAGGGAAGTAAAAAAAACCTACAGCAGTGAGAGAAAGAGAGGGAGAGGCAGGGGGTGTTACCGAAATCCGGAATAAAACTCCTTAACAGCAA
Source organism: Chlamydotis macqueenii (assembly GCF_036417535.1). Lineage (NCBI taxonomy): Eukaryota > Metazoa > Chordata > Aves > Otidiformes > Otididae > Chlamydotis > Chlamydotis macqueenii. The sequence goes on along the minus strand of NW_028239092.1, from coordinate 161,975 downwards.
CGAGAAGTTAAGAAGCAGGCACTTCTTTATTGCAGCGCTGGGCGCACGGGGGATCGCTCCACCTAGCGTGCGCACCCATTTGATCAACAGCACGGGTTAAATACACATTAATTATACATATTCATTAAATTCCAAGAAATAATATGCATAAACATAAATTTTCTGAGAAACCATTACATCATTTCCCTACCCACTCGCGCATGCCCAGTCTTTTGAGTCGAGGGTCTTTTGGTGGTCTTGGTGGTCGTCAAAACGCCCCCTCCTCGAATTCGCTGGTCAAACTCCTCCTTGAAATCTCCATATCTGGTCTTGAGAACAGGTCGTGGTGCTGCTTGATTTTCCTGGCTCCAAAGTGATGGCTCAGGGCCTATTTCTGCAGGTGGTGTTTGGGGGTGTTTGGGACTTACCATTGTATTAAAGATATGCTAGGCTAGCTTCTAACAAATGCGTATTATAAGATCTCTAGGGTCCCACTCCCTTTAGGAACAAACGAATTTTATGAAGATTTAACCTATGTGACTACAGTTCTATAGTTAGCAAGAATCACCTCATATTGATATTTAATTTTCAATGTTTATGTCATGTAACATTTCCCCCCTTTGAGACTTATTTAATTTTTTTCAATAAGTCTCATTTACTTATAACTAATCTCCATAATCAGTAAACCAAAAAGTATTATTAACATTACTAATAAAATTCCTTTGATAGATTTCATTATTTTGATATGATTTTGTCTAATTCATTAAAAATGAGAGACTGTTAACTTTAAATGACATGTTTCTTTAGAAATCCATTGTTTCTGTTTTGGAGGCTGTGCTTCTTGACTCTCAAATAATGAATCCAAGAATCAATATCTTCAAATTTAGGGGCTGTATATATTGCTAGAAGCACCTGATATGGTTCTTTCCATTTTTATTGAAGAGTTTCTGATTCCCAAATTTTCAGGTACACGTAATCTCCTGGTTAAAATGATGAACTGGGGAATCTAAAGAAAGAGGCTCTGTGGCAGTTCCATATCCATATCAGAGTTCTTCCAAGGGATATCAAATACAATTCCATTTCATTATCCCCAGTAGCAGTCACATTTTGAACAAGGGTTAGAGTCTGATAAGATTTTCCATACATTAACATATGGACTAATTTTAGTCCTAGATCTGGATTGAATCTTGATTCTCGGAAGTGCTTAAGGAAGAGCATGAGGCCATTTTAAAGATATTTTCTGACAAATTTTACTTGTCTATTAGATTGTGGCCTTCAAGGAGTGTGTAAATTCAATTTGATTCCCAGAATTTTCCTCAATATTTGAATAATTTCAGACACAAAATGAGGACCTCTATTTGATTATATTCTTTTGGGGATTCCAAACCATGATATTATTTCTTTTAACATATTTTTAGCCACTTCTCTTGCCTATTGGTGCGACAGGAAAAGAAAATCTTTTGGCCATATTTACTAATACCAATAGATATCTATATCCATTTTGTTGTGGCAATTCTGAAAAATCAATCTGCCAATAATTTTCAGGCAAGTTTCCCATATATATGGTTCCTGGGGGTGGTTATTTAATATTTCTCGGGTTATTCTTTAAACAAGTTTCACACTTTTTGTTACTGATTTTATTAGCTTTATCATCCTAACACTAATCACCTGTCTTAAATCACTGATCATTGCCTCTGTTTCCCAATGAATTTTTCTATGCTTTTAGCTTTGATTGCGGTGAGACCACAACTTGATTTTTAGGACTAATGATCATTTTTCATATTTATTTGAATTGATTTAGCTAATTCCAAATCAACCTTACTGTAATTTGGGGTTTGTTGCTCAAATTTCACTTCTTTAACTGGTATTATTGTCATGATGCCTTTTTCTGCTCTCTCCTTTGCCTTTTTATTGACTAATTTATTTCCAATATTCACTGGGAAATTCCCAAATTGGTGGGCTTTGCAGTGCATTATTGCAGCTTCTTTGGGTTTCTGCACCACTTGGAGCAATTGCAGAATTTCTTCTTGGTGTTTAATGGATGTTCCTTGTGCTGTCAGCATTCCTCTTTCTTTCCATGTGGCTCCATGGGCATGTACTACTCCAAAAGCATACTTTAAATCAGTCCATATATTCACTTTTTATGTTCTGTCCATTTTAGGGCTTTTATGAGGGCTAGTTATCAATTCCGCCTTTTGTGCTGAGGTGTTCACTGAGAGCGGCTTTGCATCAATAACAGAGTTTGTTATTGTTATTGTATATCCAGCCAATCTTCTTCCATTTCTCACGAGGCTGCTTCCATCAGTACATATCTCGAATTCTGGGTCAGGTATGTTCACTCTTCTGTTACTTCTGCTGGAATAAACTTGTTTGATGGTCTGTAGACAGTCATGACTTAGAACTTCTTCTTCTATTGAACTTAAAAAGATGGCAGGATTTATTGTTGTAGTTGTTTTTGATTTGACATCATCTTGTTCCAACAGGACAATGTGATGTTTGAGCATCCTGCTTGGGGATAACCAGTGTCCTCCTTTCTGTTCCAGAACAGAAAGTACCATATGCGGTACATAAGCTGTTCTTGGGTGTCCCGTTGTCAGCTTACAAGCTTCTTAAGTCAGGAGGACAGTTGCTGCTACAGCCCATAGACAACCTGGTCATCCTTAGCTAACATTGTCCAATTGTTTGGAGAAATAACCAACCGGTCTTCTTCATTCTCCATTTTTCTGAGAAAGCATTCTTCTGAGGGCCGAATGTTGTCTTTCATGAACAAACAGTTCAAAGGGTTTGGTTAAATCGGGCAACCCTAGAGCAGGAGTGAACATCAGAGCTACCTTTACATTCTGGAATGCCTTTCGAGCTTCAGGTTCTCACACAAGGGGTCCCTCCTTCAATTCCTTTAATCCACAGGTGACACCAGCCAGCCATTCCCAGAAACGTTCGCAGCTCCTTAGCTCCTTTTGGCTCCGGCATTTGGCAAATTGCCTCTTTTCTCTCATTTCCAAGTTGTCTTTGTCCCTGTGTGATTTCAAATCCCAAATACATGACAGTCTCTTTTCCAATCTGTGCTTTCTTCTTGGAAAATCTGTTATCACTTTGGCCCAAGAAATTTAGCAGGTTAGTAGTCAAGTTGAAATATTCTTCTCTGGTTTCTGTGGCTATTAAAATATCATCTACATATTGCAACACCAGTCTTTCAGGATAAATTATTTTGCATGTTTCTAATTCCTTAGCCAATTGATTTCCAAAGATCATTGGGCTATTTTTAAATCCTTGAGGTAGCACTGCCCAGGTGAGCCGAGTCTTCTGCCCAGTTGTGGGATTTTGCAGTTCAAAGGCAAAATATGCCTGACTATTTTTGTCAAGAAGAATACAGAAAAAGGCATCCTATAAGTTCAATACAGTGAACCACTTGTGATTTTCTTTTAAAGCTGTCAACAAGGATACAGGTTTGCCACTAAGGGGTGAATATCTTGAACTATTAAATTTATTGCTATTAAAATCTTGTACTAACCTATATTCCTCACTTTCTGGCTTTTTCACAGGTAAAATGGGAGTATTGAATTCTGATTCACATTCGACTAAGAGTCGATATTTTTTAAAAAATTTTCAATCATTTTCTCAAGGCCTCTTCTAGCTTCTAATTTTAAAGGGTACTGGTTTTGTCTTACCAGTTTGGTGCTCTCCTTTAGAAAAATCTTTACCGGTTCTGCTGCTTTTGAATGTCCGGGAACTTCGCCAGCCCACACCTAAGGGTTACTGCATTGTCCACTTCTTGAGGGATTTCATATGGCTCTGAAGTTGTCTGCAACATAAAAATTCTTGCCTCTCTGGCTTTTGATTAGGGTATATTTAATTGAATGTCACAGTTTTAAAAATTAATTTGTGCTTTCAATTTGCTCAATAAATCTCTCCCCACTAAGGCAACAGGACACTCTGGTATATATAAAAATTGGCCAGTTCCCCATTTTTACCCACCTTAAAGTTAAGGATTGAATGAAAAAATTATTTTCAGCTTTCCCTGTGGCACCAATTTTGTCTACATGCTTTTTACTCAATTTTCTTCTACCAGTACTTAAAATGAATAGCTCCAGTATCAAAATAGAAAATCCATGGTTTGGGTCCCCAGCTGGATTGTAACCAGGGGTTCTGCTGCGGAATTCTCCCCCAGTCCTCTTTGCACCTCTGACACAGGCATCTGCTGTGCTGCCAGTTTTTTGTTTCTTTTTCAGAATAAGGACACGCATTTTTCCAGTGCCACCATGCTTCACACTTTGCACACTGATATTCCCAATCTCTCTCCTATTGCAGTTATTTTATCCATTCCTCTACCACACCCCGATCTCATCCCCGGTTTGTTCCCCTACTGCTTGTCGAAGTGGTAGGGGGGGCAAGGCTTGAGCCGCTCCTTGTTCTATCTGGTCTTGTCAGCTTCCAGTTCTCCCTGCAATAGGACTGAAACCCTCATAATTCAACTGTCCCACTCTACAGCTCCCACCGGGGGTTCGGTGTTCTGGCCCCTTTTTCTACTGTTTCATTTGTTAAACCTGCATCAACACTTCCAGACCGCACATAAAGATAATACAGAAATTTAACACAGAAATTTAACACATGAATTCTATGTTTTCCTCTTCAGTTCCACATTTTAAACATCACTTTCTATACTACAAGCCAGGATCTTTTCAACCTTTTTCCTTTTTTTTTTTTTTTTTTTTTTTTTTTATGCCAAAACCATCGGATCCTTGGGGACGTATCTGCAATCTTTCTGCCACTTGGGATGATTTCCCAAAGTAAAGAACAAATCAACATCGGGGACCACATCTCACTTTCCTTCCCTTCTACAAGATAACATCAACTGTAAAATATTGGATCAATTTTTTTTTTTCTAGTTACTGGGTCTCCCCTTATATCCTCCCAATGTTTAAGAACACATCCCAGTGGAGACTTCATTAATATTTCCCCTACCATTGAGGTAGACATAGAAGATATGTGTTTTCCCATATTTTACAAAGGAGTTTTTGGTACCAAAAAGACAATAACACTGTTCTACAAACAAAGTCAATCCCGTCACCAAGAAAAGTTTAAAACCCCAAATGCAATACTGTATATCATTCAAGTCCCGTACACTGCAACACATGCATACAGACTTAAAAACAAAACAAAACAAAACAAAATGCACTGAAGCAACAATTAGCAGCTTGTAAATCACTTCTAAAACACCCTGGGGCCCCTTTCCAAGCTATGTACAAATCTTACCAATACTCCCCATACTCTTACTCTTAAACAATTTAGACTAAATGCCAAATACCAGATAAATGCAAATGACAATTGTCCCAAATACAAAAACCAAACAAATGCAAATGACAGTTGTCCCAAATACAAAAACCAAACAAATGCAAATGACAATTGTCCCAAATACACAAATGTCCAACCCAGCAATAGCTTTCGCTTATGACTTACGGGCAGACGCCTAGGCTTCCAAACCAAACGGGTACCCTCTAAGCCCCAACCCTGCGAAGCTTTCGCCGCGCCTTACGGGCAGGCTATCCAGAGCAGACAGATTTCAAAGAAGAAGTGCCTTACCCTTTTCTCCAGGGAACGTTGCGAGGAGCTTTGTGAGTTGAGAGCGATGGGTCTCCCCGAGAATACCTCGGTGCCGGCTGGAGTTCGATCAACACTCGATCTCGTTCAGTCTCACTCGCAAGGTCCCATCTGGGTCGCCAAAACTGTTACCGAAATCCGGAATAAAACTCCTTAACAGCAATGAGAAGTTAAGAAGCAGGCACTTCTTTATTGCAGCGCTGGGCGCACGGGGGATCGCTCCACCTAGCGTGCGCACCCATTTGATCAACAGCACGGGTTAAATACACATTAATTATACATATTCATTAAATTCCAAGAAATAATATGCATAAACATAAATTTTCTGAGAAACCATTACATCATTTCCCTACCCACTCGCGCATGCCCAGTCTTTTGAGTCGAGGGTCTTTTGGTGGTCTTGGTGGTCGTCAAAACGCCCCCTCCTCAGATTCGCTGGTCAAACTCCTCCTTGAAATCTCCATATCTGGTCTTGAGAACAGGTCGTGGTGCTGCTTGATTTTCCTGGCTCCAAAGTGATGGCTCAGGGCCTATTTCTGCAGGTGGTGTTTGGGACTTACCATTGTATTAAAGATATGCTAGGCTAGCTTCTAACAAATGCGTATTATAAGATCTCTAGGGTCCCACTCCCTTTAGGAACAAACAAATTTTATGAAGATTTAACCTATGTGACTACAGTTCTATAGTTAGCAAGAATCACCTCATATTGATATTTAATTTTCAATGTTTATGTCATGTAACAGGGGCATGAGGATGCAGAAGAGGGATGAAACGACGCTGCTGGTCCAGGACCCATTGCTTCTCCTGCTCTCAGATCTGCTGCGAGAATTTGACGGTTTGGATGAGTTTTTCTCTCTCTCTCTCTCACCCCACCCTCCCTTCCTCCGCTGTACCTCTGGGCACTTCACTGTCATCCACTTAAGAGAACAGATTGGCGTCTTACACTCTTACAGTAGGAGGCTTTGAGGACACACAGCCTCACGCGCACACACGTGCCTGTCCTGCGCTTTCGGTTGCATACAGACCCTGCGGTGCATGTTGCCAGTCTGGCCTGCCGCCGGCTACGAAGAGGAATTCTTCCTCACCTGGAGAGGGAGGCTCCCTCTGGGCTGCAGCAGGAGGCCGATACCAGTCAGACGGCATTTGTTTTTTTCTTCCTTACCTTTCACCAGCCTCTCCAGCTTCCCGCTGCAGCAGCTCCTGTCCACAGCCAGTAAGTCCTCCCATGGCTCGCACTGGCCCCTCCACGGCCACCCGGGGCAGGGCAGCACCAGCCCCTCCAGCAGCACCCACCCCTTTACAGGGAGGGGCCGCCTCCATCACCCTCACTGCCCGCACCTGGGGCTCCTCCAGCCCCGGCCCACAGCTGGAGCCCGGCAGGAACTGGGGGCCATCGCCTGACCCCCACACTGCATCACCTCCTCCCCTGGGCTCCTCACCTCCCATGGCCCCGGGCAAAGGGAGCAGAAACGCAGCCATGAAGTCAAAGGAGACAGCGAGTGTTTATTCAGTCACGCACATAAGTCCGAGCAGCGAGTCTGCTCTGGAGCTTGCAGCCCCCGATCCCCTCTCCGTGTCACTGGAACGACTGCCAAGTCATTCCAGGAGCCACGCTCGTTGGTTCGGCAGGGAACGTACGGTGGGTCGGCTGCATCCTGGAGCGCCAGGCTGCCGGGCAGACTTGGAGGCTGCTAAAAACAAAGAGCAGGGCACGGAACACTACAAGAGAAGAGAAGAGAGGCAGCTTGCAAGACAGAGGGGCGTAGCGAGAAAGCACGAGGCAGGAAACAGGATATCGAGAGAAGGATGGGGACAGAGAAGGACAGGGAGCCTGACAGAGGTGGGCAAAGAAGCAGTGGAGAGAGGAAGAGAGGCAGCAGAAAGAGGGAGAGGGAGCGGGACAGAGACCAGCAAAGAAGGATGGGGAGCAGGATGGAGATGCAGGAAAAACCTGAGCTGGTGTCCTGGTTTTGGCAGGGATGGAGTTAATTTTTCCTCTCAGTAGCTGGTATGTTTTGGATTTTGTGTGTGAAGAATGTTCATAAACACCCTGATGATACCAGTTGTTGTGAATGAGACCAAGGACACCGTCCTGCTTTCCAAGTCTCGCTAATTTGCAGATGCAGGAAGCTGGGAGAAAGACAGACAGCATAATTGATCCAAACTAGCCAAAGAGAGTATTCCATGCCATAAACGTCATGCTCAGTATATAAGTGGGGGCAGGCGAGGGTGGGTATCTGCCTTCCTGGCATCCATCCTTCCTGCTTGTTTTTGCTGGCATCGTTCCCCCTACCTTGCTGGCTCCCTTTTGCTCCTTTGCTTGCTGCTCGGTTTTGTTTCCGTGATCGCTGCTCGGGACGGGCTGTATCGGTCATTGGGACATCGGGTGGTGAGAAAACACATATTGTTCACTTTGTATATTTTTGATATCCTTATATTCTGTTATTATTGTAGTTTTCCCTTTTATTTTAGTAAATTGTCTTCATCTCAACCCACGAGTTCTCCTTCCTTCCCAATTCTCTCCCCCATCCCCCTGGGGAGGGGGAGAGTGAGCGAGAAACTGTGTGGTGATTTGGGCTAAACCATCACAGTCATTTTGGCGCCCAACGTGGGGCTCGAAGGGTTGAGGTAAGGACAGATCTGACTAGAGTGTGTTAAAGTTGTTACAAGTGCTCATTATTTTATTTGAATCCCTGGTCACAATGTTGTACTACGTGTTCACATGGTTGTGTTATGTCTTTCCTAAGTTGCATCACGTATTTCCTTTGGTGCTGTTTATCATTTCTCGGAAATGGATGAGAATTCTCATGTTGATTTACTGGGCACTACTGGCTTATGATATGGTATCATCACTGGTCATTAAATTAATCTGGTCCTTGTTTTCGGCATTGCTGGCAACTCCGTACTTTGGATGCCATTTGGTAAGAATTATTAATAATCACACATTTTTCTTTTTCTCCCCGGAGAACCAATCTATGGGGAAGTCAGAGGAGGGTACCTTCCCATACTCCTTTACCTTCCCTTTTTCTTTTGAGCGAGTCACATCAGCTCTCGAGAATTTTGAATATCCTTGGGATGTGCAAGCCAGCATACTCCTATTGCTCTGTGTCCTAAATGGGTTTCAGATGTTGTTTAGGATTAAACAATTATTTACAAAATTCACCTGGAGATCTACCTTGAGGTTGGAGGGGCAGGGGTGGCATGGTATGTGGGAGAAGACAGGCAGGTACCTAGAAAACTTCTCGCCTCCAATGGTCTGGAACTTCACTCCCGAACAACTACAGAATCCAGATGAAGTGATCGAATATTTGAAAGAAAAATGCCATAGCTATTCTAAAGAGGCAAAGCTTACCGCTTTGTGCTGGGCACTGGCTAGTATCTACCAAACACTGCTTAACGTGCAGCACCCTCAGGAAGAAGGGAGAAAAAATCAACCGACCGATACCATGGCTGCTCCAGCCCCGGCTACCGGCCCTGCGGCTGCTCCAGCCCCGGCTACCGGCCCTGCGGCTGCTCCAGCCCCGGCTACCGGCCCTGCGGCTGCTCCAGCCCCGGCTACCGGCCCTGCGGCTGCTCCAGCCCCGGCTACCGGCCCTGCGGCTGCTCCAGCCCCGGCTACCGGCCCTGCGGCTGCTCCAGCCCCGGCTACCGGCCCTGCGGCTGCTCCAGCCCCGGCTACCGGCCCTGCGGCTGCTCCAGCCCCGGCTACCGGCCCTGCGGCTGCTCCAGCCCCGGCTACTGGCACTGCACCGAATCAGAGAACCAACCTGTGTCAGTATCAGTCGCCCCTGTACAGAAGAAGAAATCTTGGAAGCGAAAGTCAGCTCGTTTAGTAAGGGATGAGGGAAAACCAGGGACCTGGATGTACTTGGTGGGTGATGCGGGAGGATGGGGAAGTCCGATGTGTACCTCAAGGAGATCTGATTTTAGGTGAGAACAGCCAATAATTTGAACTGTATATAATCATTTCCATAGTTCTTATATGTCATATCAAAGGTATTGCAGCAAGAACACCCTGATCAGTGAAGAATGAGTTTCAATAAAACCAAGAGAGATGCAACGATGATGGAACAGGAACTGGCGCCCAACAATTTCCTCAAGATCAACATCTTCAATTTGCAGACCATGGACATGATACACCAGCCACGCCAGATGTACCAACTGCGAGTTCCAGATGCAGCATGCAACAGTCCCATACTACATACCATCTCTCTTGTCCTGAAAGACTGTATGACATATGGAACCCAAAGTCATGGACTAAATGAACTCAACAGACTTTGGAGGGATAGCCCATAGATTGAAGGAGTTACATCTATGTGTGTGTATATGTATACGCATGACGTAGGTGGTATGGAATAAGGGGTGGATACTGTCCTGGTTTTGGCAGGGATGCGGCAAGTCCCTTAGGAAAAATGCAGTCACGCATCGCAGACGTACCTTGTACTTGCAGACCGCTGCGGCTCCTTTCCATCCATCTCGTACTTTCATGGCCAAGGAAAGGGCGACCACGGTGAAACGCTGGCAGCAGACATTCAGCTTCCTAGACACGTAGCCACCCACCCACGCTCGCTCGCTCGCGCGCTATGTGGCCGTACCGTGCTTCAGGTTCCACGTACAGACTGTGCAGTGCGCACTGGCGGTCTGGCCTGCTGAAGAGTACAAAGAGGGATCCTTCCTCACCCGGAGAGGCAGGCTAGGCTCTCTCTGGCCTGCAGCGGGAGGCAGCTGCTGGCTGGCTGGCCTTTGGTTTCTTCTTCTTCTTTACCTTTCTGTGGCCTCTCCAGCTTCAGCTGCAGCAGCTCCTCTCCACAGGCAGTAAGCGCTCCATCCGTTCATTTTCGCTCCCGCACCGCCAGGAGAGCGCGGCCGGGCAGAGACAGCCCACACAAGCCTGAGGCGAGTGCAGTCAACAGCATTCCCAAGGGAGGAACGGACAGCCACGGCCTCGGCACAGCCTCTGGGAGAGGGAAAGAAGAAGCAGCGACCGTTATTACCGCACGCGGCCCCTGGCCGGAGCGCCTGCTGCCGCAGGGGATTCTCCAGATACACTGAGGTCCCCCCTCGCAGCCTTCAGGGCAGGGCGTGGCCCGGTGCTACGGGACAGGCTTCAGGGGACGCGCCGGAGCGGCGGGCAGCTGCACGGGGCCGGGGGAGGCTCGGGGGGAGCTCTGGCGAGCTGGGGAGGTGCCCGGCGTCTCCGCCCGGGAGGGGGGGCCCCCTCCTGCCCCTCTTCCCTTCTCTCTGCTCTCGGGTCACTCCCCGGGGCTGCCCTCGCCCGGCTCGGCTCCGAGCGGGCGGCTTGAGGCTCCCCGGGCGGGCAGGAGACAGCGCTGCAGCCACGAAAGGGGCTCGCTCACCTCACGGGTGCCCTCGGTACTCACCCGTCACCGCCGCCGGGACCCGCCGGCCGCACACCGCCATGCTGCTCCCGGCCGCATGCGCAGTCCGAAGGCCGAACACAGTGCCTGCCGGGAGAAGGGCAGAGCACTACGCATGCGCGACTCCCGAGCTGCAGTTCCCGCTTTCCGTCACCAGGTGGCAGCAGCCCCCCACCGCTCCGGGCCTGGGTGTTCAGCCGGACGAGCCACGGCCGGTTCCTCCTGACGTGCGGAAAACGGACTCCACAATCTGTAAGATTGTAAAGTAGGTATGCTTATTCAGCGCTGGGCAGCACAGGGGGGTAGTCCCACCAAAACCGTGCGCGCCTTACGTGGCAACTCACTTTCAATTTATACAACCAAATGTTACATATACATCAAGTTTCACAATACGCCTAGACATATGCATGACCTATCCCCGCTTCCTATTAAAATTAGTCCCAAGGGGTCATTTTCATAAACTCCTCCTGTCTGGGCTTGCGCAGTGCCTCCTGATGGTGGTCGTCGGGGGTCGTGGGGATGAAGGCAGGTGACTCCTCTTCGTCACCGCTAGTAACCTTTTGTTCCTGCGCAAACTCAGTTATCCCTCGGCTTTCATTCAAGCTGCAGGGTCGGTTTTAGCTGGTTCTTGAAGCGACCCCCCTAGTCCTTACCGGGAACTGTCTTTCGTGAAGAATTGCAAGACTTTCTGCTTCAAATAGTTTGCACAATGGTTAGCAAATTATTAAGCAAGTAGTTAACAAAACATTAAGCACTATTTATCAACTTGATTCCTTAGGATGCACAGCAATAATTAATCAATGCCATATCTATTAAGATTTCTTTAACTCCTTCTCTCAGTCCCCCCTTTTCTAGAAAATTAGTAAATTCTTTTACTGCCAGCTATGTTCATCATTTGTAGATTTACCAGGATTACACAAACCTTAATCCACATTCTACCTTCTCAGTTTAAGCTTTAGGGGTCCCTGAACTTCAGAAGTCCAGAGTTTTTGTGGTGCCTTTTTTACCCTAGTGTGGTGTATCCAGGCATTCTGCTCTCTGACCTTGATTGCTGTAAAGGAGGTGAGGAGTACCTGGTATGGTCCTTCCCACTGTGGTTCCAAGGTTTTTTCTGCAAGAGACTTTACATATACATCATCTCCAGGTTGTATATCATGCACAGGTTCATCTAGACCTCTTCCCCGGGTCCCAATTACATGCTTTCCAATTTTATTGAGCTGTTTGCCCAATGCCACCGTGTAGGAAGTCATAATTTCATCCCCAGCTTGCGTAGACATTCCCCTCTGTATTCCATAGGGTCGTCCATACAAAATTTCAAAGGGACTCAGTCCTTCCTTTGCCCTTGGTCTCGTTCGTATACGCAGAAGGGCTAAAGGGAGTGACTGAGGCCACGTTAAGTTTGCTTCTGGTCCCAATTTCACAATTCGCTGTTTGATTAAGTGATTCATTTTCTCTACTTGGCCACTCGACTGAGGGCGATACGGGGTATGAAGTTGCCAATCTATACCTAAATGGTGGCTGATTTGTTGCACTATTTTTGAGACAAAATGTGGTCCTCTGTCTGAGGATATGGTTGCTGGAACCCCAAAACGTGGTATTCTCTCTTGTACCAACACTTTAGTTACCTCCCGAGCCTTGGCTGTCCTAGTTGGGAACGCTTCTGGCCAACCTGAAAAGGTATCAGTTAATACCAGCAAATAGCGATACCCCCCTTTTCTTGGAAGTTCTGTAAAATCAACCTGCCATTGTTGTCCAGGCCCATTGCCCTTCCCAATCTGGCCCATTTCTGGTTTGGGAGTATTTTTTGGATTAGTCTGGAGGCAAAGGTCACACTGTTGAGTCACCTGTCTCACTGTGGTATATAAGTTTCTAGCCACGATTTCCCTTATCAAATGTTTATACAGAGCCTCTGTTCCCCAATGCCTTCTTCTATGTTCCTCCCGTTATCAACTGCCACAGTAAACAAGAGGGAATAATTAGTCTTCCCTGTGGGGTATAAGCCCACCCCTCTTCATTATATGACCCTTCCAAGTCTGTGATAAGTTTCTGATCTTCCTTGGTATATTCTGGCTTACCTTCTAGAGAGATTTGCCTATCAGGAATTAGAGCCCCTTCTATTCTCACCTTCATTTTGGCCGCTTGTTTTGCCTCTCTGTCCGCCAGTTCATTCCCTTTCTCCAAATCGGAGCTCACTCTCTGCTGTGCCTTAATATGCATAATTGCCACTTTCTCAGGGAGCTGGACAGCTTCTAGTAGCTTCAAAATTTCTTCTGCATGTTTGATATTTTTTCCCTGGGAGTTCAATAGTCCTCTTTCTTTCCAGATTGCTCCATGTGCGTGCACAACTCCGAAGGCATATTTTGAGTCCGTGTCAATGTTCACAGTTTTGCCCTGGGCCAACTCCAGGGCTCGGGTTAGGGCAATTATTTCTGCCTTCTGTGCGGAGGTGTTCATGGGCAAAGGCCCTGACTCTATTACCTGCTGGCTGGTAGTGATGGCATATCCCGCGTGTCGATTGCCATTTAAGACATAACTGCTCCCGTCTGTGAACCAGTTTTCCCCATTTTCCATGGGGCTATCCTTCAGGTCTGGGCGGCTTGCATATGTTGCTTCGATGGTTTCCAAACAGTCATGGTGCACTGGTTCTCCTGTGTTCCCACCGAGAAAAGAAGCTGGGTTGACAATGTTAGTGACCACGATTTCCACATCGTCCTGTTCTACTAATACAGCTTGATATCTCAGGAACCTTTGTGGAGAGAGCCAGTGCCCACCCTTTGCTTCCAGTACTGCTGATACTGTATGAGACACCAAAACAGTCATTTTCTGGCCCAGGGTAAACTTTCGGGCTTCCTGTATGTTCAGTATCACAGCTGCAACCGCCCGTAGGCATCCAGGCCAACCCTTTGCAGTGGCGTCTCACTGCTTAGAGACATAGGCAACTGCCCGTCGATATGGACCCAGATCTTGTGCTAATATTCCCAGGGCAATACCCTGTTTCTCATGGGAGAAAAGAAGAAACGGCTTACTCACATCTGGGAGTCCTAAGGCCGGGGCCGACATCAACGCCTTTTTCAGTAGCTCAAAGGCTCGTTCGGTCTCTTTGTTCCACTCAAGGTGCTTCTGCTCAGTAGCTGTCAGAGCATACAGTGGTTTAACAAGCAGTCCATAATTATAGATCCACAATCGGCACCACCCGGTCATTCCCAGAAAAGTCCGTAACTCCTTTACTGTCTGAGGTCTCTGAGTCTGGCATATTGCCTCTTTGCGGGCCTGTCCCAAAGTTCTCTGCCCCGCACTAATTTCATAGCCCAAATAATTCACTTTACGTTGCATTACCTGGGCTTTCTTCTTGGAGACACGGTATCCCTGGAGTCCCAAGAAATTCAACAGACTCACCGTCCATGCCATACAGTCTTCCTCTGTTTTCGTGGCAATCAGGATATCATCTACATACTGCAACAATTTTCCTTCCCCAGATGGGGTTTCCCAGGATTCTAAGTCTTTTGCAAGCTGATTCCCAAAAATGGTAGGACTATTTTTAAATCCTTGTGGCAACGCCGTCCAAGTGAGCTGGGTTTTCCCATTCGAACGCAAACAATTTTTGACTGGCTTCATGGAGAGGGAGGCAAAAGAAAGCATCCTTCAAATCTAAAACAGTAAACCAAATTAGTTCGGGTGTCAACACAGTCAGCAGGGTATATGGATTGGCCACTACTGGGTAGAGGTCCTCAGTTATCTTATTCACCGCCCGTAAGTCTTGGACCACCCTATATGACCCATCGGGTTTCCGAACAGGTAATATAGGGGTATTGAATTCTGACTCACACTCCTTTAATAGTTCTAACTGTAGAAATTTTTCTATCACCGGCCGGATTCCTTCTCTGTCTTCCTTCTTTAGGGGATATTGTTTAATTCTTACCGGTTGTCGGCCTTCCTTAACCTTAACTTCAACAGGTGGAGCACTTTTCGCCCTTCCAGGTACATCAGTAGCCCATACCCCCGGGTACACTTGGTTTAGGATTTCCTCATTAATTTTTCCTTCTGAGGGGAGACTGGTTAAGGTGAGACTCAATATCTGAATATATTGCTGATCTTTTACCTCCAGAGTAATTTCTCCTTTTTCAAATATAATTTTTGCTCCCAATTGTTCCAATAGATCTCTCCCCAAAAGTGCTTTCGGGGAGTTGGGCATATGTAAAAATTTGTGGATACCCCATTGTTTTCCCAATTTGTATTTTAGAGGCTTACAAAAATATGCCTTTTCACTTTGGCCAGTCGCTCCTTTTACCATGACATAATCATTTCCCAGGGGCATCAAAGCTTGATTCAGAACCGAATATGTTGCCCCTGTATCTACTAAGAATTCTACTTGTTGTTGTTTTTCCCCTAGCTTAATTATAACCAGTGGATCCGCTAGGGTAGACTCCCCAGGTTCCCGTCAGTCTTCTATCACATGAGCTATCCTCACATTCGCCGGGATCCTCCGGCCTTCTTTCTTGTTCCTTGGGCATTCCTTTTTCCAGTGGCCAAAGCCCTTGCACATTGCACACTGATCCTTTTCCAACCCCAACCGAGGCTGATTTCGCCTACCTCTCCACTCCCCATCTCCCCGAACGACAGCCACCAACCTTCTTTGTCCCTGCCGATACCCTTCTTCTCTATTACTGAACACTCTCCAAGCCTCATCCAGCAAGATCTCTAAATTCCTGCTTTCCGCAGGACGCAACTTTTGAAGCTTTCGTCTTATGTCCCCCGTAGACTGACCCAGGAACAGAGCAGAGAAACTAGTTGCTGTATCCCTACCTCAGACCCCGGGTCCAGCGGCGTGCTACGACGCATCACATCCCTCAGTCGATCCGGGAATTCAGATGGAGACTCGGAAGGACCTTGTTTAATTGCATATAAGGCTGACCAATTTATAGTCTTAGGGATTGCCCGTTCCATCCCCTTCGAAATCCACTCCTGATATTCCTGCAATCTTTCCATATGTACTGACCTGTTTACCTCCCATTTCGGGTCCTGGAGGGGGAAGTGTTCCTTAACATCTCCCCCGGTAACTTTATAATAATCCTCGGCTAGATTTCCTGCCGTTTTTAAAATCAACTGCTTCTCCGTTTCAGTCATGTATTCTAATAGCAGCTGTATGTCTTTCCAGTCCGGATTATGTTGTTTTACAATGAACTGGAAATGTTTAGCCACACTTACCGGATCGCTTCTGTAATCTCTAGCAATTTTTCTCCACTCTCCCAAGTCAGCGGTGGAGAAGGGTACTTTAATTAACATTGTTCCGCCATCCGGCCCCACCGCCTCCCGGAGGGGTGCTTGTAAGATTGTCGGAGCAGATTTCTGTCTAGTACGGGAAGATACAGGGCTATCAGGGGGATTCGATGTCCCTTCCGAGTCTGCGTCCTGGTCCTGTGATCGGGGGGGGAGGTTTAAACAAATCACTTAAATCTTGTTCTGGAACCTGGCGTACTTTATCTGCTTTCGTACACCTCTGCCCAATGCTGCATGATGAACAGCACCTTTTTAACCTGCCCCCACCCCCCTTGTTCTCCCGTTCGAGTGCGAGTACCATAGGGTCCTGCGGGGATATCATCCCACAGTCCCTTTGCCACTCTGGGTGATTTCGTAGGGTAAAAAACATATCTGCATACGACACCTCGTCCCATTTCCCTTCTCTTCTAAGAAACAACATAAGCTGCAACAAAGTATTGTAATCCAACGTTCCATTGAACGGCCACTTGACTTCACCCTCTAACTTATACAATGGCCACCACTGATTGCAATATTTAATAAGAGTCTTTTTACTTTCCGTACCTCCACCCCCGGCAATATCTTTCCAGTGGGCGAGTATGCAGCCCAGGGGGCTTTTCCTTAATATTCCCCCTTGAGTGTTGCCCATTTTATATTTCCTCTGTGAGAGGGTCTCAATGAATGATTCAAATAACTAACTATTTCACTCCTCCACACCACACTTACAATCAATCACTCAACCACACTCTCTTAACCATACAGCACAGGGATCCCTCATTCATACCAGCCTTTTAAAGCAGCTGCAAAATGGTTGCAAGAACAAACTCACCTACTGATGTTAAACTATCTCCAAATCCGGGTTAAAGAGGCCCGCTTACCCTTCTCCTGCTTCTCATGTACCGATCATCAGCAGGTCCATCCTGGCTCCCAGCAATGGGATGCAGCGGTTACCTCGGACTCGCTCGATCTACCCCCAAGATCGCTAGCGGCCGCTCTATCGGTCAGCGAGTCCCCTTTGATGCTCCAAACTAACCTGGGTACCCAACCAACGGGGACTATGCTGCACGCCAGACGTCTCTGCGCGATTTACCAGCTGCCCCAGCCACGCGTACGACTTACAGGCCCCTACCATTAAACATACCATTTGGTCCGCGGCTTCAGGAGGTCGTTGTCTGCTCCTGCGGTGAGCGGCTGGCAGCGGAGGCTCCTCTGAGGAAAGTGCTCGGGGCGCGCCTAGGGGCGTCCGCTCCGCAGTCGATCCCGCAGCCAAGCAGAGATCCTCCTGGCTGGCTCGCCAAACTGACGTGCGGAAAACGGACTCCACAATCTGTAAGATTGTAAAGTAGGTATGTTTATTCAGCGCTGGGCAGCACAGGGGGGTAGTCCCACCAAAACCGTGCGCGCCTTACGTGGCAACTCACGTTGGGGGTGGCGGGCACTGGGCAAGTTGGGGAACACAGGCAGCGCCCCCAGGATCCCAAGACAGAGGGGTCATGGGGAGGCAGCGCCAAAAAGGGGGGCGTCGAACAGGGACACAAAACAAGAGTGCAGGGCACGCAACGGGCAAAACACAGGGGAAAAAAAACTCACAAGGGAGGAAAACCTCACACGGTGGGGGGGTGTTTTAGTGAAAAGCATTTGCAAGTGATACAGGGAATTAACAGTCTGCTAAATATTGCTTGATTTAGAAGACTGACTGTCTGCATACTGCTTGATTTAGGAGACTAACTGTCTGCTAGACAATGCCTAACAATCCTCTTTGCCTTGAAACTCACTTAAGCTTATCAGGGACTGGTACTTGTCAAGAAACTGGTATTCAGTCAAGGACTAATACGTCAAGCAAAGGACATGATAACAGGAGTCGTTCAGAAACTGCTGAAATCCCCAAGTGAAAGGAGAGCATGGGTGAATGACTGAAGTTCATCTAGAGGAAGATCAGACCCCTGAAGAAGTAAACGACCACCAGAGACAGATCTGAAATGCTAACGCAAGTGGTTTTTTAATAACCCCGCCTCGCTTATGCACATGTATGTCTGTATTGTGCAATCCTAGGAATGTGTGTACCTGCACCGGATACATTTTTGGTAAAATGTGCTGTCAGTGTGCGTGCTTTTGGAGAAGCAATCCCCCACGCACCCGGTGCCAAATAAACATGCCTGCTTTATAACTCTCTCCGAGTTGTAGAGTTTGATCCACGCGTCAGGAGGGCTGAGAAACACAGAGCGGGACAGTGGGGACGGATACGAGGGAGAGACGGACACGCAAGGACAAGGGGTACGTGCGGGAAGAAAGGTGCGTAAGGATGACCTATAGCAGGGAGTCCACGCAGGACAATCCACAGCACGTAACTCACCCGGCATAACCTGCACGAGATGACCCACACCGGACAATGGACCCACACTGCGTAATCCCCAGCGAGAACCCCTCCGTCTCCCACTGGGTCACACCAACTATCCCCAAACTGAGTGGCTTTTTTTTTTTTCCTTGTCCAGAATATTTTTTTTCCCATGGCCAGACTATGCTCCAGACCACACCTCATTTGATTTTTCCTGTGTCTGAATATTTAGTTAAAAGACTACAGAAGGAAAATCGCCACATTCTTAACATTCACTTTAAAATCCATGCGGCAAGTCCCTTAGGAAAAATGCAGTCACGCATCGCAGACGTACCTTGTACTTGCAGACCGCTGCGGCTCCTTTCCATCCATCTCGTACTTTCATGGCCAAGGAAAGGGCGACCACGGTGAAACGCTGGCAGCAGACATTCAGCAGAGAGAGGGAAAAACCCCTTAGTTTGAAGCTAGGCAGGAATCTAACTCTTCCTTTTGGGGCGAGGTTTCTCAGGACTAAAACCACGTGAAGGACAGAGTATCTTGCAGCACCTTTGGTACAGCTGCTGATACCGGCCTTTAAAGCTTTTGCATTTTTCAGACACCCGGGCCTTTTTTTGAGTCATTGGCAGCTTTAGTTTCACTCGAACCGCTGTCCTACATACAGGCAGGGGACAAACACAGATGCCTACATACATTTTCTCAACCCTAAGTACAGCCGAGATCTCCTCACCCTCTATGTGCCAAGTTGAATATTTGTTTGTTAAGCAGCACAGCAACACTTCTGTCCTCGTGAACTGCCTCCGAGCAGAGGAGGGCTCTGCGATTTCCTGGACGCCAGTGCTCCCGCTTTCACTGTCAGCTCTGCACGGCCACCCACCGGAAAAAAGGCCTCAAAATAACGGACGTCAGACGATTGCTGCCACACCAAAAGTGCCAGCACTGAAAGCTCGTGCTGCTCCTCGCCGGCCCTTGCCAGCGCATCTACAGCACCACAGACATCGGGGCTCCGGGCTTTCCCTGACGAACAGGGCTTCGATGTTTACCACCAGCTGCACCTGGGTGCCCACTGAAAAAAAAACCTTGAAAAATCACGAACATTGGACGATTGCTCCCACACCACAAGTGCCAGCAACTCAAGCTCTTGGTGCTACTCACCGGCCATTGGCAGCGCACCTACAGCACCACAGACATCAGGGCTCCGGGCTTTCCCTGACCAACAGGGCTTCGACGTTTACCAGCCACTGCACCTGGGCTCCCACTGAAAAAAATAAACGAAAGATCACGAACATCAGACGATTGCTCCCACACCCAAAGTGCCAGCCTGTCAAGCTCTTGCTGCTCCTCACCGGCCATTCCCAGCGCATCTACAGCACCACAGACATCGGGGCTCTGGGCTTTCCCTGACCAACAGGGCTTCGACATTTACCACCAGCTGCACCTGGGCGCCCACTGAAATAAAACCCTGAAAAATCACGAACGTCGGACGATTCCTCCCACACCGAAAGTGCCAGCAAGTCAAGCTCTTGCTGCTCCTCACCGCCCATGCCAAGCGCATCTACAGCACCACAGACATCGGGGCTCCGGGCTTTCCCTGACCAACAGGGCTTCGACGTTTACCACCAGCTGAACCTGGGCGCCCACTGAAATAAAACCCCGAAAAATCACAAACATCGTACGATTGCTCCCACACCGAAAGTGCCAGCAACACAAGCTCTTGCTGCTCCTCACCGGCCATTGGCAGCGCATCTACAGCACCACAGACATCGGCGCTCTGGGCTTTCCCTGACCAACAGGGCTTCGACATTTACCACCCGCTGCACCTGGGCGCCCAATGAAAAAAAATCCCCAGAAATCACAAACATCGGACGATTGCTCCCACACCGAAAGTGCCAGCCTGTCAAGCTCTTGCTGCTCCTCACCGGCCATTGGCAGCGCATCTACAGCACCACAGACATCGGGGCTCCGGGCTTTCCCTAACGAACACACACTCTCTCTCTCTCTCTCTCGCCCGCGCGCTCTCTCTCACACGCGCCTGCGCGCTCTTTTCATCCACCTACTCCCATTTTGGTAAACATCCATTGGTTACTTCCCAAATCCAACAGGGAAGATTATAAAGGATGTTGTAGTTTAGTCACCCCGGTACTTGTGGTAGCCAATTTGTTCGTCACACGTTACTAAGGTAGCTAAATTTGGGTGACCCTCTCTGGAAAAACGTCCTATAATGCTGTCGCATCAAACGAGACCTTGCCGTTATGTATTCTTTCAGTTACACATTACTGCTAAGGTGCAGAAAAATATTACAAGGCCGATCATAAATCCAGTTAAACGATTGATCACTTTTAAAATTTAGGCTTCCAAATTAATTATCAGGCCTGTGCAGCTCACTCAGAATTCCTGTGAAAGACAAAAGAAAAAAAAAAAAAATGCTCGGTTGAGGACGCAACAAGCAGTTAAAAGGAGGGCATTATCCACTGGGTACTGATGGGGTGTATTTTTCCTGCTTCCATGAAAAAAAGCCCACTGTTTGTGTTGCCCATCTCCCACAAAGGTGGGGCTGTCAGCAGATGCGTGACATTTCTTTTCCTTCAAGTGAATATCATTTCCAGTTAGACCACGTTGATACCACCTTGCTCAGCTCCTCGAGGGATAAACTGTAAAGACAGCATTGCTGACAGGTGCCTCGCAGTCCTCCTTCTGCGGTTTTCAAACAAGGACTGGATTGACTGACTGGCTAGGCCGCGGGGTGAAGCACAAGTCCCTACTTCCTGGATAGCATCTATGCGGTTATCTTAGCAGGCCAGCTCCTTCCCTGGTAATGGAGAACGGACAGTCTGCTGTCCCCGCTGCAGGACCGTTACGCCTCTGGCTTCCACAGAAACTGCACTCCGCCCGTGGGAATAGCAACCGAGGCTTACTGTGAAACCTGCATTCGGCTCATGAAAGCAGCAACTGCAGACGAAATGAAAACGGAACAAACATTGCATCTTAGGGCCAGGAAACAAATACAGACATGGCTAGAGGGAAGACACAACCAAACTGCTAGCCTGCATCAGAGATGCAGACTCCACAACTCTGCTGAGGAAATGACAGAGAGCTCTGGTGGGGGCGAGAGGAGCGTGGAATTAGAGGCAAATGAAGGACCGCTGACACAACGAGGTACTAGGGATGAGATCCAAACAGAGTACAGATATCCTTGGGGAACTGATGATGAAACACAGACACTGGATGGGGCGGAAGAACAGTATGAACGCTCTGACACAAATTGAAAGCCCGAGGAAGACTTGTCTCCTCAATTAACAAAGACAAAAAACTTGCCGCATACCTGAAGGATGGCCAGAGAACACAAGGACGCTTACAGGAAGCGACGTGCGAGAAACAGAGGGGAGCCGAAATACGCGGAGAAATAGAAAGCGGCTTGAAGGCGCAAAGGTATTGGGAAGAAATTGGAACAGACGGCACAGGATGCGTGAGGAAGATTAACAAAATGGAGGGTGGGACTAAATTACATCTCTGAGCATAAGGAATGACCCGATGAGATGTTCTGACAAACAAATATACAAATTACGTTCCAGAGGTAAAAGCCAGCCGAGGAGACCCTCTGAAGCCTCACAAAGAAATGGAGACAAGAGAAAAACCGTCTGAGACAAAAATAAAATTTTTAAAAGCTCAACGCGAGTGACAGACATAAAAAAATAAAAATATGCAGCTCAGTAACAGTAGACATAGAAATAAAATCCTAAAGTCAACGTGGTATAAGGCAAAAAGGAAAAAAGAATGCAAGTAGGGACAGAATGCTAGATAAAACTGGGCATAGAACAAAACAAATAGAAAACAGCACCATAAGAAGATGAAAAAATGAATAGACAAGCACAAGATGCAAAGTAAACAGGGAAGCGGAAATACAATTGAAAAATTGAGAGAGTAGGTGGGACATGAGAAAAAATTAAATAGACATGGGACCTGAATAAAAGCAAACATAAAAAAAAAATTTTTAAAACTGCAAGAAAAAAAGAAATGAAAATAGGAAAAAGGATAACAGACATATCAAAGTAAACAAACACATAGATAAAAAATTAAACAAAACAACAAGGTACACTACAGACTAGAATGGAAAAAAAAAATTACAATGACCCAGATAAAAAGACACAGAAAAAAAAAAACGACACAAGGACCCACAAAGACATGAAAAAATAAGGAACCAATAAAAAATCATGAACCTGAATAAAAGTAGACAGAAAGAAAATGTTAAAGGTCACAGTGTACAGGACTCATAGAGAAAAAAAAACCCAAAAATAAAGACCAAAAAATCCATAAAAGGGAATGTATGAACAAAAATTTAATAGCAAGGGCATAAAGATAAAGAAAAAAATTAAAAACAGCCAAAAAAATTAAACAGAGAAAGACACAGAAATAAAATGTAAAAAGCGACTGGGTACAGGACAAACTACAACATTAAAAAGTAAATATGAAAAATCAAATAAAAATAAAGAGGAGAAAGGTAAATTTACAAGGTGACAGCATACAAGACATACGGCAGAACATGAAAAACCAGAGAGAGACATCCTGATAAAAGTAGACGTCAAACAAAAATTTTTAGAGTGACAGCACACAGTAAACATAAAAAAAATTTGAAAGTTGACATAGAAAATGAAATAAACAAACACCAATGGTAAGAAGTTTGAAAATAAAAAAAAACACAGACAGACAAAAATGGAACGATAGGAACAGTTACCTAGAGAAAATTACACATAACAAGAAGAAAATTTGAAAACCGACTTGGTGACAAACAGGTAATAAAAAACACAACGAGGACTGAGATAAGATTAAACATACAAAAAAAAACAATTTAAAATCAAGAGGAATAAAAAAAATAAAGGCACAAAAAAAAAAAAAAAGGACACCTAACAACAACAGAACAATATTGACAAACACACTGATATTATTACTTCTTCGGATACAAACCAAGCCCACTATCTTAACACTTTCTATACATAGAAAAAATTCCAAAAATCACCGTGACTAAAGAAAATTAAGAAACGATTTGGTTAAAAAAAAAAACCAGTGACTGCTATAAAAGTAAACAAAGGCAGTGGATCTTACAAAGAAAAGATTAGGAAAATAGAAAAAAAATCGAAATGTAAAAACAATGTGTTAAAACATGAACAACGGGGTAAAAAAATCACAAATAAGTGGTGTATAGCACAAACCAGAAAAACACTACAATAAATATTAAGCTGAATAAAATGAGACAGAAAATACGAAAACCTACAGAGATTAGAGATTGTTCTAGTTTCATCTAAGATGGACTTACATTTCCTCTCAATACCTAATGTGGTTTTTTTAATTTCCTATCAGAACAATATTGACAAACACACTGATGTTGTTACTTGTTCTGATACAGACCAAGACCACTATCTTGTCTTCCAGGGTCCGCTAATGTGCGGGTGCAGGAAACTGAGACGGATATACCTGGAACAGCTGACCCCGTCTAGCCAGAAAATACAACCCCCCAACCCAAACCTACACAAATGAATAACGACATAAAGAAAAAATTTTAAAAAGACAAAAATGGCAAACCAAAACACATCTGTGCAAAAAAATTTACAAGCTAACGGCAGCACCAAAGGATTAGAAATAATTGTGTAAAAACAGGGAACAGAAATAAAGGATGCATAGAAAGAGTATTTAAAAAACATGTGGTAACAAAGAAATAAGGGAAAAAATGAAAGATAGGGACAGCTAACCAAAATAAATGTAACAATAAATGGAAAAATCAATACCTCTAAGGAAACACTGAGACTAAGTAAAATATGAAAGAGCAATTTAAAAACGGGAAATGGGATAAAGGTAGAAAACATAAACAACTGAGATAATGGAAATAAATGAAAAAAAATTTGAAATCAACACAGGGAGCTAAACACATGTACAAATAAAATCTAAAAAGCGAGGAGGCTAACAAAATTCAAGGTATAAAAATAGATACTGCAAAATGAATACAAAAAAAACCAAAATAAAACTAGACAAACTTTTTAAAGCAACAGAGATGGGGGAAATAACAAAAAATTAAAAAACATTGAGGGCAAACTAAAATGTAGATGTAGAAAAAAATTAAAAAAGCAGCAACACTAAGGAAGGTTGATAAATAATGAAAACTAACCAATGCAATAAACATAAAAAAACCTGAAAAAAGCACAGGGCATTCCCAAAATAGACAAAAAAACCCCCAAAAATAGGAACAGCACACTAAAACCAAGATAGAACAAAAACTACAAAAATCACAGCACTGGATAAACACTATACTGGTTTTTTTTTTTTTAATAAAAGTAGAGTACACATAGAATAAGCAAGGAAAAAGCAAGATCATTCAAGTAAATAAATAGAAAAATTAAACCGTAAAGACGACAAACTCAGTCATGTAGAGATACTTGAAAAAGCAAGGTTGCAAATGAAAGGCAAAAAACATTGGCAAAAAAGCAACAACATAAAGACAGCAAACAAGATAAATGCAGAACATTCAAAAAGCAAAATGATTTATAGAAACAAGCATAAAAAAAAAACCTGATGAAAACCTAAACCAGAAATGCAAAAAAAAATGTGAAAAGCAAATGCTCCAATAAAGAAATGCTTCAAAAATAAATACAGCAAGGAGATTAAAAATCATAATATGTTAGAATACAGTAAGATTACAGAAATAATGAAAAAAATAACAAATAGCAATATCAAAATAAAATAGAAATAATGAAATTGGGTGAAAAATTCCCAAATAACAGAGTCCACCTAAGAGACGTACAAAATTTAAAAATCAAGGACACTAGACATTGTTGGAATGTAATTAAAAAAAAAAATAAAGACAGCAAAATAAAGACATAAACCAGATAGAAGTAAAGACAACATATCAACATCAATTGAAGATTAAAGAAATTACAAAAAAAAAAATGAAATAAAACACTCAATGTCAACCAACAAAAATAAAAAAGGAGAAAGAGAATTTTGAAAGTCAGGATTCTGTGGAACAACAAGAAATTATTATTTTAAAACTGCAAAGGGCATAAAATTAGCCACTGAAATGCTGAAAAAGGAACGGGGAATAGCTGATAAAAGGAAATCTAAAAAAATAGGTACAGCACGGCAAAAAAAGAATTAGGAAGAAACTATCAAAATCAAGAATGCTAAGGAAATAAATAGTTTTTAAAAGACAGCACACAAAAGAAAAGTAGGTACGAAAAAGCGGTGATGTTAGAGAAAATAAGACAAAAAGTTAAAAAAAAAAAAAAAAAAAAAAGGCAGACAGCTACCTAAAACAGATGTATTAAAAAAAAATGAAGAATTCGGACACTAAGGAAACGTGACAAAAAATTTAAAAACCAATAAATAAAGACAGCAAGCAATATAAATATACAAAGTTTTTTAAATTACAGGCACTACGGAGAATAATAAAAAAAAATATTTACATCAAAATAAAACTGTCGTAGTTCAGCCCTGATCAGGACCAGACTACGCAGTCTGTCTCTCGTTCCCCCCACCCTCCGAGAGAATAGGAGGAGATGATATAAGAAAAAACAGCTCAAGGTTTGAGATAAGGACGGGGAGAAATCCTTAAAGTCACCGTCACGGGCAAAACAGACTCGACTTGGGGAAAACTATTCATTTATTTCTAAAATTAGCAGGAGAATGAGACAGGGAACAAGATAACCTCCCCCCACCCCTCCCTCTTCCCGGGCTTAACATTATCTCTCCTACCTTCCCCTCCCGAGCGGCACGGGGGGGGAAAAGGGAATGGGGGTCGCGGTCAGTTCATCACGCGTTGTTTTACGCCGCTGTATCATCGTCGGGGGAAGAACTCCTTGCATTCCTCCTCCGCTCCAGCGTGGGGTCCCTCCCACGGGCCACAGTCCTCCGTGAAACTGCTCCGGCGTGGGTCATCTCTTCCACGGGGTGCAGTCCCTCTAGAGCAGCTGTCCCAGCGGGCCCTCCACGGGCCGCAGCCTCCTTCAGGCCTCCACCTGCTCCGGCGTGGGGTCCTCCACGGGCTGCAGGTGGACCTCTGCCCCTCCGTGGACCTCCATGGGCTGCAGGGGGACAACCTGCTCCACCATGGTCGTCACCACGAGTTGCAGAGGAATCTTGGCCAGGAGCCGCATTACTCCTCCCCCTCCTTCTTCACTGACCTTGGCGTCTGCAGCCGTTCCTCACAACAGGCTGGCAGACGCCTCTCAGGATCCTTTTTACATCTTATTCACTTCAACTGCTCCTCTCCACTTCTTGCAGCCAGGCCGGGCCGAGTTGGGCCCAGTCGGCTGCCCGGCGGGAGGCCAGAGGGTGAGGCCTGCAAGGCCCACGAGGCCTGCGCCTCCCCCCTCTGTCCCCCGCTCAGCTGCTTCACATCTTCTCCTCCTTTTTTTTCTGTTTTCCCCTACTTAAATACGTTATCGCAGAGGCGTTATCATGGGACATTCTGCTACCAATCGGCTTGGCCTTGGCCAGCAGCGGGTCCGCCCTAGGCCCGGCCGAGTCCACTGAACAAAGGGGAGCGACTTCTAGCAGTTTCCTACAGAAGCTACCACCTTAGGCCCCCCCCCCACTAACAAAACCCGAACAAAAACGAAGACAAAAAAAAATCTAATGGGGAACAACATTAACAAAACACTAGACATACCAAAAAAAAAAAAAAAAAAAAAAAAAAGACATGGAAGGAAAAATACAGCCACAGAATAAACATTGCAAAAGCAACAAGAACACAGAAATAAAAGGGAAAAAAAAAAAAAAAACTGACCCCAAACTTAACCAGGTGTGTACAAAAATGTAAAAAGCAAGGATGCTAATAAAAAACAAGAAATAATTAGCATAAACACATCAGGACGGGGAAAAAAGATGATGAATGAATACACCTTTTAAAGTGAGGCAGATCACGGAAAGACATGTTAAAATTTCAAACTAAAAACGATAAACTAACATAAGCATGTAAAAAATTTGAAATGTAGAGACGCAAACACAACATAATATCTAATTAAGGGACAACAAAATACAGAAAAGACATAAAAATAGAAAATTTAAACAGTAAAACATAACACCAATAAATAGAAAAATTTGAAAAAACACACCTACCTAAAACAATAGTAGAAGGAAAATT
Organism: Chlamydotis macqueenii; assembly: GCF_036417535.1. NCBI lineage: Eukaryota > Metazoa > Chordata > Aves > Otidiformes > Otididae > Chlamydotis > Chlamydotis macqueenii. Next base: position 134,302 of record NW_028239092.1, on the reverse strand, counting down.
TATAAAATAAATGCACTTATAACAAAAAAAAAAATTTAAAGACAAAAAATAAAATAAAAATAAAAATAAAATATCACAAGCTACAGGGATAAAGAAAATGAAAAAAAAAACCAACAAAAAATAATGGTAAACTGAAACAAAAAAAGTAGAAATAAAATTTACCATGCAAAGGGATGAGGAACAGAGGAAGAACCAAATAGGGGTTGTAAACTAAATAGATGAAATTACCAAAACGTAATTTAAAAGGTAGAAGACAGGCACAAAGAGATAAAAAAACACAGGCAGAGAACACGAGATGAGTGGAGCTGTAAAGGCAAAACTTAGAAAACAACAGAGTACAATTCCCAGAAGGAACAATGAAAAAATAAGACCAAGGGGCTTGTCAGAGGTACACATATATATAAATAAAAATTGAAAACTAAGGGGATAAATCAAGGAGCAAGAATATATAAAAAAATATGAAAAGAGAGGGAAATGGAAGGAGATGGAGATATTAAGTTTGTGAAATTTATGTACTGAAGAGCAGGAGAATGTACTAAGAAACGGCGTCCAGAAGGGAGATACATAGAAATATATTTTTTAAATTATTGCGGTACAATGAAATGTGGGAAGACTAAACTAGGGACAGAGCTCCAGTTAGAGAGAAACATAAGAAAAAAATTTAAAGACTAGACAGTATGGGGCAGAGTGGGCAAAATAACAACATGTTTTTGGGAGCCATACAGATATGTGGATGGACAGAGGAGGAGACAGGGGAAAAGAGGATGGGAGGCAATTGCAGAAGGGATGCAAACCTGAACCCGAATGCAGAGAACAGGACAAGCAACTGACCGCAGCTCCTGGTGCTGGCAGGAGACCCTCACCGCCATGACTCCTCTCCCCTTCTCTGACGCTTGGTCCTGTACTGTGCCACCTGCCCGACCCTCAGCTGTTCGGCAAGCACACAGTGGACACCTCGATGCTCCTCATCTGTGAGGCTTCCCTGATACGTGTTGGCTCATGCGCATGGTGGACAGAGCTACTGAGCTCCCAACACAGCGTGGTGGTGTGTGCTCTGAAAAGGACAGCTGGGAGGCACCTGCCTCTGGAACCCTCTTGGACTCACTCCTCAGCTGGTTCCCCTTCATCAGCTCCCTCAAGCACTCTTGCCCTCTCTATCCCCTTTATAGCTGGAGCCCCTTCACACTGCAGGACCAGCCTCACTGGCCCCACCTGGGGCTGCCCCACCTCCAGCCCCAGCTGGAGCCCATCAGGAGCAGGGGCCCTTGCCAAAGCCCCGCAGCCCATCACCCCCTCCCCTGCAACTGTCTTCAGCCAAAAGCTGTGCCCTCAGGGGCTGCAAACACATCCAGGGGCACAGAGGAGGCAGGAAAAGTCTATTCATGAATGCACATTGAAAAAATCCCAGCAGTGAGTTAGCTACAAGGCTCCATCCAAAAAATGCAGCAGGACACAGGGAGAAAGAGGAAAGAGAAAAGCAGGAGGAAGGACATAGAGAAAAGGTGGGGGATGGGGAATTGGAAAACGGGATGCTGCAAACGAGAGATGTGGAGCCAGAGAAGTGTGTATAGAGAGGAGAGCCAAGACATTGTGTGAATACACAGAAAGACGGGGATAGGGCAGTGAATAAGAGACAGAGGGCAGGAGAGAAATGCAGAAGGAACCACCAGAACACCAAGATGAAGACAAGACAAGGAACGGTGAAAATTATAAAGGGGGGGGCGGGAACATTGGCAAAAATCAAAACTAGAAACAGAGAGATAGATAGAGGTGGATGTAGAAAGGAAATTTTGAGAAGCAGCAACCTACAACAAACATAAGCAACCAGGAACTAACAAATTAGTGACAAAGAAACAGAAAGTCTTAAAAGTATCAGGGCACAAAACAGAGGGAAGAATTAAGAATTACAGACAGGGAGATGGAGAGTGGCAGACATACCAAGAAAATTTTGAAATTGCCAGGATACAGGTAGCATACTCAAGACTTAAAAAGTAGAGGAGCTGATCAGAGGGAGACATAGGAAGAAAATCTGAAAAGGGACAGGGTACGAGAAACACGATCAAAGAATTAGAATTAGGTCAGAGAAACAGGATAAGGTGGCAAAAAAAAATGTACATACCTACTGAGTTGGAGCGACTTAGGCAAGAATTAAAAAGATAGGGTTGGAGAGATAGAAAGAAAATTACAGAAGTGGTCGGGTGCAAGAAACATAGCCAACGATTACAAGAAGACAGACAGGGAGCCCGATGGGAGGAAACTGCAGTGACTTAATATTGGATGGCTGCCGTGTGCCCTCAGAGCTGCTCTATAGCTCCCGCTCCTCAGCAAGACAGGATGACAAAATACAACAAAAACCTTGTAGGCGGACATACAGAGAGATCGCTCACCAATGACCATCACAGGCGTAAACAGACTCAACTTGGGGAAATCCATTAAATTTATTGTCGCTCAAAGTCAGAGTAGAATCAACAGAAATAAGACCAAATCTAAAAAGAACAGCTTTCCCCCACCCCCTCTCCCTTTTCCTGGTCTCACCTTCACTGCTTACTGCTGTACATCGTAGCCCTGAGCAACGCAGGGTGACACGGGATGAGAGGTGCAGTCAGTTCATCGCATGTAGTCTCGGTCGCTACTTTGTCCTCAAACTCTTTTTATTGCTGCAGCCTAGGCTCTTCTCCACGGAGTCGCGGATTCTGCCAGGAGATGCCTCCGGCGCAATCTCTCTGCACGGTCACGCCTTCCTTCAGGCACATCCTCCTGCTCTGCTGTGGGGTGCTCCACGCGCTGCCGGACGACAGCCTGCCTGAGCGTGGTCATCACCACAGGCTGCAGGGAAACCTCTGCTCTGGCATCTGGAGTGCTCCCCGCCCAACCCCCTTTTTCACTGACCTTGGCATCGGCAGGGCTGGTTCGCATTTTCTCTATCACAGCTTGCGCGCAGCATTTTTTACCTGCTCTAAAACGTTCATCGCAGAGGTGCTACCGGTGTTGCTGACAGTCTCGGCTTTGACCGGCAGCAAAGGGGTCTTGGAACTAGAAGTGGCTGTGTCCAGCGCGGAGGCAGCTCCCAGTGTCTTCTCACAGAACCCATCCCTGCAGCCCCTGCCCGGCCCTGCCGCCACAGCTAACATAACCTTGCCACGTAACCCCAATACGACAGCAATCAGCCCCAGGACAGAGACGTGGGCTTGAGAAATAGGGCAAGGGAGCCACAGGGAGGGGCCCAGATGGAAAAACAATATCAATGGACTTCAGGCCATACAGGAGGGAGCACATGCTCCACATAAGCCCGAGAGCAATGCGGCGGCGTGGCAGCAAAAACTAAACCTACCGGCACGCACTGGCAAACACAGGATGGGTGCTCGGCCCTGGGTGCGGAAAGACTACACCTCCCAGGATGCTCCGCGGAGACATCATGGCGGAGCAGACGCCTCGTGCCTCAGGACTTCAGCTCCCGGCATGCTCTGCGAAGCCATAACGGCCAACCGCAAGCCCTGTACCCCAGGACTACAGTTCCCAGCATGCCGCACAAAGCAGCCGTTCCTGTGGGGCACACCGTTACCCCTGCACCGAGCGCCACTGCAGAGCCTCGCAACCCCCAGCGCGGACGCTGGCAGCCCCCACCGCTGACTGCAGCACGCCGCAGCACGGCCGCGCCCCCGCCACTTCCTGTACCCGCACACAGACCGCGCCAGCCCGGCCGCTGCGCTCCTCGGGGCTTTTTCCGAGACCCGCCGGTCCATCGCCCGGCCCCGCTCAGCTTCTCCATCGCTGCAGGCGCAGCCGCAGCCCGGCGGCGCTCGGGACCGCTCCACGCCCCCCGTGGCTCGCACTGGCCCCTCCACGGCCACCCGGGGCAGGGCAGCACCAGCCCCTCCAGCAGCACCCACCCCTTTACAGGGAGGGGCCGCCTCCATCACCCTCACTGCCCGCACCTGGGGCTCCTCCAGCCCCAGCCCACAGCTGGAGCCCGGCAGGAACTGGGGGCCATCGCCTGACCCCCACACTGCATCACCTCCTCCCCTGGACTCCTCACAGCCCCTGTCCCCATACAAAGGGAGCAGAAACGCAGCCATGAAGTCAAAGGAGACAGCGAGTGTTTATTCAGTCACGCACATAAGTCCGAGCAGCGAGTCTGCTCTGGAGCTTGCAGCCCCCGATCCCCTCTCCGTGTCACTGGAACGACTGCCAAGTCATTCCAGGAGCCAGGCTCGTTGGTTCGGCAGGGAACGTACGGTGGGTCGGCTGTGTCCTGGAGCGCCGGGCTGCCGGGCAGACTTGGAGGCTGCTAAAAACAAAGAGCAGGGCACGGAACACCACAAGAGAAGAGAAGAGAGGCAGCTTGCAAGACAGAGGGGCGTAGCAAGAAAGCATGAGGCAGGAAACAGGATAGCGAGAGAAGGATGGGGACAGAGAAGGACAGGGAGCCTGACAGAGGTGGGCAAAGAAGCAGTGGAGAGAGGAAGAGAGGCAGCAGAAAGAGGGAGGGGGAGCGGGACAGAGACCAGCAAAGAAGGATGGGGAGCAGGATGGAGATGCAGGAAAAACCTGAGCTGGGCAGTACGACAGGGAGGTAAAGACAACTAGGTGCAGGAAGCGAGACCGAGAGAGATGGAGAAAGCTAAAGCCATAACAAGAACAGGGCAGAGAGGGAGGAATGAAACAACAGTGAAACAACAGGGACAGGACGCCAGGACATCAAAGGTTGGACAGAAGAGGTGACAGCAAGGGGACAACACAAAACAAATCATACAGCTGCATGCTTAGAGGGCAGAGAGGGAAAAATTAAGAAATAGGGACAAGGAGCCTGAAAAAAAGAGAGAGCTGGAAAAAAAAAAAAAAAAAAACAGTGTAGCAATGCATACAGAAAGAACAGGGGCAGAATTGAAAATCAGGTGCATCGGGGAGCCAGAGACGGCAAGCTGGATAAAGGAGAAAAGCGACAGGCTAGAGGGCACAGAGGGAGGAAATGGAAAACCAGAGACTGCGAGCTGGACAGAGAGAGAGGCAGAAATTAAATGGGCAAGTGCGACAGGCCACAGGGCAGAGAGGGAGCAATGGATAAATACGGACAGAGGACCAGGCAGAACACAATGTGAAATAATAGGAACACGACTGGCATACAGGGAAGAGGGAAGAATTAAAAAACGGGGACTGAGAAGCTAGACAGAGTGACATGGAGAAACAAAAAAATAACAGTGACGGCTTACCAGACAGATAGGGAGCCGCAGGCAGAGAGAGATGGAGGGGAAACAATCAAATAGCGTGCAGCTGCAAGACAGAGAATGTAGAATTTAAACTGAGCATTACAAGCAGGTGGGCTAGTTTTGTGGGTTTAGCCCACAGTACCCATCGCTGTGCAGAAATTACAGAAGTAAATACCTCTGCTCCGTGCGTAAGCCTGGCGTACTGCGCACTGGGTAAACAAACCCAGATTTGGGACAGCAAGAGGGATAGGGAGCAGGACAGAATGGGAAAGGAAAAAATGCTGGGAGGCTGAACAAAGGCAAAGAGAAACAAAGACAGAAAGCAGGGCACGGGAATGAAAGCAAAATAAAAAAGCAATGGCCTGCAGGACCAAGACGGAGAAATTAGAAAACAACCATGGGGAGCAGCACAGAATGACAGAGAGAGAATAAAGGAACAGAGAGCAGGACAGCTCTGGAGGAAAAATCAACTGTGATAGGCAGTGGGAGAGAGATACCAGAAAAGGAAAAAAACAGTGAGGGAAAGAGAAAGGAAAGAAGAGACACCCAGCTGAACAGGGGAATACAGTTAGAAAAGACAGGAGAGCAAACGGGACACAGAGAGAAAAACAGAAAATAAAGTAGGAGGAAGCAGGGCAACAGGACAAAACCAGGAAAAAATAGGAGTGAGATCTGGACAAAAAAGGGAAAAAAAAAAACTGACCAAGGAAAAGAGACAGAAAGAGGGACAGGGAGATGGCAGAGAAAAGAAACAGCAGCAGCAGGATGGAGATGGGAAAAAACCATCAACCTTAGATTGTCAGGAGGACAGAGAAGAACATGAATACAAGCAATGGCCTGCAGGACCGAGACGGAGAAATTAGAAAACAACCATGGGGAGCAGCACAGAATGACAGAGAGTGAATAAAAGGACAGAGAGCAGGACAGCTCTGGAGGAAAAATCAACTGTGATAGGCAGTGGGAGAGAGATACCAGAAAAGGAAAAAAACAGTGAGGGAAAGAGAAAGGAAAGAAGAGACACCCAGCTGTACAGGGGAGCACAGTTAGAAAAGACAGGAGAGCAAACGGGACAGAGAAAGAAACAAACAGACAATAAAGTGGAAGGAAGCAGAGGAAAAGGACAAAAAGAGGAAAATAAATAGGAATAGGAGTGAGATCGGGACAAAATGGCGGGGGGGGAAACACTGACCAAGGAAAAGAGACAGAAAGAGGGACAAGGGAGAAGGCAGAGAAAAAAAATGGCAGCAGCCAGACGGAGATGGGGGTGGGAAAAAAACCTTGGATAGACAGCAGGACAGAGAAGAACATGAATATGAGCAAGGATCGGGACCTCATTGCACTCTATAGCTTCCTGAAGGCAGGTTGTGATGAACAGGGGTTTGGCCTCTTCTTCCAGGCAACAAGCAGGACCCGAGGAAATGGCCACAAGTTGTACCAGAGGAGGTTTAGATTGGACGTGAGGAAAAACTTTTTCTCCCAAAGAGCGGTCAGGCACTGGAACGGCCTGCCCAGGGAGGTGGTGGAGTCTCCGTCCCTGGCAGTGTTCAAGAGGCGGCTTGATGAGAAGCTACAGGATATGGTTTAGTAGCTGTGGCGGCAATGGTAGTGAGAAGACGGTTGGACTAGATGATCTTATAGGTCCCATCCAACCATGTGATTCTATGATTCTATGATTCTATGAAAGAGATATAGCAAGAAACGACAAGACAGGGAGCAAGACAGACAGAACAAAAAAGCATTGAAAGAGAGAGAGCATGCACTTGTGAGAGCCACAGGGGTTGGAGAGATAAAGATAGATCTCAAAAGAGCTACAAAGGCACATCAACTTAATAAAAAGGGCCAGGGAACAGCATGAAGGCCCAGAGACAGCAAGAGATGAACAGGACGGAGTGAGAGGCAGAATGGAAGAAAAACAGCAACACCAAGCAAGACAAAGGGATAAAGCAAGAAAGGGAAGGGAGGAGAGAGACAGGAAGGCAGGGACTCAGAGCAGCACGTACAGGCACAGGGAGGAAACAAACGCCAGAAAACAGACCAGAGAAACTGCAAAGAAAAAAAGAGAAGGATGCAGAACGGCACAAAGGGAAATAAAAGGAAAAAACAGCGATGGGCTGCAGGACAGAGCCAGAGGGTGGAAAAAAGGAAGAGGAGAGGGGAGAACAAGAGCCCAGATAGAAAAAGAAAGGGTGCTGTACAAGAAGAGAGAGAAGGGGAAAGAGAAAGACTGAGAAAACAAAAAAAAAATAGAACAAGAAGAGAGATACAGGGAAGCCAAGAAAATCACAGCAGCGTGAGAAAGAAAAAGGGAAAGAGAGGCAGCTGGGGGAGGGCCAAGGAGGCCCTGGGATGGAGAGGAGGGGAGAAGGGGCCCCGAGGGCCCGGGACTCACCGCAGCTCTCGGCGCTCCAGGGAGGGTTTGCCAGTTCAGACCCTTCTTTCTCTGCTCTTCCCTTCCTCTTCTGTCACTCCAGTTGCTTGACTGTCCCCAACCTAAGAAAAGAGGGGGATGCATTACAGCTCTTATGAGACAAAGCTTCCTAGAAACGTAGCCTCGCTCACCCAGTACTTGACCGTGCCCCCTTTTTAAATTATGTGTACAGACCCTGCGGCGCTCTTTGGCGATCTAGCCTGCTGCGGCCTTCAAAACGGGATCTTCCTCACCCAGAGAGGCAGGCTGTCTCTTGCACACAGCACAGGCAGCTGCCGGTCAGACGGCCTTCAGTTACGTCTTCCGGAATACCGATCCACAGTGACAGGTGGCTGCCTTCGTCCGACCGGACTGCGCACCAGCTTGCGGCTTTGCCACCCCCTTGCCCTTGAGAGAGTGGCTACCTGGAGCGGCTCCACAACCACCGCTGCCCAAAACAGCAGAGGAAAAGGCACTAAAAAGCAACGACAAAGAACAAAGACAAACTGTCAAGACACTAGGAATGACATCGACAGCCTAAAGCATCAGCCAGGCAGAGCTTGCAGCTGACCTTGTGCCGCGGTTTAACCCCAGCCAGCAACTGTGCTCGCTCACTGCCCCCGACCCTGTGGGATGGGGAGAGACTCAGAAAGGTAAACGTGACAACTCTTGGGTCTTGAGATAAAAACAGTTTAATATTAAGGAAAAAAACAACCACCACTGGTAAGGAAAAGCGGAACAAAAAAAAAAAAATACAGCAAAAGAAAACCCAAGACATGCAACTGATATAAATGAACACACTTGTAAGTTTCTAATGAAAACATTTAGAGTGTTTTCATTTTAGAATGGAAACAATCTCCATAAAAGTTGGGGGTGGGGGCACTGGGCAAGTTGGGGAACACAGGCAGCGCCCCCAGGATCCCAAGACAGAGGGGTCATGGGGAGGCAGCGCCAAAAAGGGGGGCGTCGAACAGGGACACAAAACAAGAGTGCAGGGCACGCAACGGGCAAAACACAGGGGAAAAAAAACTCACAAGGCAGGAAAACCTCACACGGTGGGGGGGTGTTTTAGTGAAAAGCATTTGCAAGTGATACAGGGAATTAACGGTCTGCTAAATATTGCTTGATTTAGAAGACTGACTGTCTGCATACTGCTTGATTTAGGAGACTAACTGTCTGCTAGACAATGCCTAACAATCCTCTTTGCCTTGAAACTCACTTAAGCTTATCAGGGACTGGTACTTGTCAAGAAACTGGTATTCAGTCAAGGACTAATATGTCAAGCAAAGGACATGATAACAGGAGTCGTTCAGAAACTGCTGAAATCCCCAAGTGAAAGGAGAGCATGGGTGAATGACTGAAGTTCATCTAGAGGAAGATCAGACCCCTGAAGAAGTAAACGACCACCAGAGACAGATCTGAAATGCTAACGCAAGTGGTTTTTTAATAACCCCGCCTCGCTTATGCACATGTATGTCTGTATTGTGCAATCCTAGGAATGTGTGTACCTGCACCGGATACATTTTTGGTAAAATGTGCTGTCAGTGTGCGTGCTTTTGGAGAAGCAATCCCCCACGCACCCGGTGCCAAATAAACATGCCTGCTTTATAACTCTCTCCGAGTTGTAGAGTTTGATCCACGCGTCAGGAGGGCTGAGAAACACAGAGCGGGACAGTGGGGACGGATACGAGGGAGAGACGGACACGCAAGGACAAGGGGTACGTGCGGGAAGAAAGGTGCGTAAGGATGACCTATAGCAGGGAGTCCACGCAGGACAATCCACAGCACGTAACTCACCTGGCATAACCTGCACGAGATGACCCACACCGGACAATGGACCCACACTGCGTAATCCCCAGCGAGAACCCCTCCGTCTCCCACTGGGTCACACCAACTTTCCCCAAATTGAGTGGCTTTTTTTTTTTTCCTTGTCCAGAATATTTTTTTTCCCATGGCCAGACTATGCTCCAGACCACACCTCATTTGATTTTTCCTGTGTCTGAATATTTAGTTAAAAGACTACAGAAGGAAAATCACCACATTCTTAACATTCACTCTAAAATCCATGCGGCAAGTCCCTTAGGAAAAATGCAGTCACGCATCGCAGACGTACCTTGTACTTGCAGACCGCTGCGGCTCCTTTCCATCCATCTCGTACTTTCATGGCCAAGGAAAGGGCGACCACGGTGAAACGCTGGCAGCAGACATTCAGCAGAGAGAGGGAAAAACCCCTTAGTTTGAAGCTAGGCAGGAATCTAACTCTTCCTTTTGGGGCGAGGTTTCTCAGGACTAAAACCACGTGAAGGACAGAGTATCTTGCAGCACCTTTGGTACAGCTGCTGATACCGGCCTTTAAAGCTTTTGCATTTTTCAGACACCCGGGCCTTTTTTTGACTCATTGGCAGCTTTAGTTTCACTCGAACCGCTGTCCTACATACAGGCAGGGGACAGACACAGATGCCTACATACATTTTCTCAACCCTAAGTACAGCCGAGATCTCCTCACCCTCTATGTGCCAAGTTGAATATTTGTTTGTTAAGGAGCACAGCAACACTTCTGTCCTCGTGAACTGCCTCCGAGCAGAGGAGGGCTCTGGGATTTCCTGGACGCCAGTGCTCCCGCTTTCACTGTCAACTCCGCACGGCCACCCACCGGAAAAAAGGCCTCAAAATAACGGACGTCAGACGATTGCTGCCACACCAAAAGTGCCAGCACTGAAAGCTCGTGCTGCTCCTCGCCGGCCCTTGCCAGCGCCTCTACAGGCCCACAAACGTTATCCAGCCTAGAGACTGCATAAAAGGCAGACCGCCCCAGGCTGCAACACTCTTGCCCAGCGTACACTGACCAGTAACGTCTCCCCCTTCACCTTCCCGAGAGAGACTGTTCCCAGGGAGCCCTCTTCCTCCCATCAATTTACTACACCCTCCCTGCAGTTTTCAACCTTGTTCCCTCCTCGGCTGTGGTCCCTCAACTTAGCTCTCAAATGGCCAGAAATCAGATTCCATCCTCAAAAGAACAACCCCATGCTAACTAAGATGGCGCTTCCTCGCCCAGCTCCTCATCACCATCTGCAAAAAAAAAAACCCCAAAAATAAAATCTACCAAATAGCACCGCCCTTCAACATCACACCACTTACCACCAATCTCTTCCATGGCACTCTCCTCCTCAAAAGCGCCGCAGTGCTCTGCTCACCGGCTCCACTCATTGCCAAGAAGTCCGACGCCGCAACTGCCGCTCGTGGTGCTTCAGATGCTGAGAGACGCAAAGCTCAACTTTCTTTTTCTGGGGTGTAGGTAGAAAAAAATAGGTGTCATACCAAGCTAACTAGGAAAGTATGTCATTACATGCAATGACAACATTATCAAAAACCACCTGCTTTAGCTTCCTACAAGAAAACAAATGCTCCAGGCTTCATTTCTAGCAAGACCATGCATGCTATCTAACTTCTACCACAGCTACGTTCTGGACAGGGCTGAATGACAAATGTAGCAGAACGTGGTGGCTCGCACACGTGGCCGACAGAGGCACGGAGCTCCTGGCACTGCGTCCTGGTGTCTGCTCTGTCAGGGAGGGCTCAGATGGACCAGCCACTCCTTGCTGGAGGCACCTGCCTGTGATTCACTCCTCAGTCCCCTCCAGCAGCCATGCCCAGGCGGCCCCCTTTACAGCTGGAGGCCCCTCATACAGCAGGGCCAGGGCCAGGGCCAGGCCCACCCTCAGCCTCACTGGACCCATCTGGGGCTGCCCCACCTCCAGCCCCAGCTGGAGCCCATCAGGAGCAGGGGCCCTTGCCAAAGCCCCACAGCACATCACCCCCTTCCCTGTGCCTGTCCTCAGCCATCAGCTCTGCACCCAGGGGCTGCAAACACATCCAGGGGCACAGAGGAGGTCACAGACAGTGAGATACAGAACAGAAAAAAAAAACAGTGACAGTACGCAAGACAAAGAGATAGAGAAAGAAAGATAAGAAAAGAAAGAGAGAGATAGAAAGGCAGAGGCACAGGGCAGGCATGCAGAGGCGCAAAGAAAAGCAGGCCAGAAAACAGGCTGGAGAAATTAGTTGGGGGGAGAAGACGGATGCAGATCAGGACAAAGAGATGGAAAAGGCAAAAACAGCAATGGGCCGCAGGACAGAGACAGAGGACAAACAAAGGAAGGAAAGGGAGCAGAACAAAAGTGCAGGGATACAAAACAAAAGGAAGCGGTAGAACAAGAGATTTAAAGGGAGAGAGAAAGGGGGAAGAGCATACAAGAACAGACAGAAGAGGAGAGGTAGAAGGAAACAATAACAACAACAACAAATCACAGCAGCTTGGGAAAGGTAGGGGTCACGGGAGCGGCAGGGAAGGACAGGGACGCACAAGAGAGGAGGCAGAGCCCCAGGGGCCGGGGACTCACCACAGCTCTCACTCCCGGCACTGCTGGGAGAATCTGACAGGTCAGATGCTGCTTTCTGCTTCTCTCCTCTTCTGTAACTCCGACCACTTGGCTGTCCTCCACCTAAGAGAATACGTGGGTGTCCTACAGCTCTTAGACAAAAAGCTTCCTAGACACGTAGCCACCCACCCACGCTCGCTCGCTCGCGCGCTATGTGGCCGTACCGTGCTTCAGGTTCCACGTACAGACTGTGCAGTGCGCACTGGCGGTCTGGCCTGCTGAAGAGTACAAAGAGGGATCCTTCCTCACCCGGAGAGGCAGGCTAGGCTCTCTCTGGCCTGCAGCGGGAGGCAGCTGCTGGCTGGCTGGCCTTTGGTTTCTTCTTCTTCTTTACCTTTCTGTGGCCTCTCCAGCTTCAGCTGCAGCAGCTCCTCTCCACAGGCAGTAAGCGCTCCATCCGTTCATTTTCGCTCCCGCACCGCCAGGAGAGCGCGGCCGGGCAGAGACAGCCCACACAAGCCTGAGGCGAGTGCAGTCAACAGCGTTCCCAAGGGAGGAACGGACAGCCACGGCCTCTGGGAGAGGGAAAGAAGAAGCAGCGACCGTTATTACCGCACGCGGCCCCTGGCCGGAGCGCCTGCTGCCGCAGGGGATTCTCCAGATACACTGAGGTCCCCCCTCGCAGCCTTCAGGGCAGGGCGTGGCCCGGTGCTACGGGACAGGCTTCAGGGGACGCGCCGGAGCGGCGGGCAGCTGCACGGGGCCGGGGGAGGCTCGGGGGGAGCTCTGGCGAGCTGGGGAGGTGCCCGGCGTCTCCGCCCGGGAGGGGGGGCCCCCTCCTGCCCCTCTTCCCTTCTCTCTGCTCTCGGGTCACTCCCCGGGGCTGCCCTCGCCCGGCTCGGCTCCGAGCGGGCGGCTTGAGGCTCCCCGGGCGGGCAGGAGACAGCGCTGCAGCCACGAAAGGGGCTCGCTCACCTCACGGGTGCCCTCGGTACTCACCCGTCACCGCCGCCGGGACCCGCCGGCCGCACACCGCCATGCTGCTCCCGGCCGCATGCGCAGTCCGAAGTCCGAACACAGTGCCTGCCGGGAGACGGGCAGAGCACTGCGCATGCGCGACTCCCGAGCTGCAGTTCCCGCTTTCCGTCACCAGGTGGCAGCAGCCCCCCACCGCTCCGGGCCTGGGTGTTCAGCCGGACGAGCCACGGCCGGTTCCTCCTGACGTGCGGAAAACGGACTCCACAATCTGTAAGATTGTAAAGTAGGTATGCTTATTCAGCGCTGGGCAGCACAGGGGGGTAGTCCCACCAAAACCGTGCGCGCCTTACGTGGCAACTCACTTTAAATTTATACAACCAAATGTTACATATACATCAAGTTTCACAATACGCCTAGACATATGCATGACCTATCCCCGCTTCCTATTAAAATTAGTCCCAAGGGGTCATTTTCATAAACTCCTCCTGTCTGGGCTTGCGCAGTGCCTCCTGATGGTGGTCGTCGGGGGTCGTGGGGATGAAGGCAGGTGACTCCTCTTCGTCACCGCTAGTAACCTTTTGTTCCTGCGCAAACTCAGTTATCCCTCGGCTTTCATTCAAGCTGCAGGGTCGGTTTTAGCTGGTTCTTGAAGCGACCCCCCTAGTCCTTACCGGGAACTGTCTTTCGTGAAGAATTGCAAGACTTTCTGCTTCAAATAGTTTGCACAATGGTTAGCAAATTATTAAGCAAGTAGTTAACAAAACATTAAGCACTATTTATCAACTTGATTCCTTAGGATGCACAGCAATAATTAATCAATGCCATATCTATTAAGATTTCTTTAACTCCTTCTCTCAGTCCCCCCTTTTCTAGAAAATTAGTAAATTCTTTTACTGCCAGCTATGTTCATCATTTGTAGATTTACCAGGATTACACAAACCTTAATCCACATTCTACCTTCTCAGTTTAAGCTTTAGGGGTCCCTGAACTTCAGAAGTCCAGAGTTTTTGTGGTGCCTTTTTTACCCTAGTGTGGTGTATCCAGGCATTCTGCTCTCTGACCTTGATTGCTGTAAAGGAGGTGAGGAGTACCTGGTATGGTCCTTCCCACTGTGGTTCCAAGGTTTTTTCTGCAAGAGACTTTACATATACATCATCTCCAGGTTGTATATCATGCACAGGTTCATCTAGACCTCTTCCCCGGGTCCCAATTACATGCTTTCCAATTTTATTGAGCTGTTTGCCCAATGCCACCGTGTAGGAAGTCATAATTTCATCCCCAGCTTGCGTAGACATTCCCCTCTGTATTCCATAGGGTTGTCCATACAAAATTTCAAAGGGACTCAGTCCTTCCTTTGCCCTTGGTCTCGTTCGTATACGCAGAAGGGCTAAAGGGAGTGACTGAGGCCACGTTAAGTTTGCTTCTGGTCCCAATTTCACAATTCGCTGTTTGATTAAGTGATTCATTTTCTCTACTTGGCCACTCGACTGAGGGCGATACGGGGTATGAAGTTGCCAATCTATACCTAAATGGTGGCTGATTTGTTGCACTATTTTTGAGACAAAATGTGGTCCTCTGTCTGAGGATATGGTTGCTGGAACCCCAAAACGTGGTATTCTCTCTTGTACCAACACTTTAGTTACCTCCCGAGCCTTGGCTGTCCTAGTTGGGAACGCTTCTGGCCAACCTGAAAAGGTATCAGTTAATACCAGCAAATAGCGATACCCCCTTTTCTTGGAAGCTCTGTAAAATCAACCTGCCATTGTTGTCCAGGCCCATTGCCCTTCCCAATCTGGCCCATTTCTGGTTTGGGAGTATTTTTTGGATTAGTCTGGAGGCAAAGGTCACACTGTTGAGTCACCTGTCTCACTGTGGTATATAAGTTTCTAGCCACGATTTCCCTTATCAAATGTTTATACAGAGCCTCTGTTCCCCAATGCCTTTTTCTATGTTCCTCCCGTATCAAGTGCCACAGTAAACAAGAGGGAATAATTAGTCTTCCCTGTGGGGTATAAGCCCACCCCTCTTCATTATATGACCCTTCCAAGTCTGTGATAAGTTTCTGATCTTCCTTGGTATATTCTGGCTTACCTTCTAGAGAGATTTGCCTATCAGGAATTAGAGCCCCTTCTATTCTCACCTTCATTTTGGCCGCTTGTTTTGCCTCTCTGTCCGCCAGTTCATTCCCTTTCTCCAAATCGGAGCTCACTCTCTGCTGTGCCTTAATATGCATAATTGCCACTTTCTCAGGGAGCTGGACAGCTTCTAGTAGCTTCAAAATTTCTTCTGCATGTTTGATATTTTTTCCCTGGGAGTTCAATAGTCCTCTTTCTTTCCAGATTGCTCCATGTGCGTGCACAACTCCGAAGGCATATTTTGAGTCCGTGTCAATGTTCACAGTTTTGCCCTGGGCCAACTCCAGGGCTCGGGTTAGGGCAATTATTTCTGCCTTCTGTGCGGAGGTGTTCATGGGCAAAGGCCCTGACTCTATTACCTGCTGGCTGGTAGTGATGGCATATCCCGCGTGTCGATTGCCATTTAAGACATAACTGCTCCCGTCTGTGAACCAGTTTTCCCCATTTTCCATGGGGCTATCCTTCAGGTCTGGGCGGCTTGCATATGTTGCTTCGATGGTTTCCAAACAGTCATGGTGCACTGGTTCTCCTGTGTTCCCACCGAGAAAAGAAGCTGGGTTGACAATGTTAGTGACCACGATTTCCACATCGTCCTGTTCTACTAATACAGCTTGATATCTCAGGAACCTTTGTGGAGAGAGCCAGTGCCCACCCTTTGCTTCCAGTACTGCTGATACTGTATGAGACACCAAAACAGTCATTTTCTGGCCCAGGGTAAACTTTCGGGCTTCCTGTATGTTCAGTATCACAGCTGCAACCGCCCGTAGGCATCCAGGCCAACCCTTTGCAGTGGCGTCTCACTGCTTAGAGACATAGGCAACTGCCCGTCGATATGGACCCAGATCTTGTGCTAATATTCCCAGGGCAATACCCTGTTTCTCATGGGAGAAAAGAAGAAACGGCTTACTCACATCTGGGAGTCCTAAGGCCGGGGCCGACATCAACGCCTTTTTCAGTAGCTCAAAGGCTCGTTCGGTCTCTTTGTTCCACTCAAGGTGCTTCTGCTCAGTAGCTGTCAGAGCATACAGTGGTTTAACAAGCAGTCCATAATTATAGATCCACAATCGGCACCACCCGGTCATTCCCAGAAAAGTCCGTAACTCCTTTACTGTCTGAGGTCTCTGAGTCTGGCATATTGCCTCTTTGCGGGCCTGTCCCAAAGTTCTCTGCCCCGCACTAATTTCATAGCCCAAATAATTCACTTTACGTTGCATTACCTGGGCTTTCTTCTTGGAGACACGGTATCCCTGGAGTCCCAAGAAATTCAACAGACTCACCGTCCATGCCATACAGTCTTCCTCTGTTTTCGTGGCAATCAGGATATCATCTACATACTGCAACAATTTTCCTTCCCCAGATGGGGTTTCCCAGGATTCTAAGTCTTTTGCAAGCTGATTCCCAAAAATGGTAGGACTATTTTTAAATCCTTGTGGCAACGCCGTCCAAGTGAGCTGGGTTTTCCCATTCGAACGCAAACAATTTTTGACTGGCTTCATGGAGAGGGAGGCAAAAGAAAGCATCCTTCAAATCTAAAACAGTAAACCAAATTAGTTCAGGTGTCAACACAGTCAGCAGGGTATATGGATTGGCCACTACTGGGTAGAGGTCCTCAGTTATCTTATTCACCGCCCGTAAGTGTTGGACCACCCTATATGACCCATCGGGTTTCCCAACAGGTAATATAGGGGTATTGAATTCTGACACTCACTCCTTTAATAGTCCTAACTGTAGAAATTTTTCTATCACCGGCTGGATTCCTTCTCTGTCTTCCTTCTTTAGGGTTCCTTCTCTGTCTTCCTTCTTTAGGGGATATTGTTTAATTCTTACCGGTCGTCGGCCTTCCTTAACCTTAACTTCAACAGGTGGAGCACTTTTCGCCCTTCCAGGTACATCAGTAGCCCATACCCCCGGGTACACTTGGTTTAGGATTTCCTCATTAATTTTTCCTTCTGAGGGGAGACTGGTTAAGGTGAGACTCAATATCTGAATATATTGCTGATCTTTTACCTCCAGAGTAATTTCTCCTTTTTCAAATATAATTTTTGCTCCCAATTGTTCCAATAGATCTCTCCCCAAAAGTGCTTTCGGGGAGTTGGGCATATGTAAAAATTTGTGGATACCCCATTGTTTTCCCAATTTGTATTTTAGAGGCTTACAAAAATATGCCTTTTCACTTTGGCCAGTCGCTCCTTTTACCATGACATAATCATTTCCCAGGGGCATCAAAGCTTGATTCAGAACCGAATATGTTGCCCCTGTATCTACTAAGAATTCTACTTGTTGTTGTTTTTCCCCTAGCTTAATTATAACCAGTGGATCCGCTAGGGTAGACTCCCCAGGTTCCCGTCAGTCTTCTATCACATGAGCTATCCTCACATTCGCCGGGATCCTCCGGCCTTCTTTCTTGTTCCTTGGGCATTCCTTTTTCCAGTGGCCAAAGCCCTTGCACATTGCACACTGATCCTTTTCCAACCCCAACCGAGGCTGATTTCGCCTACCTCTCCACTCCCCATCTCCCCGAACGACAGCCACCAACCTTCTTTGTCCCTGCCGATACCCTTCTTCTCTATTACTGAACACTCTCCAAGCCTCATCCAGCAAGATCTCTAAATTCCTGCTTTCCGCAGGACGCAACTTTTGAAGCTTTCGTCTTATGTCCCCCGTAGACTGACCCAGGAACAGAGCAGAGAAACTAGTTGCTGTATCCCTACCTCAGACCCCGGGTCCAGCGGCGTGCTACGACGCATCACATCCCTCAGTCGATCCGGGAATTCAGATGGAGACTCGGAAGGACCTTGTTTAATTGCATATAAGGCTGACCAATTTATAGTCTTAGGGATTGCCCGTTCCATCCCCTTCGAAATCCACTCCTGATATTCCTGCAATCTTTCCATATGTACTGACCTGTTTACCTCCCATTTCGGGTCCTGGAGGGGGAAGCGTTCCTTAACATCTCCCCCGGTAACTTTATAATAATCCTCGGCTAGATTTCCTGCCGTTTTTAAAATCAACTGCTTCTCCGTTTCAGTCATGTATTCTAATAGCAGCTGTATGTCTTTCCAGTCCGGATTATGTTGTTTTACAATGAACTGGAAATGTTTAGCCACACTTACCGGATCGCTTCTGTAATCTTTAGCAATTTTTCTCCACTCTCCCAAGTCAGCGGTGGAGAAGGGTACTTTAATTAACATTGTTCCGCCATCCGGCCCCACCGCCTCCCGGAGGGGTGCTTGTAAGATTGTCGGAGCAGATTTCTGTCTAGTACGGGAAGACACAGGGCTATCAGGGGGATTCGATGTCCCTTCCGAGTCTGCGTCCTGGTCCTGTGATCGGGGGGGAGGTTTAAACAAATCACTTAAATCTTGTTCTGGAACCTGGCGTACTTTATCTGCTTTCGTACACCTCTGCCCAATGCTGCATGATGAACAGCACCTTTTTAACCTGCCCCCACCCCCCTTGTTCTCCCGTTCGAGTGCGAGTACCATAGGGTCCTGCGGGGATATCATCCCACAGTCCCTTTGCCACTCTGGGTGATTTCGTAGGGTAAAAAACATATCTGCATACGACACCTCGTCCCATTTCCCTTCTCTTCTAAGAAACAACATAAGCTGCAACAAAGTATTGTAATCCAACGTTCCATTGAACGGCCACTTGACTTCACCCTCTAACTTATACAATGGCCACCACTGATTGCAATATTTAATAAGAGTCTTTTTACTTTCCGTACCTCCACCCCCGGCAATATCTTTCCAGTGGGCGAGTATGCAGCCCAGGGGGCTTTTCCTTAATATTCCCCCTTGAGTGTTGCCCATTTTATATTTCCTCTGTGAGAGGGTCTCAAGGAATGATTCAAATTTAGACTAACTATTTCACTCCTCCACACCACACTTACAATCAATCACTCAACCACACTCTCTTAACCATACAGCACAGGGATCCCTCATTCATACCAGCCTTTTAAAGCAGCTGCAAAATGGTTGCAAGAACAAACTCACCTACTGATGTTAAACTATCTCCAAATCCGGGTTAAAGAGGCCCGCTTACCCTTCTCCTGCTTCTCATGTACCGATCATCAGCAGGTCCATCCTGGCTCCCAGCAATGGGATGCAGCGGTTACCTCGGACTCGCTCGATCTACCCCCAAGATCGCTAGCGGCCGCTCTATCGGTCAGCGAGTCCCCTTTGATGCTCCAAACTAACCTGGGTACCCAACCAACGGGGACTATGCTGCACGCCAGACGTCTCTGCGCGATTTACCAGCTGCCCCAGCCACGCGTACGACTTACAGGCCCCTACCATTAAACATACCGTTTGGTCCGCGGCTTCAGGAGGTCGTTGTCTGCTCCTGCGGTGAGCGGCTGGCAGCGGAGGCTCCTCCGAGGAAAGTGCTCGGGGCGCGCCTAGGGGCGTCCGCTCCGCAGTCGATCCCGCAGCCAAGCAGAGATCCTCCTGGCTGGCTCGCCAAACTGACGTGCGGAAAACGGACTCCACAATCTGTAAGATTGTAAAGTAGGTATGTTTATTCAGCGCTGGGCAGCACAGGGGGGTAGTCCCACCAAAACCGTGCGCGCCTTACGTGGCAACTCACGTTGGGGGTGGGGGGCACTGGGCAAGTTGGGGAGCACAGGCAGCGCCCCCAGGATCCCAAGACAGAGGGGTCATGGGGAGGCAGCGCCAAAAAGGGGGGCGTCGAACAGGGACACAAAACAAGAGTGCAGGGCACGCAACGGGCAAAACACAGGGGAAAAAAAACTCACAAGGGAGGAAAACCTCACACGGTGGGGGGGTGTTTTAGTGAAAAGCATTTGCAAGTGATACAGGGAATTAACAGTCTGCTAAATATTGCTTGATTTAGAAGACTGACTGTCTGCATACTGCTTGATTTAGGAGACTAACTGTCTGCTAGACAATGCCTAACAATCTTCTTTGCCTTGAAACTCACTTAAGCTTATCAGGGACTGGTACTTGTCAAGAAACTGGTATTCAGTCAAGGACTAATATGTCAAGCAAAGGACATGATAACAGGAGTCGTTCAGAAACTGCTGAAATCCCCAAGTGAAAGGAGAGCATGGGTGAATGACTGAAGTTCATCTAGAGGAAGATCAGACCCCTGAAGAAGTAAACGACCACCAGAGACAGATCTGAAATGCTAACGCAAGTGGTTTTTTAATAACCCCGCCTCGCTTATGCACATGTATGTCTGTATTGTGCAATCCTAGGAATGTGTGTACCTGCACCGGATACATTTTTGGTAAAATGTGCTGTCAGTGTGCGTGCTTTTGGAGAAGCAATCCCCCACGCACCCGGTGCCAAATAAACATGCCTGCTTTATAACTCTCTCCGAGTTGTAGAGTTTGATCCACGCGTCAGGACGGCTGAGAAACACAGAGCGGGACAGTGGGGACGGATACGAGGGAGAGACGGACACGCAAGGACAAGGGGTACGTGTGGAAAGAAAGGTGCGTAAGGATGACCTATAGCAGGGAGTCCACGCAGGACAATCCACAGCACGTAACTCACCTGGCATAACCTGCACGAGATGACCCACACCGGACAATGGACCCACACTGCGTAATCCCCAACGAGAACCCCTCCGTCTCCCACTGGGTCACACCAACTTTCCCCAAATTGAGTGGCTTTTTTTTTTTTCCTTGTCCAGAATATTTTTTTTCCCATGGCCAGACTATGCTCCAGACCACACCTCATTTGATTTTTCCTGTGTCTGAATATTTAGTTAAAAGACTACAGAAGAAAAATCGCCACATTCTTAACATTCACTTTAAAATCCATGCGGCAAGTCCCTTAGGAAAAATGCAGTCACGCATCGCAGACGTACCTTGTACTTGCAGACCGCTGCGGCTCCTTTCCATCCATCTCGTACTTTCATGGCCAAGGAAAGGGCGACCACGGTGAAACGCTGGCAGCAGACATTCAGCAGAGAGAGGGAAAAACCCCTTAGTTTGAAGCTAGGCAGGAATCTAACTCTTCCTTTTGGGGCGAGGTTTCTCAGGACTAAAACCACGTGAAGGACAGAGTATCTTGCAGCACCTTTGGTACAGCTGCTGATACCGGCCTTTAAAGCTTTTGCATTTTTCAGACACCCAGGCCTTTTTTTGACTCATTGGCAACTTTAGTTTCACTCGAACCGCTGTCCTACATACAGGCAGGGGACAGACACAGATGCCTACATACATTTTCTCAACCCTAAGTACAGCCGAGATCTCCTCACCCTCTATGTGCCAAGTTGAATATTTGTTTGTTAAGGAGCACAGCAACACTTCTGTCCTCGTGAACTGCCTCCGAGCAGAGGAGGGCTCTGGGATTTCCTGGACGCCAGTGCTCCCGCTTTCACTGTCAGCTCCGCACGGCCACCCACCGGAAAAAAGGCCTCAAAATAACGGACGTCAGACGATTGCTGCCACACCAAAAGTGCCAGGACTGAAAGCTTGTGCTGCTCCTCGCCGGCCATTGGCAGAGCATCTACAGTACCACAGACATCGGGGCTCCGGGCTTTCCCTGACGAACAGGGCTTCGATGTTTACCACCAGCTGCACCTGGGCGCCCACTGAAAAAAAAACCTTGAAAAATCACGAACATTGGACGATTGCTCCCACACCACAAGTGCCAGCAACTCAAGCTCTGCCTCCTCCTCCCCGGCCATTGGCAGCGCATCTACAGCACCACAGACATCGGGGCTCCGGGCTTTCCCTGACCAACAGGGCTTCGACGTTTACCACCAGCTGCACCTGGGCGCCCACTGAAAAAAAACACCAAAAAATCACGAACGTCGGACGATTGCTCCCACACCAAAAGTGCCAGCCAGTCAAGCTCTTGCTGCTCCTCATGGGCCATTCCCAGCGCATCTACAGCACCACAGACATCGGGGCTCCGGGCTTTCCCTGACGAACACACAGCTCTCTCTCTCGCTCTCTGGCATGCTCACACTCTCACACACACACACTCTCACACACTGCATACTCAACCACTACCATATGTCTACAAAACACACCACCCATACACCTACCAACTAAAACCCACATCTCACACTCTCCAGCCTCACTCTAGCACCAGCCTCCTCCCACACACCAGCACCCTGCACCTTTCGCTCTCCCTGGGAACAGCATTCCCAGAGGCCTCAAAAAAAAATAGCCCTCCCTGCAAAAAAACCCCAGCCTGAGCCTGACCTCTGCCCCCAAACATTGGTGATGATCATTGCCTTGCAGAGCAGCCAGGACTGGGGAAAAAAATAAAAGCCCAGCTAGAAGAAAATAAAAGAAAAAATTTTAAGAGTAAATATTCCCCAACTTTTTTTTTTAATTTAAATTTTTTTTTGTGTATGTGTCTAACTGCCTGAAAAGGAAAACTCTGTCACACACACCCTAAAACCAAACACAAGAAACCTACTACCCACTCACAAACAAACTACAAACACTCAAAACACACTACAACTTCACTCACTACACATACCAACACTCACACTCTGGCAAGCCGATGCTCCCAAGAGCCTGCTGTAACCCACTATCTCCCTATGGCTGCAATGCTCCCCAAAAATCACAAGAAATCACAAGCCTCAAAACAAATAAAAGATACCCACCCCCCCAAACACACACACAAGAAAAACCCCACTAAATAAAATAAAACCAAAACCACACCACTATACCAGCAATAACCCCACCCCCTAGCCTATTCTGCACCCAGCCTTTGCAGACAACCATCACCTGACACACCATCCAGGATCCACAGCCAAAAAAAAAAAAAACACCACCCACAATGAAACCCAGAAAAACCCCACAAACACACCCATCAAACCTCACAACAGGGGGTAGAATCCCTTCTACTCCACTTTTCTGCTTAGATTGCTCTGCCTAACATAATTCACAACACCACACACTAAGCATTAATACACTTCACAGCTAGACCTCTAGTAACATGGAAAACAATTACTCCCTCAAAAAGCACTCACTCTACCCTTGCTTCACCACAATAAGTCTAGTGACTTATCACCAATCCACCTAGCCCTGACTCTACACACCCCCCAGTCAGGGCAGCTCCAGCCAACCACACACATGCAGAGACAGACAATACACAAACCACATCAAACAACACACCTCAAAGGTCAAAAAGTTACCTGCAAGAAGAATGACCACCAGATGGAAAAATATCGCCAAGAAATAAGACCTGCAGGACCGTGACATGAATAACAGGAGACTGTGGCAGAGCCAGACCAAGAGTAGAACATCAGAGCCCCTAACAAGACCTTACTCTCAAACGAGAGAGGATGGACGCACAAGAAGCCTGCACCCAAGACCTAGAGAACATCGGGATGCAGGGAAGAAGTCCCAGTCCATGAAAATGGACAGCAAGAGAACAGAGCTGCTCACGCAGCTGAGAACGACGCCAGATAAGAAGGTGGTCCCTAAACTTTCAAGAGACATGATGGGTCGATGATTTAGACTTGTAACGCCATAAAAGAGCCCGATCGGGAGTGCGCTGCTGACTATTGCCCTTTGAGAGGGCAGCTACAGCAACCGAGTAACCTGCCGTGCTCCTTGACCGTACGGATGACGCCTACACCCAAGAAAGGTCTAAGAGACAGAAGACAGACCACACAAAAAACACAACAGGCTGGAACTGCTCTGCCTGCTCCACCGTCATGCTGAAGATTAACCCATCCATCTTGTACCTGCTAAAAGGGGACTGCTCCTGGACAAGCCCTCCACACTACCCGACTTTTACAACCGCTTCCTGAAAGGGCCAACCTTATCCCTTCCTTGCCCCGATCCCTCACCAGCACCCATGCGTCAACTTATCTTTCGGAGCCCCGGAACCCCAATTCCATCCTCGACAAGAAAACCGCAGTCTCTCCGCTAGATCGCATCCTCGCTCTCGAGGTCCCGCTTCATCTGCAAAAAGAGAAAAGCAGACACCAATCCTGACACAACAACACAAGTACGCAGCCTCTTTTGGATCGACACAAACATGTCCCACAGCACGCCCCACCTCCGATGAAACAGTTTAACCTGCTTACCTGGTCAGTGCTGATGCCAGAGTCAAACACCGCACCAATCCTTCACTGTAGCACCTAAGATAGCAAGAGACAAAATTACTATTAGACTCGCAAGAAAGAACCAACCCCACCCACCTCCGGTCCCTCACCCGGCTCACCTCGGAAGCTCACGTGGCTCTGCACGTGGCCCGTGCGCAACCTGCAACACAAAGTAAAAACACTATGCTGAGTCACCACATAAAACATGGCTGGTAAACAATAACCTGGCCCCCAAGCACCTCACCTTCTGAATCCGCTCCTCAGGGTGGACTGCCATCCCTCAAAGCCTGGAAATGACACCTACAAGAAACCCAAACACAAAAACACATGCTGACAAATTGCCCAAACACTCGGTCAGCTGTGATTATGCCCGCCTCCGTCCCCTTTACCTGGGCGACCTGCCCGCCTAAGGTCCATCCGTTCCAGTTCCAACATTCAAGCTAGAACAGCACCTGCAAACCAAAACCAGATATTGCTAAATATTTCAACACCAACAACACACCTGAAAGAACAACTTCTACTTCAACACACCAATCGCCTTTCACCTTGCCCGAGTCCGTTCTGGCGCCCTTCTCTGTGTTTGTCTCTACCACCCCTGCAATAAAAAGGAAAAAAAAATTACTTCAGTTTAGTCCTATAACCACTCATCACTCACTGCATCTAATACCACACACTCACCCACCATCTTAACCGCTCACCTCTCCTCCGTCACCTCTCGGTGCACGGCTCGTCCCGCTGCATCTGTAGAAACATGAACGGGAAACTAGTCGACCGCATGCAGAGCAATAGGTTAGCAGATTCAGAGAAGTCTTTTTTCAAATTTAACAATACCTCACCTACAACCCAACTGCACACTGCCATTACAAGGCAGACAGAAATCAAATATTGGACTCTATCCCTACAAACCTTCACACCTTTGAGATCCCATCTGCTCCACTCTGACCGAGGCTGCCCCTCCCAGACAGTTCCGGTCATCCCATCGCCGCCCACAAAAGGCTACAAAAGTGGCTCTCCCCACGCCTGCTCATCGCCACAGAACTATACCACCTTTGCTTCTACCATCTGGGCATATCAACATGTTCATGGCAGACTCTTATTGCTACTCCACCTTACCCTCACTCTACAGGTCCAAGCACAGCAGCTCTGAGCCAAAAATACACAAACACGCACACAGACAGTAGACAGAAAGCAGAACTATATGCCTCAAATAACAAGAAACACTCTTGGCTGAAAGGAAACTATAGAAAATGAGTAAGACCTGAGGGTACGATACAGCAACGACACGAGGTATTCTGGCAGCACCAGAGAAAGAAATAAGCATTGTGGCCCGGAACAAGGCCTTACTCCCCAGTCTAAGAAAACGTATGCACAAGAAGCCTGGCATCAACATCTAGATAACCTCAGGATACAGAGAAGAAGTCCCAGTCCCTGAAAAAGGACTGCTGGAGAGCAGAGCTGCTCATGCAGCCGAGAACAGACTCCAGAAGAGAGGATGGTCTCCCAACTTCTGACACGTGAGAACGATCCACACCCAAACCTCATAACATCATAAAAGGGCCCTATCTGGACCGATGAGAACCCATGTTTGGGACCCGAAGACCAGTGCCTGAGGCGTCTGCCTTACACCTCGAGCAAAAGGAGAACGCCGAGACTCAAGGAAGGTCCAGAACACAGAAGACAAACCACACAAACAGAACAACAACAGACAGTGGCTGGAACTGCCCCGCCTGGCACACGCTATTATCGTGCTGAATGGTAACCCGCCCCCTTTACCTGCTGAAAGGGACTGTTCCCAGACAGGCCTTCTGCTCCACACTACCATTGAAACCCCTTCTGGAAATTGCTAGCCTGGACCCCTCCCTTCTCCCACCCCTTTCGAACGCCCATGCCCAAACTTAACTTTCAGAAGACCGGG
Source organism: Chlamydotis macqueenii (assembly GCF_036417535.1). NCBI lineage: Eukaryota > Metazoa > Chordata > Aves > Otidiformes > Otididae > Chlamydotis > Chlamydotis macqueenii. The sequence goes on along the minus strand of NW_028239092.1, from coordinate 108,236 downwards.
ACTCTGAATCCATCAACAACAAGAAAAACCACGGTTGCTCCACTGGATTACGCCTGCGGTGGCCAGGACGCTCTTCTTTATCTGCAAAGACAAAAGCCAACACCAATCCTCACAAAACAGCACCGTAAGCCAACACTGCATCCATCGACATGAGTGTTTCCTACAACATGCCCCACCTCAGACAAAGCAATGTATACAGCTCACCTGCTCCACAGCCAATGCCAGACTCAAACACTGTGGTGGTCCTTCACTGAGGCACCTGAGATAGCAAGAGACAGAGGATTACCCTTGCTGTTAGAATAAACCATCGGCCCCAGCCTCCTCTCCACCACAGGGTGGCACACCTCAAAGGCTCATGTGGCTCCACAGGCAACCCACACACAACCTGTGACACCAAGGAGAAACGTTACACTGAGTATTAAAACAGACTCTTACATCTTGGCCCACAACCTCCTCACCTTCTCACGCTGCTCTTCAGTAGAGGGCACTGTCGCCCCAGACAGTGCCTACGAAAACACACAAGCAGAAAGACACACCCTGAGAGATGGCCCAAGATCTCAGCCTGGCCACACCTAAGCCCATCTCCTACTCCTTTACCTAGGCACCTCACCCAACCAGGATCCGTCACTTGCGATGGCCACCTTGAGGCGGGCGCAGCACCTGCAAACTCCAAACAACATGGTACGATTAAGATACCACCAGCCACTCAACACCTTAAAAACATCCGCTACCTCAGCCCACCAGTCACCGCTCGCCTTGCCCGAGTCCGCTCTGGTACGCATCGGTCATAGTACTCATCTCCACAGACCTGCAGATTAAAAAGAAGAATAGCAATACCTCAATTTAGGCTCATTGCCCGTTCCCTCTAATACCACACAACCGCTCACCTTCTTACCGCTCCACACTCCTCCATCACCCTTCTGTGTGTGGCTTAGCCCTCTGCACCTGTAGAAACAACATCAAACAGTGCAACCACACTCACAGCAATGCCTTAACAGATTCTAAGACTTTTATTTTAAATTTAGAATTACCACCTAGAACCCAACTGCAGGCTGCCACTAAAAGACATTTAAAAACCCAGACATCGAGCCCTGCGCGTACAAGCCCTCACTTCAAGATTCCATCTTCTCAACTAGCGCTCCAGCTGCCCCTCCCGCACACCTCCGGTCATCCCCTGGCACCCTCAAATTATTATTTGACTTGCTCTCTTCACCTGCAACAAAGAGCTACTGAACAGCACATTACCACACAACCTTTGCCTCAATGATCGAGGCATACTGCTATGTTCATTAGAGACTCCTAACACCGCTCCACAGCTCCAGGCAGGGCAGATCCAAGCCAAACACCCACATCCACAGACTGACAATACACAGCATGCTGTAAACTACAAGGCTGAACCAAAAGAGAGGTATCTGAGCTGGAAAGATGATGTCCAGATGGAAAAATGACGTCCGGATAGAAAAATTCCTCGGAGAGGAAGATGACCGGCGAGACCGAGATGGCTACGAGAGGATGCTCTCCAGCACCGCCAGAGTAGAACGTCAGGGCCAGGGACCGGACCTTACTCTACAAGTAGAGAATACAGTTGTGCGACAAGCCTGGATTCTAGACCTAAAAACATCAGGAAGCAAGGAAGCAATCCCGGTCTGAAGAATCGACGGCTAGAGAGCGGAGCCGCTGCCGAGAACGACGCCATCAAAGAGGACCGTCCCTAATCTTCCACAACCCGAGAACAATCGGCGCCTGAAGCTTACGACACCGTAAAAGAAGGGCCCGATCGGGACCGTGCCGGCAAGTACCGGCGTCAAAGACCCTCGGGATGGCTCCCGCTATGCTCCTTAAGCAAAAATAAAAATGCATTGACGCCCAAGGAAGGTCAAATACACAAGAGACAAACCACACGAGGGACAAAACAACAGACACGGGCTGGAACTGCCCTGCCCAGGCAAGTATTATCCTGAGGAATAAGTAGCCTCATTTACCTCCCCAATGCAGTCTCTCCTCAAACACCCCCTCTACCCTACTATATTCTCCAAAACCCCTTTCTGTCATTGCTAACCTCTTCTCCTCCCACCCTGCACCCCTCTCCAACACCCGTTCCTCCGCTTAGCTTTCACAGGGCCGGGGGTCCGACTGCATCCTCAACAAGAAAACCCTGCGGTGGCTCCGATGAATTATTCCTTCGGTTGCCGGGTCCCTCTTCGTCACCTGCGTAAGATAAAGCCAGCGTGAACCTTCAGAAACAGGTGTGAGTCCGCGTCACCTTGGAGAACATAGATGTTACTGACAACATGTCCCAGCTCAGACAAACCGCCATCTGCTGCTCACCTGCGCGGTGAGCAATTCCAGACTCGGACCTTGTGGCCATCCTTCCTCATTGCACCTAAGATTACAGACACAAAGTTAACGTGGCACTTGCGAGAAAGCTCCTACCTCACCCTCCGCCTGTCCGCCACCCGGCTCGCTTCCAGCGTGGGTGCGGCTCTGCGGGCCGCCCGCAGGGAATCTGCGACGTGAAGGAGAAACACCATGCCGGGTAGCCGTGTAAAACTTGCCTCTCGAATGTCGGTCCTCGACCGCCTGACCTTGTCAGATAGCTCAACAACAGGCATAGCCACCCCTCAGAGCGTGCGGGTGGCACCTACAAAACCCTAAATGAACAGACACGTGCTGAGATAATACCCGAAACCTCAGTCTGCCCGCATCTAGGTCCATCTCCTCCTCCTTTACCCAGACGGCTCGCCCACCTAGCATCCCTTGGTTCCGCTTGCCTCGTTGAGGCTGGCACACCGTCTGCAAAGCCTGAACGAAGATTGCTTAAAACCACATTGGCAGTGCGACAGTTGAAAAATAACCTCTGCTTCAGCCCTCCGACTGCAACTCGCCTTCACCGAGATAGCCTCCGGAGGCTATCTCACACAGTGCTCATCAAAACAGACATTAAAATGTGAAAAAAAAAAAGTAATATCTCAGTTTAATGCTACAGCCACACTGCACTCGTTTGCTCTATTACTGCACACCAACTCACCTTCTTATCATTCACCTCTCCTCCGTTGTGCTTTAGCGCTCGGCTTGACCCTCTGCATCTGTAGAAACATTAACGGCAAGTAAGTCACTGTTCTGGTTTTGTTAGTGAGGGGGGGCCTAAGGTGGTAGCTTCTGTAGGAAACTGCTAGAAGTCGCTCCCCTTTGTTCAGTGGACTCGGCCGGGCCTAGGGCGGACCCGCTGCTGGCCAAGGCCGAGCCAATTGGTAGCAGAATGTCCCGTGATAACGCCTCTGTGATAACGTATTTAAGTAGGGGAAAACAGAAAAAAAAGGAGGAGAAGATGTGAAGCAGCTGAGCGGGGGACAGAGGGGGGAGGCGCAGGCCTCGTGGGCCTTGCAGGCCTCACCCTCTGGCCTCCCGCCGGGCAGCCGACTGGGCCCAACTCGGCCCGGCCTGGCTGCAAGAAGTGGAGAGGAGATGAGAAGTGAATAAGATGTAAAAAGGGTCCTGAGAGGCGTCTGCCAGCCTGTTGTGAGGAACGGCTGCAGACGCCAAGGTCAGTGAAGGAGGAGGGGGAGGAGTAATGCGGCTCCTGGCCAAGATTCCTCTGCAACTCGTGGTGAAGACCATGGTGGAGCGGGTTGTCCCCCTGCAGCCCATGGAGGTCCACGGAGGGGCAGAGGTCCACCTGCAGCCCGTGGAGGACCCCACGCCAGAGCAGGTGGAGGCCTGAAGGAGGCTGCGGCCCGTGGAGGGCCCGCTGGGACAGCTGCTCTAGAGGGACTGCACCCGTGGAAGAGATGACCCACGCCGGAGCAGTTTCACGAAGGACTGTGGCCCGTGGGAGGGACCCCACGCTGGAGCAGAGGAGGAATGCAAGGAGTTCTTCCCCTGACGATGATACAGCGGCGTAAAACAACGCGTGATGAACTGACTGCGACCCCCATTCCCTTTTCCCCCCCCGTGCCGCTCGGGAGGGGAAGGTAGGAGAGATAATGTTAAGCCCGGGAAGAGGGAGGGGTGGGGGGAGGTTATCTTGTTCCCTGTCTCATTCTCCTGCTAGTTTTAGAAATAAATGAATAGTTTTCCCCAAGTCGAGTCTGTTTTGCCTGTAACGGTAACTTTAAGGATTTCTCCCCGTCCTTATCTCAAACCTTGAGCTGTTTTTCTTATATCATCTCCCCCTATTCTCTCGGAGAGTGGGGGGAGCGAGAGAGAGACTGTGTAGTCTGGTCCTGATCGGGGCTGAACTACGACAGTCACCTGCCTGCAGAGCGATAGCTTAGTGATCCCACAGAGATGACTAGAAAAGGTGATAAGCTGTCCTACACGCTGAAAAACATTAAGCCTTACACCCCTCTTCCTTTTTGAAATTCCACATATGGGTGTATACAAGATGCTCACCTTGACCCCCGGCAGGTAATCTCACTTTCAATCCTACTAAGGTGTGATATCAAGTACTCACACAGACTGCAGCAAAACTGGTGAAAGATACTACAGTCTCATCTTCAATGAAGTAGGAAGCTCCAGCAAGACACATGGCATCTAGAGTTAAAAATAAAACAAAAATCATTAAGCCATTTAGCTATCATTTAACACTTAATACAAACACATCAATACATTTTTTTTAAATCATCCAGCTGCATACAGGTGCCCTTTTCACTACACATGCAGCTAAAACTTGACTGATTGTAGAAGTCCTACCTGAAACACACATCTCTACCACTCCAAATGTCAAAACACAGCTGCTTAAACAGCTTTGCAAGCTCAAAAGCTGCAAGTCATTGAAGAAAAAGCAAACCACTCACCCCCTAGAAAGCCAGGAACACCATGACCTCCCTCAGCCAGGGCTGGGCCTCGTGTAGCCCAGGCCCCGCCCATCTCCATTCCCACAATCCCCTGGGAAAGAGGCGGGACCAGCTGGCAAAAGGGATAAAAGCAGCCAGAGGCGTGACAGGGAGTCTTCTGGTCTGCCTTAAGTTTATATCTCAGGGGGTAATGAATGGAGGAAATAGCCCTTAAGGAAAGGACAGTGCTGGCTCGTTTGCTGTAGCTCCATCTATTAAATTGGGAACCTGACCAGGTATGGAAAAAAAACTACACTACTACTATGTGTAGTTAGAAAGTCAACAGCTGTTGTACTGAGATACCAAAGACAAGAGATGTTGTACTTTAGTCCTGCTCAAGACCTGACTATGCAGTCTCTCTCTCACTATCCCCACTCTCTGTCTAAATAGGGAGAAATAATATAATAAAAAAGGCTTAGCACTTGCGATGAGAACAGGGAGACATCCTTAAAAAAACCATTGTGGGCCAGGCTGAACTTGCAGACAACTATTTGGTTGTTATTAAAACCAAAGCAGGATGATATGAAAGAGAAGAAGATAACTTGCCCCATCCCTTCCTCTTCTTGGGCTTAACTTAATTTCAATTATGTCTATCTCCTCTCCTCCTCACCGCCCCCCCCCCCCCCCCCCCCCCCGCCCACCAAAAGGCATAAAACAGGGAAGGGGGGTTAGGGACACTGCTTCACATGAAGTGTTAAGTAACTCCTTTCTCCCCACAAGAAACAACAGCTCGCATTCCTCCCCTGTTCCAGTCTGGGGTCCCCTCTACTGCCACAGTCCATTCTGACCTGCTCTGGCGTAGGTCCTTTTTCCATGGGATGCATTCCATCCATAACACCTGCCCCAACACAGGCCTTGCAAACACCACAACCTCAGCTGAGCATGTCTGCCCTAGCATGGGATCCTCCACGGGCTATAGGTGGATCTCTGCCCTTCTGTGGGCCTCAGTGGCAACAGAGACAGAGCTGGCTTTGCAATGGTCTTCACCGTGGCTTGCAGGGAAACCTTGGCCAGCAGCAACAGTACTCAAACCGCTGCTCGTAGAATGATTGAATCAAAGGATAGCAGGGGTGGGAAATGACAATGTAAAGGCAAAATAATCCAAAATCGCTGCAAAGAACAGGAATATATTAAATGAGAAAGGATTACTCACTGGCCGTTCCCAGGGCATCTACAGCACCACAGACATCGGGGCTCCGGGCTTTCCCTGACCAACAGGGCTTCGACGTTTACCACCAGCTGCACCTGGGCGCCCACAGAAAAAAAAAAAACCCTAAAAATGACCAACGTCTCCAGTTGGAGAAGGTCCAGAGGAGGGCCACGAAGATGATAAAAGGGCTGGAGCACCTCTCTTATGAGGACAGGCTGAGAGAGTTGGGGCTGTTCAGCCTGGGGAAAAGAAGGCTCCGGGGAGACCTGATAGCGGTCTTCCAGTACCTCAAGGGGGCCTACAAGAAAGATGGGGAGAGGCTGTTTAGTAGGGCCTGTTGCAATAGGACGAGAGGTAATGGTTTTAAAATAGTGGGGGGTAGATTTAGATTAGAAATTAGGAAAAAATTTTTTACGATGCGAGTTATAGAACACTGGAACAGGTTTCCCAGAAAGGCGGTGGGGGCCCCATTCGTGGAAATGTTCAAGGCCAGGCTGGATGAGGCTCTGAGCAACCTGATCTAGTCAGGGATGTCCCTGCTTCTTGCAGGGGGGTTGGACTAGATGACCTTTGAAGGTCCCTTCCAACCCTAACCATTCTATGATTCTATAATCACTTAGAGCTTGCCGCCCAGTGACCAAAAATCTTTAAAATCATGACTGTTGGACGATAGATCCCACTGCAGAATTGGCAGCTCTGAAAGCTCTTGCTGCTCCTTACCGGCTCTTGCCAACGGGCCAACAGGCCTGCAAACACAGGGCTCTGGGCTTTCATAGACCACCAGGACCAAATGTTTACCATCACCTAGAGCTGGCTGCCCAGTGAGAAAAAAATCTTTAAAATCACAAAGGTCGGATGACAAATCCCACACCAGAACTGCCAGCTCTGAAAGATCTTGCTGCTCCTCACAGGGTCTTCCCACTTCATTTACATGCCTAGAAACAATGAGGATTCAGTCTTTCCTAGACCACTAGGACCACAATGTTTATTATCACCTAGAGCTGGCTGCCGAGACAGCAGAAAAAAAATCTTTAAAATCACAAACATCCGACGATGGCTCCAACATCAGAAGTGGCAGCTCTAACAGATCTTGCTGCTCCTCACCACCTCTTCCACCGCATCTCCAGGCCGAGAAACATTGGTACTCTGGGATTTTGTAGACCATAAGGACTCTGCCGTTTGCCACCACCTCAACACGGCAGCCCTCTGAGAATAAACCTTAAAAATCCCAAACACAATACAATACGAGATACAGTTTTTGGGGATAAAATGGCAAGATGGGCGTTGTCAGATTCCAATAGATATAGTCAACAAAATAACAGCTAAGGCTGCACGGACTGACAAAAAGGAAACGCAAGCTTTCCTGGGCGTTGTGGGTTTCTGGAGGATGCATATTCCAAATTATAGTATGATTGTAAGCCCTCTGTATAAAGTCACCTGAAAGAAGAATGATTTTAAATGAGGCCCTGAACAACAGCAGGCTTTTGAACAAATTAAACAAGAAATTGTTCATGGCTCTTGGGCCAGTCCGGACAGGGCAAGAGGTAAGAAATGTGCTCTACACCGCAGCCGGGGAGAACGGCCCTACCTGGAGTCACTGGCAGAAAGCACCAGGGGAAACCCGTGGTCGACCCCTTGGGTTTTGGAGCCGGGGATATAAAGGATCTGAAGCCTGCTATACTCCAACCGAAAAAGAAATCCTGTCAGCATACGAAGGAGTTCGAGCTGCTTCAGAAGTGACTGGTACTGAAGCACAGCTCCTCTTGGCACCCCGACTGCCAGTGCTGGGCTGGATGTTCAAAGGAAGGGTCCCCTCTGCGCATCATGCAACGGATGCTACATGGAGCAAGTGGGTTGCACTGCTCACACAGTGGGCCCGAATAGGAAACCCCAATCGCCCAGGCATATTGGAAGTAATTACAGACTGGCCAGAAGGCAAAGATTTTGGAAAGCCACCAGAGGAAGACGTAACGCGTGCTGAAGAGGCGTCACCATATAACAACCTCCCAGAAAATGAGCAGCAGTGTGCCCTATTTACTGATGGGTCCTGTCGTATTGTAGGAAAACATGGGAAGTGGAAAGCTGCTGTGTGGGGTCCTACACAACGAGTTGCAGAAGCTGCTGAAGGCCAAGGTGAATCGAGCCAGTTTGCGGAGGTGAAGGCCATCCAGCTGGCTTTAAACATTGCTGAACGGGAAAAATGGCCTGTGCTCTATCTCTACACCAACTCATGGATGGTGGCAAACGCTCTGTGGGGATGGTTAAAGCAATGGAAGCAGAGCAACTGGCAGTGTAGGGGCAAACCTATCTGGGCTGCCACTCTGTGGCAAGATATTGCTGCCCTGTTAGAGCATCTGGTTGTAAAAGTACGTCACGTAGATGCCCACGTACCCAAGAGTCGGGCCACTGAAGAACATCAAAACAACCAGTGAGTGGATCAAGCTGCTAAAATTGAAGTGGCTCAGGTGGATCTGGACTGGCAGCAGAAGGGTGAACTACTTTTAGCTCGGTGGGCCCATGATACCTCAGGCCATCAGGGAAGAGACGCAACATACAAATGGGCTCGTGATCGAGGGGTGGATTTAACCATGGACACTATTGCACAGGTTATCCTTGAATGTGAAATATGTGCTGCAATCAAACAAGCCAAGCGGTTAAAGCCTCTGTGGTATGGAGGACGATGGCTGAAGTATAAATATGGAGAGGCCTGGCAAATTGATTACATTACACTCCCACAAACTCGCCAAGGCAAGCGCTATGTACTTACAACGGTGGAAGCAACCACTGGATGGCTGGAAACATATCCTGTATCCCATGCCACTGCCCGAAACACCTTTCTTATGGTGACATGGCACTCCAGAAAGAATTGAATCAGACAATGGTACCCACTTCTGAAACAACCTCATAGACACCTGGGCCAAAGAGCACAGCATCGAGTGGGTATACCACATCCCCTATCATGCACCAGCCCTGGAAAAATTGAAAGGTCTAATGGGCTGCTGAAAACGACACTGAAAGCAATGGGTGGTGGAACCTTCAAAAATTGGGATAAACATTTAGCAAAAGCCACTTGGCTAGTCAACACTCGGGGGTCCACCAATCGAGCTGGCCCTGCCCAATCTGAACTTCTACATACTGTAGAAGGGGATAAAGTCCCTGTGGTGCACGTAAGGAATATAGTGGGGAAGACAGTCTGGGTCATTTCTCCCTTGGGCAGAGGCAAACCCATGCATGGGATTGCTTTTGCTCAAGGACCTGGGTGTACTTGGTGGGTAATGCAGGAGGATGGGAAAGTCCAATGTGTACCTCAAGGAGATCTAATTTTAGATGAAAAGAGCCAATAATTTGAAGTGCTTGATGTCGGTTACTATACAGTACTGTATGTCGTTATCTAGCTATTATATGTCCCTCCTTGCTTCTACCTGCTCCACGCCCTGAGAGACTTATGTTGTGTCAAAAGTATTATAGTAAAATCATCTATACCAACAAAGAATGAACTTTAATAAAACAGGAACAATTGCAGCAGTGATGCAACCAGAACTGGCTCTTGCTACTAGCACCTACCAACAGATCTTCAGCCTGCAGACTATGAACTTGCTAAGTCACTCGCACCAGATAGACTACCTGAGGAAACACTGTGTTTTCTGTCCTACGCTGAGAGACTGTTATGACAGATGGAGCCCGAAGTTATGGACTGGATAAACTCAACAGACCTTTTGAAGGGATGGTGCGACGGACCAAGGAGTTGGTACATCTGTGTGTATGCATACAAGTAGATCAAAGGAAGAAACAGTTGATGATTGATTGGAAAGTGTAGGATCTGGGCATGATGTAGATGGTATGGAATAAGGGGTGGATAATGTCCTGGTTCTGGCTAGGGTAGAGTTAGTATTCACCTGAGCTGAGTGGAGAACTGAAGCTGGCAGCCCCTATGGCTGGGATAGTTAACTAATTAGCTAACAGCTGGGGTTCATTTACCCAAATTAGCCAAAGGTCTATTCCATCCCATCTGACATCATGCTCAGTATATAAGTGAGGAGGGTGGTGAAAGGAGCCTCCTGCTACGTGGAAGAAACTAGGTGTGGAGATTTGTTGTAAGCCATTATACTATATTTGTATTGCATCACTGTTTTGTTTTCTTCTGTCATTACTGTTAAATTTACTTTTTGTTCAATCTCAACCCACGGGTTTGGTTTTTTTCCTGGTTTTCTTTTGTTTACCAAATCTCCCCCTGTTCTCTTGGAGGGTGGGGGGGGAGTGAGAGAGAGACTGCGTAGTCTGGTCCCGATCAGGGCTGAACTACAACAATTCTTTAAGTGCATATATATATAGTTGTGATTAACTTATTGTCCCCTATATCAATCCCCCCTTTTTATCACACTAAGTAAATTCTTTTACTTAAACAGTTTCCCTGAATGATATGAAGCATCATACATGGTTTTGTTTAGTGACGGGGGGGCCTAAGGTGGTAGCTTCTGTAGGAAACTGCTAGAAGTCGCTCCCCTTTGTTCAGTGGACTTGGCCAGGCCTAGGGCGGACCCGCTGCTGGCCAAGGCCAAGCCAATTGGTAGCAGAATGTCCCATGATAATGCCTCTGTGATAACGTATTCAAATAGGGGAAAACAGAAGAAAAAAAAAAAAGGGAGAGATGTGAAGCAGCTGAGCGGGGGGCAGAGGCACAGAGGGGGAGGCGCAGGCCTCATGGGCCTTGCAGGCCTCACCCTCTGGCCTCTCGCCAAGCGGCTGACTGGGCCCGAATTGGTCCGGCCCAGCTGCAGGAAGTGGAGAGGAGAGGAGAAGTGAATAAGATGTAAAAAGGATCCTGAGAGACATCTACCAGCCTGTTGTGAGGAACGGCTGCAGATGCCAAGGTCAGTTCAGAAGGAGTGGGAGGAGTAATGTGGCTCCTGGCCAAGATTCCCCTGCAGCCTGTGGTGACGACCATGGTGGAGCAGGTTGTCCCCCTGCAGCCCATGGAGGTCCACGGAGGAGCAGAGATCCACTTGGAGCCCATGAAGGATCCCGTACTGGGGGAGGTGGATGCCTGAAGGCAGCTGTGCCCCATGGAGGGCCCGCTGGGACAGCTGTTCTGGAGAGACTGCACCCCATGGAAGAGATGACCCATGCCGGAGCAGTTTCAGGAAGGACTGTGGCGTACGGGTGGGACCCCACAACAGAGCAGGGGAGGAATGCGAGTTCTTCCCCCAACCATGAAGCAGCGGTGTAAAACAACGTGTGATGAACTGACCGCAATCCCCATTCCCTCTTCCCCCTCCTGTGCCACTCGGCGGGGGGAAGGTAGTAGAGATAATGTTAAGCTTGGGAAGAGGGAGGGGTGGAGGGAGGTTATCTTGTTCTCTGTCTCATTATCTTGCTGTTTGTAGTAATAAATGAATAGTTTTCCCCAAGAGGAGTCTGTTTTGCCCGTGACGGTAAATTTAAGGATTTCTCCCTGTCCTTATCTCAAACCTCGAGCCGTTTTTCCTTACATTATCTCCCCCTGTTCTCTCGGAGGGTGGGAGGAGTGAGAGAGAGACTGCGTAGTCTGGTCCTGATCGCGGCTGAACTACGACAGTGTTACTTTCTTAAACATTCTCCAAACCCATAGGTACAGCACAATAGTTAATATTAATAAAACCCCTAAGCTAATCAATAAGATCACAACGGGGCGCACCATAGTATTAAGGATCCCTGTTGCCTCTGTCCCAGCCCCACTCATGCCCTGAGTACATTTCCATTTTGTGCATAACCACAGTGGCCAAGTTTAAGCCCGACCGTTTAAAAGGTGGTCCCATGCTTCCTGTAAACCCAAGGGAGGCGTGAGACCACGGCCATTTGGTGTCCTTTTGATTACAAGTTAGTGGTAAGATGCAGGAAAATATTGTAAGCCCAATCACAATTCCAATTAAACAATTGGTCATTTTAGGATTTAGTTGGTCTAGTGGATTAGTACAGCTACTTCTGTAGATAATGTACTGCCTTTGGTGACCTGCTAAAATGGGTTTTATATTTCCTATAATAAAATGACAAATAAGATATAAACTGTACCGATGACAGATTTGGGCGAGATTAGTTACTGGCCGGTCCCGGTTTCTTTGTCCGGTATCGTTTGCTGTGGTGTCCCTCCGGTTCACTACTGCACTGTTCCCGCCCTTATCCGTTCGAACGAGTTTAAGTCTCAAGTCTTCGTTGTTGTCTGGAGTTACTTTCCACAAGGTTGCAGAGGCTCTCTTGATCCGAGTATGGTGTATCCAGGAGTTCTGTCCCTTTACCTTAATTGCCGTGTAGGTGGTGAGGAGGACTTGAAAAGGTCCGGCCCACTGTGGTTCCAGAGTTTTTTCTGTAAGAGACTGTCGTAGTTCAGCCCCAATCGGACCAGACTATGCAGTCTCTCTCTCGCTCCCCCCACACTCAGAGAACAGGGAGAGAAAATATAAGGAAAAACGGCTCGAGGTTTGAGATAAGGACTGGGAGAAATCCTTAAAGTTACCGTCACGGGCAAAACAGACTCCTCTTGGGGAAAACTATTCATTTATTACTACAAACAGCAAGATAATGAGACAGAGAACAAGATAACCTCCCTCCACCCCTCCCTCTTCCCAAGCTTAACATTATCTCTCCTACCTTCCCCCCCGAGCGGCACAGGGGGAAAGAGGGAATGGGGGTTGCAGTCAGTTCATCATATGTTGTTTTACGCCGCTGCTTCATGGTCGGGGGAAGAACTCCTCACATTCCTCCCCTGCTCCAATGTGGGGTCCCTCCCACGGGCCACAGTCCTTTGTGGAACTGCTCCGGCATGGGTCGTCTCTTCCACGGGTGCAGTCTCTCCAGAACGGCTGTCCCAGCGGGCCCTCCACGGGCCACAGCTGCCTTCAGGCATCCACCTCCCCCGGTGCGGGGTCCTTCACGGGCTCCAAGTGGATCTCTGCTCCTCCGTGGACCTCCATGGGTGTCGTGGTTTTGTTTAGTGAGGGGGGGCCTAAGGTGGTAGCTTCTGTAGGAAACTGCTAGAAGTCGCTCCCCTTTGTTCAGTGGACTTGGCCAGGCCTAGGGCGGACCCACTGCTGGCCAAGGCTGAGCCGATTGGTAGCAGAATGTCTCGTGATAACGCGTCTGCGATAACGTATTTAAGAATGGGAAAACAGAAAAAAAAAGGGAGAGAAGAGAAGATGTGAAGCAGCTGAGCGGGGGCAGAGGCGCAGAGGGGGAGGCGCAGGCCTCATGGGCCTTGCAGGCCTCACCCTCTGGCCTCTCGCCAGGCGGCTGACTGGGCCTGACTCGGTCCGGCCCGGCTGCAAGAAGTGGAGAGGAGAGGAGAAGTGAATAAGATGTAAAAAAGATCCTGAGAGACATCTGCCAGCCTGTTGTGAGGAACGGCTGCAGACGCCAAGGTCAGTTCAGAAGGAGGGGGAGGAGTAATGCGACTCCTGGCCAAGATTCCCCTGCAGCCTGTGGTGACGACCATGGTGGAGCGGGTTATCCCCCTGCAGCCCATGGAGGTCCACGGAGGAGCAGAGATCCATTTTGCCAGCCAAATCCCGCATTTTTGACCCAAATTCCCCCATTTCACACCAAAATCCCACATTTTGCCCCCAAAATCCCGTGATTTCCCCCAAATTCCCCCATTTTGCCCCCAAATTCCCCCATTTTGCCCCCCAAATCCCACATTTTTGCCCCAAATTCCTGCATTTCGCACCAAAATCCCACATTTTGCCCCCAAAATCCCGCTATTTCCCCCAAAATTCCCCCATTTCGCACCAAAATTCCCACATTTTGCCCCAAATTCCCGCATTTTACACCAAATTCCCCCATTTCCCCCCAAATTCCCCCATTTTGCCCCCCAAATCCCACATTTTTGCCCCAAATTCCCGCATTTCGCCCCCCAAATGCCGCATTTTTGCCCCAAATTCCCCCATTTCGCACCAAAATTCCGACCTTTTTGCCCCAAATTCCCGCATTTTGCTCCCAAAATCCCGCATTTTTGACCCAAATTCCCACATTTCGCACCAAAATTCTCACATTTTGCCCCAAATTCCCCCATTTCGCACCAAAATCCCACATTTTGCCCCAGCATCCTGGGATTTCCCCACAAATTCCCCCATTTTGCCCCCCAAATCCCACATTTTTGCCCCAAATTCCCCCATTTTGCCCCCCAAATCCCACATTTTGCCCCAAATTCCCGCATTTCGCACCAAAATCCCACATTTTGCCCCTAAATCCCGCAATTTCCCCCCAAATTCCCCCATTTTGCCCCCCAAATCCTGCATTTTTGCCCCAAATTCCCACATTTTTGCCCCAAATTCCCACATTGCGCACCAAAATTCCCCCATTTTGCCCCAAATTCCCGCATTTCGCAGCAAAATCCCCCATTTTGGCCCCAAAATCCCGCATTTTTGCCCAAAATTCCCCCATTTCACACCAAAATCCCACATTTTGCCCCCAAAATCCCGCTATTTCCCCCCAAATTCCCCCGTTTTGCCCCCCAAATCCCATATTGTTGACCCAAATTCCCGCATTTTACACCAAAATCCCCCATTTTGCCCCCAAATCCCGCATTTTTGCCCCAAGTTCCCCCATTTCACACCAAAATCCCACATTTTGCTCCCAAAATCCCGTGATTTCCCCAAATTCCCGCATTTCGCCCCCCAAATGCCGCATTTTTGCACCAAATTCCGCATTTTTGCCCCAAATTCCCACATTTCGCACCAAAACTCCCACATTTTGCCCCAAATTCCCGCATTTTGCACCAAAATCCCACATTGTTGCCCCAAAATCCCGCGATTTCCCCCCAAATTCCCCCGTTTCGCCCCCCAAATGCCGCATTTTTGCCCCAAATTCCCCCATTTCACACCAAATTCCCCCATTTTGCCCCCAAAATCCCACATTTTTGCCCCAAATTACCGCATTTCGCCCCCCAAATGCTGCATTTTTGCCCCAAGTTCCCCCATTTCGCACCAAAATCCCACATTTTGCCCCCAAAATCCCGTGATTTCTCCCAAATTCCCCCATATTGCCAGCCAAATCCCGCATTTTTGACCCAAATTCCCCCATTTCACACCAAAATCCCACATTTTGCCCCCAAAATCCCGTGATTTCCCCCATTTTGCCCCCCAAATTCCCCCATTTTGCCCCCCAAATCCCACATTTTTGCCCCAAATTCCTGCATTTCGCACCAAAATCCCACATTTTGCCCCCAAAATCCCGCTATTTCCCCCAAAATTCCCCCATTTCGCACCAAAATTCCCACATTTTGCCCCAAATTCCCGCATTTTGCCCCCCAAATTCCCGCATTTTTGCCCCAAATTCCCCCATTTCACACCAAAATCCCACATTTTTGCCCCAAATTCCCCCATTTCGCACCAAAATTCCCACACTTTGCCCCAAATTCCTACATTTCACACCAAAATCCCACATTTTGCCCCCAAAATCCCATGATTTCTCCCAAATTCCCCGATTTTGCCAGCCAAATCCCGCGTTTTTGACCCAAATTCCCGCATTTTTGCCCCAAATTCCCACATTTCGCACCAAAATACCACATTGTTGACCCAAAATCCCGCGATTTCCCCCCAAATTCCCCCATTTCCCCCCCCAAATCCCACATTTTTGCCCCAAATTCCTACATTTCACACCAAAATCCCACATTTTGCACCAAATTCCCTGATTTCACACCAAAATCCCGCATTTTTGCCCCCAAAATCCCGCATTTTTGCCCTAAATTCCCGCATTTTACCCCCCAAATCCCGCATTTTTGCCCCAAATTCCCCCATTTCACACCAAAATCCCACATTTTGCCCCAAAATCCCGCGATTTCCCCCCAAATTCCCCCATTTTGCCCCCCAAATCCCACATTGACCCAAATTCCTGCATTTCGCACCAAAATCCCACATTTTTGCCCCCAAAATTCCCCCATTTCGCACCAAAATTCCCACCTTTTTGCCCCAAATTCCCGCATTTCGCCCCCCAAATGCCGCATTTTTGCCCCAAATTCCCCCATTTCGCACCAAAATCCCACATTTTGCCCCTAAATCCCGCAATTTCCCCCCAAATTCCCCCATTTTGCCCCCCAAATCCTGCATTTTTGCCCCAAATTCCCACATTTTTGCCCCAAATTCCCACATTGCGCACCAAAATTCCCACATTTTGCCCCAAATTCCCGCATTTCGCAGCAAAATCCCCCATTTTGCCCCCAAAATCCCGCAATTTCCCCCCAAATTCCCCCGTTTCGCCCCCCAAATCTCGCATTTTTGCCCCAAATTCCCCCATTTCGCACCAAAATTCCCACATATTGCCCCCAAAATCCCGCTATTTCCCCCCAAATTCCCCCGTTTTGCCCCCCAAATCCCACATTGTTGACCCAAATTCCCGCATTTTACACCAAAATCCCCCATTTTGCCCCCAAATCCCGCATTTTTGCCCGAAATTCCCCCATTTCACACCAAAATCCCACATTTTGCCCCCAAAATCCCGCTATTTCCCCCCAAATTCCCCCGTTTTGCCCCCCAAATCCCACATTGTTGACCCAAATTCCCGCATTTTACACCAAAATCCCCCATTTTGCCCCCAAATCCCGCATTTTTGCCCCAAGTTCCCCCATTTCGCACCAAAATCCCACATTTTGCTCCCAAAATCCCGTGATTTCCCCAAATTCCCGCATTTCGCCCCCCAAATGCCGCATTTTTGCACCAAATTCCGCATTTTTGCCCCAAATTCCCACATTTCGCACCAAAACTCCCACATTTTGCCCCAAATTCCCGCATTTCGCACCAAAATCCCACATTGTTGCCCCAAAATCCCGCGATTTCCCCCCAAATTCCCCCGTTTTGCCCCCCAAATGCCGCATTTTTGCCCCAAATTCCCCCATTTCACACCAAATTCCCCCATTTTGCCCCCAAAATCCCACATTTTTGCCCCAAATTCCCGCATTTCGCCCCCCAAATGCTGCATTTTTGCCCCAAGTTCCCCCATTTCGCACCAAAATCCCACATTTTGCCCCCAAAATCCCGTGATTTCTCCCAAATTCCCCCATATTGCCAGCCAAATCCCGCATTTTTGAGCCAAATTCCTGCATTTCGCACGAAAATCCCACATTTTGCCCCCAAAATCCCGCTATTTCCCCCAAAATTCCCCCATTTCGCACCAAAATTCCCACATTTTGCCCCAAATTCCCGCATTTTACACCAAATTCCCCCATTTCCCCCCAAATTCCCCCATTTTGCCCCCCAAATCCCACATTTTTGCCCCAAATTCCCGCATTTCGCCCCCCAAATGCCGCATTTTTGCCCCAAATTCCCCCATTTCGCACCAAAATTCCCACCTTTTTGCCCCAAATTCCCGCATTTCGCCCCCCAAATGCCGCATTTTTGCCCCAAATTCCCCCATTTCGCACCAAAATCCCACATTTTGCCCCAGCATCCTGGGATTTCCCCACAAATTCCCCCATTTTGCCCCCCAAATCCCACATTTTTGCCCCAAATTCCCCCATTTTGCCCCCCAAATCCCACATTTTGCCCCAAATTCCCCCATTTCGCACCAAAATCCCACATTTTGCCCCTAAATCCCGCAATTTCCCCCCAAATTCCCCCATTTTGCCCCCCAAATCCTGCATTTTTGCCCCAAATTCCCACATTTTTGCCCCAAATTCCCACATTGCGCACCAAAATTCCCACATTTTGCCCCAAATTCCCGCATTTCGCAGCAAAATCCCCCATTTTGCCCCCAAAATCCCGCAATTTCCCCCCAAATTCCCCCGTTTCGCCCCCCAAATCTCGCATTTTTGCCCCAAATTCCCCCATTTCGCACCAAAATTCCCACATATTGCCCCCAAAATCCCGCTATTTCCCCCCAAATTCCCCCGTTTTGCCCCCCAAATCCCACATTGTTGACCCAAATTCCCGCATTTTACACCAAAATCCCCCATTTTGCCCCCAAATCCCGCATTTTTGCCCCAAATTCCCCCATTTCACACCAAAATCCCACATTTTGCCCCCAAAATCCCGCTATTTCCCCCCAAATTCCCCCGTTTTGCCCCCCAAATCCCACATTGTTGACCCAAATTCCCGCATTTTACACCAAAATCCCCCATTTTGCCCCAAATCCCGCATTTTTGCCCCAAGTTCCCCCATTTCGCACCAAAATCCCACATTTTGCCCCCAAAATTCCCCCATTTCGCACCAAAATTCCCACCTTTTTGCCCCAAATTCCCGCATTTCGCCCCCCAAATGCCGCATTTTTGCCCCAAATTCCCCCATTTCGCACCAAAATCCCACATTTTGCCCCAGCATCCTGGGATTTCCCCACAAATTCCCCCATTTTGCCCCCCAAATCCCACATTTTTGCCCCAAATTCCCCCATTTTGCCCCCCAAATCCCACATTTTGCCCCAAATTCCCCCATTTCGCACCAAAATCCCACATTTTGCCCCTAAATCCCGCAATTTCCCCCCAAATTCCCCCATTTTGCCCCCCAAATCCTGCATTTTTGCCCCAAATTCCCACATTTTTGCCCCAAATTCCCACATTGCGCACCAAAATTCCCACATTTTGCCCCAAATTCCCGCATTTCGCAGCAAAATCCCCCATTTTGCCCCCAAAATCCCGCAATTTCCCCCCAAATTCCCCCGTTTCGCCCCCCAAATCTCGCATTTTTGCCCCAAATTCCCCCATTTCGCACCAAAATTCCCACATATTGCCCCCAAAATCCCGCTATTTCCCCCCAAATTCCCCCGTTTTGCCCCCCAAATCCCACATTGTTGACCCAAATTCCCGCATTTTACACCAAAATCCCCCATTTTGCCCCCAAATCCCGCATTTTTGCCCGAAATTCCCCCATTTCACACCAAAATCCCACATTTTGCCCCCAAAATCCCGCTATTTCCCCCCAAATTCCCCCGTTTTGCCCCCCAAATCCCACATTGTTGACCCAAATTCCCGCATTTTACACCAAAATCCCCCATTTTGCCCCCAAATCCCGCATTTTTGCCCCAAGTTCCCCCATTTCGCACCAAAATCCCACATTTTGCTCCCAAAATCCCGTGATTTCCCCAAATTCCCGCATTTCGCCCCCCAAATGCCGCATTTTTGCACCAAATTCCGCATTTTTGCCCCAAATTCCCACATTTCGCACCAAAACTCCCACATTTTGCCCCAAATTCCCGCATTTCGCACCAAAATCCCACATTGTTGCCCCAAAATCCCGCGATTTCCCCCCAAATTCCCCCGTTTTGCCCCCCAAATGCCGCATTTTTGCCCCAAATTCCCCCATTTCACACCAAATTCCCCCATTTTGCCCCCAAAATCCCACATTTTTGCCCCAAATTCCCGCATTTCGCCCCCCAAATGCTGCATTTTTGCCCCAAGTTCCCCCATTTCGCACCAAAATCCCACATTTTGCCCCCAAAATCCCGTGATTTCTCCCAAATTCCCCCATATTGCCAGCCAAATCCCGCATTTTTGAGCCAAATTCCTGCATTTCGCACCAAAATCCCACATTTTGCCCCCAAAATCCCGCTATTTCCCCCAAAATTCCCCCATTTCGCACCAAAATTCCCACATTTTGCCCCAAATTCCCGCATTTTACACCAAATTCCCCCATTTCCCCCCAAATTCCCCCATTTTGCCCCCCAAATCCCACATTTTTGCCCCAAATTCCCGCATTTCGCCCCCCAAATGCCGCATTTTTGCCCCAAATTCCCCCATTTCGCACCAAAATTCCCACCTTTTTGCCCCAAATTCCCGCATTTCGCCCCCCAAATGCCGCATTTTTGCCCCAAATTCCCCCATTTCGCACCAAAATCCCACATTTTGCCCCAGCATCCTGGGATTTCCCCACAAATTCCCCCATTTTGCCCCCCAAATCCCACATTTTTGCCCCAAATTCCCCCATTTTGCCCCCCAAATCCCACATTTTGCCCCAAATTCCCCCATTTCGCACCAAAATCCCACATTTTGCCCCTAAATCCCGCAATTTCCCCCCAAATTCCCCCATTTTGCCCCCCAAATCCTGCATTTTTGCCCCAAATTCCCACATTTTTGCCCCAAATTCCCACATTGCGCACCAAAATTCCCACATTTTGCCCCAAATTCCCGCATTTCGCAGCAAAATCCCCCATTTTGCCCCCAAAATCCCGCAATTTCCCCCCAAATTCCCCCGTTTCGCCCCCCAAATCTCGCATTTTTGCCCCAAATTCCCCCATTTCGCACCAAAATTCCCACATATTGCCCCCAAAATCCCGCTATTTCCCCCCAAATTCCCCCGTTTTGCCCCCCAAATCCCACATTGTTGACCCAAATTCCCGCATTTTACACCAAAATCCCCCATTTTGCCCCCAAATCCCGCATTTTTGCCCCAAATTCCCCCATTTCACACCAAAATCCCACATTTTGCCCCCAAAATCCCGCTATTTCCCCCCAAATTCCCCCGTTTTGCCCCCCAAATCCCACATTGTTGACCCAAATTCCCGCATTTTACACCAAAATCCCCCATTTTGCCCCAAATCCCGCATTTTTGCCCCAAGTTCCCCCATTTCGCACCAAAATCCCACATTTTGCCCCCAAAATTCCCCCATTTCGCACCAAAATTCCCACCTTTTTGCCCCAAATTCCCGCATTTCGCCCCCCAAATGCCGCATTTTTGCCCCAAATTCCCCCATTTCGCACCAAAATCCCACATTTTGCCCCAGCATCCTGGGATTTCCCCACAAATTCCCCCATTTTGCCCCCCAAATCCCACATTTTTGCCCCAAATTCCCCCATTTTGCCCCCCAAATCCCACATTTTGCCCCAAATTCCCCCATTTCGCACCAAAATTCCCACATTTTGCCCCTAAATCCCGCAATTTCCCCCCAAATTCCCCCATTTTGCCCCCCAAATCCTGCATTTTTGCCCCAAATTCCCACATTTTTGCCCCAAATTCCCACATTGCGCACCAAAATTCCCACATTTTGCCCCAAATTCCCGCATTTCGCAGCAAAATCCCCCATTTTGCCCCCAAAATCCCGCAATTTCCCCCCAAATTCCCCCGTTTCGCCCCCCAAATCTCGCATTTTTGCCCCAAATTCCCCCATTTCGCACCAAAATTCCCACATATTGCCCCCAAAATCCCGCTATTTCCCCCCAAATTCCCCCGTTTTGCCCCCCAAATCCCACATTGTTGACCCAAATTCCCGCATTTTACACCAAAATCCCCCATTTTGCCCCCAAATCCCGCATTTTTGCCCCAAGTTCCCCCATTTCGCACCAAAATCCCACATTTTGCTCCCAAAATCCCGTGATTTCCCCAAATTCCCGCATTTCGCCCCCCAAATGCCGCATTTTTGCACCAAATTCCGCATTTTTGCCCCAAATTCCCACATTTCGCACCAAAACTCCCACATTTTGCCCCAAATTCCCGCATTTCGCACCAAAATCCCACATTGTTGCCCCAAAATCCCGCGATTTCCCCCCAAATTCCCCCGTTTCGCCCCCAAAATGCCGCATTTTTGCCCCAAATTCCCCCATTTCACACCAAATTCCCCCATTTTGCCCCCAAAATCCCACATTTTTGCCCCAAATTACCGCATTTCGCCCCCCAAATGCTGCATTTTTGCCCCAAGTTCCCCCATTTCGCACCAAAATCCCACATTTTGCCCCCAAAATCCCGTGATTTCTCCCAAATTCCCCCATATTGCCAGCCAAATCCCGCATTTTTGAGCCAAATTCCTGCATTTCGCACCAAAATCCCACATTTTGACCCCAAAATCCCGCTATTTCCCCCAAAATTCCCCCATTTCGCACCAAAATTCCCACATTTTGCCCCAAATTCCCGCATTTTACACCAAATTCCCCCATTTCCCCCCAAATTCCCCCATTTTGCCCCCCAAATCCCACATTTTTGCCCCAAATTCCCGCATTTCGCCCCCCAAATGCCGCATTTTTGCCCCAAATTCCCCCATTTCGCACCAAAATTCCCACCTTTTTGCCCCAAATTCCCGCATTTCGCCCCCCAAATGCCGCATTTTTGCCCCAAATTCCCCCATTTCACACCAAAATCCCACATTTTGCCCCCAAAATCCCGCTATTTCCCCCCAAATTCCCCCGTTTTGCCCCCCAAATCCCACATTGTTGACCCAAATTCCCGCATTTTACACCAAAATCCCCCATTTTGCCCCAAATCCCGCATTTTTGCCCCAAGTTCCCCCATTTCGCACCAAAATCCCACATTTTGCCCCCAAAATTCCCCCATTTCGCACCAAAATTCCCACCTTTTTGCCCCAAATTCCCGCATTTCGCCCCCCAAATGCCGCATTTTTGCCCCAAATTCCCCCATTTCGCACCAAAATCCCACATTTTGCCCCAGCATCCTGGGATTTCCCCACAAATTCCCCCATTTTGCCCCCCAAATCCCACATTTTTGCCCCAAATTCCCCCATTTTGCCCCCCAAATCCCACATTTTGCCCCAAATTCCCCCATTTCGCACCAAAATCCCACATTTTGCCCCTAAATCCCGCAATTTCCCCCCAAATTCCCCCATTTTGCCCCCCAAATCCTGCATTTTTGCCCCAAATTCCCACATTTTTGCCCCAAATTCCCACATTGCGCACCAAAATTCCCACATTTTGCCCCAAATTCCCGCATTTCGCAGCAAAATCCCCCATTTTGCCCCCAAAATCCCGCAATTTCCCCCCAAATTCCCCCGTTTCGCCCCCCAAATCTCACATTTTTGCCCCAAATTCCCCCATTTCGCACCAAAATTCCCACATATTGCCCCCAAAATCCCGCTATTTCCCCCCAAATTCCCCCGTTTTGCCCCCCAAATCCCACATTGTTGACCCAAATTCCCGCATTTTACACCAAAATCCCCCATTTTGCTCCCAAATCCCGCATTTTTGCCCAAAATTCCCCCATTTCACACCAAAATCCCACATTTTGCCCCCAAAAATCCCGCTATTTCCCCCCAAATTCCCCCGTTTTGCCCCCCAAATCCCACATTGTTGACCCAAATTCCCGCATTTTACACCAAAATCCCCCATTTTGCCCCCAAATCCCGCATTTTTGCCCCAAGTTCCCCCATTTCGCACCAAAATCCCACATTTTGCTCCCAAAATCCCGTGATTTCCCCAAATTCCCGCATTTCGCCCCCCAAATGCCGCATTTTTGCACCAAATTCCGCATTTTTGCCCCAAATTCCCACATTTCGCACCAAAACTCCCACATTTTGCCCCAAATTCCCGCATTTCGCACCAAAATCCCACATTTTGCCCCCAAAATCCCGCTATTTCCCCCCAAATTCCCCCGTTTCGCCCCCCAAATGCCGCATTTTTGCCCCAAATTCCCCCATTTCACACCAAATTCCCCCATTTTGCCCCCAAAATCCCACATTTTTGCCCCAAATTACCGCATTTCGCCCCCCAAATGCTGCATTTTTGCCCCAAGTTCCCCCATTTCGCACCAAAATCCCACATTTTGCCCCCAAAATCCCGTGATTTCTCCCAAATTCCCCCATATTGCAAGCCAAATCCCGCATTTTTGAGCCAAATTCTCCCATTTCACACCAAAATCCCACATTTTGCCCCCAAAATCCCGTGATTTCGCCCAAATTCCCCCATTTTGCCCCCCAAATCCCACATTTTGCCCCAAATTCCTGCATTTCGCACCAAAATCCCACATTTTGCCCCCAAAATCCCGCTATTTCCCCCAAAATTCCCCCATTTCGCACCAAAATTCCCACATTTTGCCCCAAATTCCCGCATTTTACACCAAATTCCCCCATTTCCCCCCAAATTCCCCCATTTTGCCCCCCAAATCCCACATTTTTGCCCCAAATTCCCGCATTTCGCCCCCCAAATGCCGCATTTTTGCCCCAAATTCCCCCATTTCGCACCAAAATTCCCACCTTTTTGCCCCAAATTCCCGCATTTCGCCCCCCAAATGCCGCATTTTTGCCCCAAATTCCCCCATTTCGCACCAAAATCCCACATTTTGCCCCAGCATCCTGGGATTTCCCCACAAATTCCCCCATTTTGCCCCCCAAATCCCACATTTTTGCCCCAAATTCCCCCATTTTGCCCCCCAAATCCCACATTTTGCCCCAAATTCCCCCATTTCGCACCAAAATCCCACATTTTGCCCCTAAATCCCGCAATTTCCCCCCAAATTCCCCCATTTTGCCCCCCAAATCCTGCATTTTTGCCCCAAATTCCCACATTTTTGCCCCAAATTCCCACATTGCGCACCAAAATTCCCACATTTTGCCCCAAATTCCCGCATTTCGCAGCAAAATCCCCCATTTTGCCCCCAAAATCCCGCAATTTCCCCCCAAATTCCCCCGTTTCGCCCCCCAAATCTCGCATTTTTGCCCCAAATTCCCCCATTTCGCACCAAAATTCCCACATATTGCCCCCAAAATCCCGCTATTTCCCCCCAAATTCCCCCGTTTTGCCCCCCAAATCCCACATTGTTGACCCAAATTCCCGCATTTTACACCAAAATCCCCCATTTTGCCCCCAAATCCCGCATTTTTGCCCCAAATTCCCCCATTTCACACCAAAATCCCACATTTTGCCCCCAAAATCCCGCTATTTCCCCCCAAATTCCCCCGTTTTGCCCCCCAAATCCCACATTGTTGACCCAAATTCCCGCATTTTACACCAAAATCCCCCATTTTGCCCCCAAATCCCGCATTTTTGCCCCAAGTTCCCCCATTTCGCACCAAAATCCCACATTTTGCTCCCAAAATCCCGTGATTTCCCCAAATTCCCGCATTTCGCCCCCCAAATGCCGCATTTCGCCCCCCAAATGCCGCATTTTTGCCCCAAATTCCCACATTTCGCACCAAAACTCCCACATTTTGCCCCAAATTCCCGCATTTCGCACCAAAATCCCACATTGTTGCCCCAAAATCCCGCGATTTCCCCCCAAATTCCCCCGTTTTGCCCCCCAAATGCCGCATTTTTGCCCCAAATTCCCCCATTTCACACCAAATTCCCCCATTTTGCCCCCAAAATCCCACATTTTTGCCCCAAATTACCGCATTTCGCCCCCCAAATGCTGCATTTTTGCCCCAAGTTCCCCCATTTCGCACCAAAATCCCACATTTTGCCCCCAAAATCCCGTGATTTCTCCCAAATTCCCCCATATTGCCAGCCAAATCCCGCATTTTTGAGCCAAATTCTCCCATTTCACACCAAAATCCCACATTTTGCCCCCAAAATCCCGTGATTTCCCCCAAATTCCCCCATTTTGCCCCCCAAATCCCACATTTTGCCCCAAATTCCTGCATTTCGCACCAAAATCCCACATTTTGCCCCCAAAATCCCGCTATTTCCCCCAAAATTCCCCCATTTCGCACCAAAATTCCCACATTTTGCCCCAAATTCCCGCATTTTACACCAAATTCCCCCATTTCCCCCCAAATTCCCCCATTTTGCCCCCCAAATCCCACATTTTTGCCCCAAATTCCCGCATTTCGCCCCCCAAATGCCGCATTTTTGCCCCAAATTCCCCCATTTCGCACCAAAATTCCCACCTTTTTGCCCCAAATTCCCGCATTTCGCCCCCCAAATGCCGCATTTTTGCCCCAAATTCCCCCATTTCGCACCAAAATCCCATATTTTGCCCCAGCATCCTGGGATTTCCCCACAAATTCCCCCATTTTGCCCCCCAAATCCCACATTTTTGCCCCAAATTCCCCCATTTTGCCCCCCAAATCCCACATTTTGCCCCAAATTCCCCCATTTCGCACCAAAATCCCACATTTTGCCCCTAAATCCCGCAATTTCCCCCCAAATTCCCCCATTTTGCCCCCCAAATCCTGCATTTTTGCCCCAAATTCCCACATTTTTGCCCCAAATTCCCACATTGCGCACCAAAATTCCCACATTTTGCCCCAAATTCCCGCATTTCGCAGCAAAATCCCCCATTTTGCCCCCAAAATCCCGCAATTTCCCCCCAAATTCCCCCGTTTCGCCCCCCAAATCTCGCATTTTTGCCCCAAATTCCCCCATTTCGCACCAAAATTCCCACATATTGCCCCCAAAATCCCGCTATTTCCCCCCAAATTCCCCCGTTTTGCCCCCCAAATCCCACATTGTTGACCCAAATTCCCGCATTTTACACCAAAATCCCCCATTTTGCCCCCAAATCCCGCATTTTTGCCCCAAATTCCCCCATTTCACACCAAAATCCCACATTTTGCCCCCAAAATCCCGCTATTTCCCCCCAAATTCCCCCGTTTTGCCCCCCAAATCCCACATTGTTGACCCAAATTCCCGCATTTTACACCAAAATCCCCCATTTTGCCCCCAAATCCCGCATTTTTGCCCCAAGTTCCCCCATTTCGCACCAAAATCCCACATTTTGCCCCCAAAATTCCCCCATTTCGCACCAAAATTCCCACCTTTTTGCCCCAAATTCCCGCATTTCGCCCCCCAAATGCCGCATTTTTGCCCCAAATTCCCCCATTTCGCACCAAAATCCCACATTTTGCCCCAGCATCCTGGGATTTCCCCACAAATTCCCCCATTTTGCCCCCCAAATCCCACATTTTTGCCCCAAATTCCCCCATTTTGCCCCCCAAATGCTGCATTTTTGCCCCAAGTTCCCCCATTTCGCACCAAAATCCCACATTTTGCCCCCAAAATCCCGTGATTTCTCCCAAATTCCCCCATATTGCCAGCCAAATCCCGCATTTTTGAGCCAAATTCTCCCATTTCACACCAAAATCCCACATTTTGCCCCCAAAATCCCGTGATTTCCCCCAAATTCCCCCATTTTGCCCCCCAAATCCCACATTTTGCCCCAAATTCCTGCATTTTACACCAAAATCCCACATTTTGCCCCAGCATCCTGGGATTTCCCCACAAATTCCCCCATTTTGCCCCCCAAATCCCACATTTTTGCCCCAAATTCCCCCATTTTGCCCCCCAAATCCCACATTTTGCCCCAAATTCCCCCATTTCGCACCAAAATCCCACATTTTGCCCCTAAATCCCGCAATTTCCCCCCAAATTCCCCCATTTTGCCCCCCAAATCCTGCATTTTTGCCCCAAATTCCCACATTTTTGCCCCAAATTCCCACATTGCGCACCAAAATTCCCACATTCTGCCCCAAATTCCCGCATTTCGCAGCAAAATCCCCCATTTTGCCCCCAAAATCCCGCAATTTCCCCCCAAATTCCCCCGTTTCGCCCCCCAAATCTCGCATTTTTGCCCCAAATTCCCCCATTTCGCACCAAAATTCCCACATATTGCCCCCAAAATCCCGCTATTTCCCCCAAATTCCCCCGTTTTGCCCCCCAAATCCCACATTGTTGACCCAAATTCCCGCATTTTACACCAAAATCCCCCATTTTGCCCCCAAATCCCGCATTTTTGCCCCAAATTCCCCCATTTCACACCAAAATCCCACATTTTGCCCCCAAAATCCCGCTATTTCCCCCCAAATTCCCCCGTTTTGCCCCCCAAATCCCACATTGTTGACCCAAATTCCCGCATTTTACACCAAAATCCCCCATTTTGCCCCCAAATCCCGCATTTTTGCCCCAAGTTCCCCCATTTCGCACCAAAATCCCACATTTTGCTCCCAAAATCCCGTGATTTCCCCAAATTCCCGCATTTCGCCCCCCAAATGCCGCATTTTTGCACCAAATTCCGCATTTTTGCCCCAAATTCCCACATTTCGCACCAAAACTCCCACATTTTGCCCCAAATTCCCGCATTTCGCACCAAAATCCCACATTGTTGCCCCAAAATCCCGCGATTTCCCCCCAAATTCCCCCGTTTTGCCCCCCAAATGCCGCATTTTTGCCCCAAATTCCCCCATTTCACACCAAATTCCCCCATTTTGCCCCCAAAATCCCACATTTTTGCCCCAAATTACCGCATTTCGCCCCCCAAATGCTGCATTTTTGCCCCAAGTTCCCCCATTTCGCACCAAAATCCCACATTTTGCCC
The DNA here is from genome assembly GCF_036417535.1 of Chlamydotis macqueenii. Classification (NCBI taxonomy): domain Eukaryota; kingdom Metazoa; phylum Chordata; class Aves; order Otidiformes; family Otididae; genus Chlamydotis; species Chlamydotis macqueenii. Next base: position 80,325 of record NW_028239092.1, on the reverse strand, counting down.
CCAAAATCCCGTGATTTCTCCCAAATTCCCCCATATTGCCAGCCAAATCCCGCATTTTTGAGCCAAATTCTCCCATTTCACACCAAAATCCCACATTTTGCCCCCAAAATCCCGTGATTTCCCCCAAATTCCCCCATTTTGCCCCCCAAATCCCACATTTTGCCCCAAATTCCTGCATTTCGCACCAAAATCCCACATTTTGCCCCCAAAATCCCGCTATTTCCCCCAAAATTCCCCCATTTCGCACCAAAATTCCCACATTTTGCCCCAAATTCCCGCATTTTACACCAAATTCCCCCATTTCCCCCCAAATTCCCCCATTTTGCCCCCCAAATCCCACATTTTTGCCCCAAATTCCCGCATTTCGCCCCCCAAATGCCGCATTTTTGCCCCAAATTCCCCCATTTCGCACCAAAATTCCCACCTTTTTGCCCCAAATTCCCGCATTTCGCCCCCCAAATGCCGCATTTTTGCCCCAAATTCCCCCATTTCGCACCAAAATCCCATATTTTGCCCCAGCATCCTGGGATTTCCCCACAAATTCCCCCATTTTGCCCCCCAAATCCCACATTTTTGCCCCAAATTCCCCCATTTTGCCCCCCAAATCCCACATTTTGCCCCAAATTCCCCCATTTCGCACCAAAATCCCACATTTTGCCCCTAAATCCCGCAATTTCCCCCCAAATTCCCCCATTTTGCCCCCCAAATCCTGCATTTTTGCCCCAAATTCCCACATTTTTGCCCCAAATTCCCACATTGCGCACCAAAATTCCCACATTTTGCCCCAAATTCCCGCATTTCGCAGCAAAATCCCCCATTTTGCCCCCAAAATCCCGCAATTTCCCCCCAAATTCCCCCGTTTCGCCCCCCAAATCTCGCATTTTTGCCCCAAATTCCCCCATTTCGCACCAAAATTCCCACATATTGCCCCCAAAATCCCGCTATTTCCCCCCAAATTCCCCCGTTTTGCCCCCCAAATCCCACATTGTTGACCCAAATTCCCGCATTTTACACCAAAATCCCCCATTTTGCCCCCAAATCCCGCATTTTTGCCCAAAATTCCCCCATTTCACACCAAAATCCCACATTTTGCCCCCAAAATCCCGCTATTTCCCCCCAAATTCCCCCGTTTTGCCCCCCAAATCCCACATTGTTGACCCAAATTCCCGCATTTTACACCAAAATCCCCCATTTTGCCCCCAAATCCCGCATTTTTGCCCCAAGTTCCCCCATTTCGCACCAAAATCCCACATTTTGCCCCCAAAATTCCCCCATTTCGCACCAAAATTCCCACCTTTTTGCCCCAAATTCCCGCATTTCGCCCCCCAAATGCCGCATTTTTGCCCCAAATTCCCCCATTTCGCACCAAAATCCCACATTTTGCCCCAGCATCCTGGGATTTCCCCACAAATTCCCCCATTTTGCCCCCCAAATCCCACATTTTTGCCCCAAATTCCCCCATTTTGCCCCCCAAATGCTGCATTTTTGCCCCAAGTTCCCCCATTTCGCACCAAAATCCCACATTTTGCCCCCAAAATCCCGTGATTTCTCCCAAATTCCCCCATATTGCCAGCCAAATCCCGCATTTTTGAGCCAAATTCTCCCATTTCACACCAAAATCCCACATTTTGCCCCCAAAATCCCGTGATTTCCCCCAAATTCCCCCATTTTGCCCCCCAAATCCCACATTTTGCCCCAAATTCCTGCATTTCGCACCAAAATCCCACATTTTGCCCCCAAAATCCCGCTATTTCCCCCAAAATTCCCCCATTTCGCACCAAAATTCCCACATTTTGCCCCAAATTCCCGCATTTTACACCAAATTCCCCCATTTCCCCCCAAATTCCCCCATTTTGCCCCCCAAATCCCACATTTTTGCCCCAAATTCCCGCATTTCGCCCCCCAAATGCCGCATTTTTGCCCCAAATTCCCCCATTTCGCACCAAAATTCCCACCTTTTTGCCCCAAATTCCCGCATTTCGCCCCCCAAATGCCGCATTTTTGCCCCAAATTCCCCCATTTCGCACCAAAATCCCATATTTTGCCCCAGCATCCTGGGATTTCCCCACAAATTCCCCCATTTTGCCCCCCAAATCCCACATTTTTGCCCCAAATTCCCCCATTTTGCCCCCCAAATCCCACATTTTGCCCCAAATTCCCCCATTTCGCACCAAAATCCCACATTTTGCCCCTAAATCCCGCAATTTCCCCCCAAATTCCCCCATTTTGCCCCCCAAATCCTGCATTTTTGCCCCAAATTCCCACATTTTTGCCCCAAATTCCCACATTGCGCACCAAAATTCCCACATTTTGCCCCAAATTCCCGCATTTCGCAGCAAAATCCCCCATTTTGCCCCCAAAATCCCGCAATTTCCCCCCAAATTCCCCCGTTTCGCCCCCCAAATCTCGCATTTTTGCCCCAAATTCCCCCATTTCGCACCAAAATTCCCACATATTGCCCCCAAAATCCCGCTATTTCCCCCCAAATTCCCCCGTTTTGCCCCCCAAATCCCACATTGTTGACCCAAATTCCCGCATTTTACACCAAAATCCCCCATTTTGCCCCCAAATCCCGCATTTTTGCCCGAAATTCCCCCATTTCACACCAAAATCCCACATTTTGCCCCCAAAATCCCGCTATTTCCCCCCAAATTCCCCCGTTTTGCCCCCAAATCCCACATTGTTGACCCAAATTCCCGCATTTTACACCAAAATCCCCCATTTTGCCCCCAAATCCCGCATTTTTGCCCCAAGTTCCCCCATTTCGCACCAAAATCCCACATTTTGCCCCCAAAATTCCCCCATTTCGCACCAAAATTCCCACCTTTTTGCCCCAAATTCCCGCATTTCGCCCCCCAAATGCCGCATTTTTGCCCCAAATTCCCCCATTTCGCACCAAAATCCCACATTTTGCCCCAGCATCCTGGGATTTCCCCACAAATTCCCCCATTTTGCCCCCCAAATCCCACATTTTTGCCCCAAATTCCCCCATTTTGCCCCCCAAATCCCACATTTTGCCCCAAATTCCCCCATTTCGCACCAAAATCCCACATTTTGCCCCCAAAATCCCGCTATTTCCCCCAAAATTCCCCCATTTCGCACCAAAATTCCCACATTTTGCCCCAAATTCCCGCATTTTGCCCCCCAAATCCCGCATTTTTGCCCCAAATTCCCCCATTTCACACCAAAATCCCACATTTTTGCCCCATATTCCCGCATTTCGCACCAAAATCCCGCATTTTTGCCCCAAATTCCCCCATTTCGCACCAAAATTCCCACACTTTGCCCCAAATTCCTACATTTCACACCAAAATCCCACATTTTGCCCCCAAAATCCCATGATTTCTCCCAAATTCCCCGATTTTGCCAGCCAAATCCCGCGTTTTTGACCCAAATTCCCGCATTTTTGCCCCAAATTCCCACATTTCGCACCAAAATACCACATTGTTGACCCAAAATCCCGCGATTTCCCCCCAAATTCCCCCATTTCCCCCCCAAATCCCACATTTTTGCCCCAAATTCCTACATTTCACACCAAAATCCCACATTTTGCACCAAATTCCCTGATTTCACACCAAAATCCCGCATTTTTGCCCCCAAAATCCCGCATTTTTGCCCTAAATTCCCGCATTTTACCCCCCAAATCCCGCATTTTTGCCCCAAATTCCCCCATTTCACACCAAAATCCCACATTTTGCCCCAAAATCCCGCAATTTCCCCCCAAATTCCCCCATTTTGCCCCCCAAATCCCACATTGACCCAAATTCCTGCATTTCGCACCAAAATCCCACATTTTGCCCCCAAAATTCCCCCATTTCGCACCAAAATTCCCACCTTTTTGCCCCAAATTCCCGCATTTCGCCCCCCAAATGCCGCATTTTTGCCCCAAACTCCCCCATTTCGCACCAAAACTCCCACATTTTGCCCCTAAATCCCGCAATTTCCCCCCAAATTCCCCCATTTTGCCCCCCAAATCCTGCATTTTTGCCCCAAATTCCCACATTTTTGCCCCAAATTCCCACATTGCGCACCAAAATTCCCACATTTTGCCCCAAATTCCCGCATTTCGCAGCAAAATCCCCCATTTTGCCCCCAAAATCCCGCAATTTCCCCCCAAATTCCCCCGTTTCGCCCCCCAAATCTCGCATTTTTGCCCCAAATTCCCCCATTTCGCACCAAAATTCCCACATATTGCCCCCAAAATCCCGCTATTTCCCCCCAAATTCCCCCGTTTTGCCCCCCAAATCCCACATTGTTGACCCAAATTCCCGCATTTTACACCAAAATCCCCCATTTTGCCCCCAAATCCCGCATTTTTGCCCGAAATTCCCCCATTTCACACCAAAATCCCACATTTTGCCCCCAAAATCCCGCTATTTCCCCCCAAATTCCCCCGTTTTGCCCCCCAAATCCCACATTGTTGACCCAAATTCCCGCATTTTACACCAAAATCCCCCATTTTGCCCCCAAATCCCGCATTTTTGCCCCAAGTTCCCCCATTTCGCACCAAAATCCCACATTTTGCTCCCAAAATCCCGTGATTTCCCCAAATTCCCGCATTTCGCCCCCCAAATGCCGCATTTTTGCACCAAATTCCGCATTTTTGCCCCAAATTCCCACATTTCGCACCAAAACTCCCACATTTTGCCCCAAATTCCCGCATTTCGCACCAAAATCCCACATTGTTGCCCCAAAATCCCGCGATTTCCCCCCAAATTCCCCCGTTTCGCCCCCCAAATGCCGCATTTTTGCCCCAAATTCCCCCATTTCACACCAAATTCCCCCATTTTGCCCCCAAAATCCCACATTTTTGCCCCAAATTACCGCATTTCGCCCCCCAAATGCTGCATTTTTGCCCCAAGTTCCCCCATTTCGCACCAAAATCCCACATTTTGCCCCCAAAATCCCGTGATTTCTCCCAAATTCCCCCATATTGCCAGCCAAATCCCGCATTTTTGAGCCAAATTCTCCCATTTCACACCAAAATCCCACATTTTGCCCCCAAAATCCCGTGATTTCCCCCAAATTCCCCCATTTTGCCCCCCAAATCCCACATTTTGCCCCAAATTCCTGCATTTCGCACCAAAATCCCACATTTTGCCCCCAAAATCCCGCTATTTCCCCCAAAATTCCCCCATTTCGCACCAAAATTCCCACATTTTGCCCCAAATTCCCGCATTTTACACCAAATTCCCCCATTTCCCCCCAAATTCCCCCATTTTGCCCCCCAAATCCCACATTTTTGCCCCAAATTCCCGCATTTCGCCCCCCAAATGCCGCATTTTTGCCCCAAATTCCCCCATTTCGCACCAAAATTCCCACCTTTTTGCCCCAAATTCCCGCATTTCGCCCCCCAAATGCCGCATTTTTGCCCCAAATTCCCCCATTTCGCACCAAAATCCCACATTTTGCCCCAGCATCCTGGGATTTCCCCACAAATTCCCCCATTTTGCCCCCCAAATCCCACATTTTTGCCCCAAATTCCCCCATTTTGCCCCCCAAATCCCACATTTTGCCCCAAATTCCCCCATTTCGCACCAAAATCCCACATTTTGCCCCCAAAATCCCGCTATTTCCCCCAAAATTCCCCCATTTTGCACCAAAATTCCCACATTTTGCCCCAAATTCCCGCATTTTGCCCCCCAAATCCCGCATTTTTGCCCCAAATTCCCCCATTTCACACCAAAATCCCACATTTTTGCCCCATATTCCCGCATTTCGCACCAAAATCCCGCATTTTTGCCCCAAATTCCCCCATTTCGCACCAAAATTCCCACACTTTGCCCCAAATTCCTACATTTCACACCAAAATCCCACATTTTGCCCCCAAAATCCCATGATTTCTCCCAAATTCCCCGATTTTGCCAGCCAAATCCCGCGTTTTTGACCCAAATTCCCGCATTTTTGCCCCAAATTCCCACATTTCGCACCAAAATACCACATTGTTGACCCAAAATCCCGCGATTTCCCCCCAAATTCCCCCATTTCCCCCCCAAATCCCACATTTTTGCCCCAAATTCCTACATTTCACACCAAAATCCCACATTTTGCACCAAATTCCCTGATTTCACACCAAAATCCCGCATTTTTGCCCCCAAAATCCCGCATTTTTGCCCTAAATTCCCGCATTTTACCCCCCAAATCCCGCATTTTTGCCCCAAATTCCCCCATTTCACACCAAAATCCCACATTTTGCCCCAAAATCCCGCAATTTCCCCCCAAATTCCCCCATTTTGCCCCCCAAATCCCACATTGACCCAAATTCCTGCATTTCGCACCAAAATCCCACATTTTGCCCCCAAAATTCCCCCATTTCGCACCAAAATTCCCACCTTTTTGCCCCAAATTCCCGCATTTCGCCCCCCAAATGCCGCATTTTTGCCCCAAACTCCCCCATTTCGCACCAAAACTCCCACATTTTGCCCCTAAATCCCGCAATTTCCCCCCAAATTCCCCCATTTTGCCCCCCAAATCCTGCATTTTTGCCCCAAATTCCCACATTTTTGCCCCAAATTCCCACATTGCGCACCAAAATTCCCACATTTTGCCCCAAATTCCCGCATTTCGCAGCAAAATCCCCCATTTTGCCCCCAAAATCCCGCAATTTCCCCCCAAATTCCCCCGTTTCGCCCCCCAAATCTCGCATTTTTGCCCCAAATTCCCCCATTTCGCACCAAAATTCCCACATATTGCCCCCAAAATCCCGCTATTTCCCCCCAAATTCCCCCGTTTTGCCCCCCAAATCCCACATTGTTGACCCAAATTCCCGCATTTTACACCAAAATCCCCCATTTTGCCCCCAAATCCCGCATTTTTGCCCGAAATTCCCCCATTTCACACCAAAATCCCACATTTTGCCCCCAAAATCCCGCTATTTCCCCCCAAATTCCCCCGTTTTGCCCCCCAAATCCCACATTGTTGACCCAAATTCCCGCATTTTACACCAAAATCCCCCATTTTGCCCCCAAATCCCGCATTTTTGCCCCAAGTTCCCCCATTTCGCACCAAAATCCCACATTTTGCTCCCAAAATCCCGTGATTTCCCCAAATTCCCGCATTTCGCCCCCCAAATGCCGCATTTTTGCACCAAATTCCGCATTTTTGCCCCAAATTCCCACATTTCGCACCAAAACTCCCACATTTTGCCCCAAATTCCCGCATTTCGCACCAAAATCCCACATTGTTGCCCCAAAATCCCGCGATTTCCCCCCAAATTCCCCCGTTTCGCCCCCCAAATGCCGCATTTTTGCCCCAAATTCCCCCATTTCACACCAAATTCCCCCATTTTGCCCCCAAAATCCCACATTTTTGCCCCAAATTACCGCATTTCGCCCCCCAAATGCTGCATTTTTGCCCCAAGTTCCCCCATTTCGCACCAAAATCCCACATTTTGCCCCCAAAATCCCGTGATTTCTCCCAAATTCCCCCATATTGCCAGCCAAATCCCGCATTTTTGAGCCAAATTCTCCCATTTCACACCAAAATCCCACATTTTGCCCCCAAAATCCCGTGATTTCCCCCAAATTCCCCCATTTTGCCCCCCAAATCCCACATTTTGCCCCAAATTCCTGCATTTCGCACCAAAATCCCACATTTTGCCCCCAAAATCCCGCTATTTCCCCCAAAATTCCCCCATTTCGCACCAAAATTCCCACATTTTGCCCCAAATTCCCGCATTTTACACCAAATTCCCCCATTTCCCCCCAAATTCCCCCATTTTGCCCCCCAAATCCCACATTTTTGCCCCAAATTCCCGCATTTCGCCCCCCAAATGCCGCATTTTTGCCCCAAATTCCCCCATTTCGCACCAAAATTCCCACCTTTTTGCCCCAAATTCCCGCATTTCGCCCCCCAAATGCCGCATTTTTGCCCCAAATTCCCCCATTTCGCACCAAAATCCCACATTTTGCCCCAGCATCCTGGGATTTCCCCACAAATTCCCCCATTTTGCCCCCCAAATCCCACATTTTTGCCCTAAATTCCCCCATTTTGCCCCCCAAATCCCACATTTTGCCCCAAATTCCCCCATTTCGCACCAAAATCCCACATTTTGCCCCTAAATCCCGCAATTTCCCCCCAAATTCCCCCATTTTGCCCCCCAAATCCTGCATTTTTGCCCCAAATTCCCACATTTTTGCCCCAAATTCCCACATTGCGCACCAAAATTCCCACATTTTGCCCCAAATTCCCGCATTTCGCAGCAAAATCCCCCATTTTGCCCCCAAAATCCCGCAATTTCCCCCCAAATTCCCCCGTTTCGCCCCCCAAATCTCGCATTTTTGCCCCAAATTCCCCCATTTCGCACCAAAATTCCCACATATTGCCCCCAAAATCCCGCTATTTCCCCCCAAATTCCCCCGTTTTGCCCCCCAAATCCCACATTGTTGACCCAAATTCCCGCATTTTACACCAAAATCCCCCATTTTGCCCCCAAATCCCGCATTTTTGCCCCAAATTCCCCCATTTCACACCAAAATCCCACATTTTGCCCCCAAAATCCCGCTATTTCCCCCCAAATTCCCCCGTTTTGCCCCCCAAATCCCACATTGTTGACCCAAATTCCCGCATTTTACACCAAAATCCCCCATTTTGCCCCCAAATCCCGCATTTTTGCCCCAAGTTCCCCCATTTCGCACCAAAATCCCACATTTTGCTCCCAAAATCCCGTGATTTCCCCAAATTCCCGCATTTCGCCCCCCAAATGCCGCATTTTTGCACCAAATTCCGCATTTTTGCCCCAAATTCCCACATTTCGCACCAAAACTCCCACATTTTGCCCCAAATTCCCGCATTTCGCACCAAAATCCCACATTGTTGCCCCAAAATCCCGCGATTTCCCCCCAAATTCCCCCGTTTCGCCCCCCAAATGCTGCATTTTTGCCCCAAGTTCCCCCATTTCGCACCAAAATCCCACATTTTGCCCCCAAAATCCCGTGATTTCTCCCAAATTCCCCCATATTGCCAGCCAAATCCCGCATTTTTGAGCCAAATTCTCCCATTTCACACCAAAATCCCACATTTTGCCCCCAAAATCCCGTGATTTCCCCCAAATTCCCCCATTTTGCCCCCCAAATCCCACATTTTGCCCCAAATTCCTGCATTTCGCACCAAAATCCCACATTTTGCCCCCAAAATTCCCCCATTTCGCACCAAAATTCCCACCTTTTTGCCCCAAATTCCCGCATTTCGCCCCCCAAATGCCGCATTTTTGCCCCAAATTCCCCCATTTCGCACCAAAATCCCACATTTTGCCCCAGCATCCTGGGATTTCCCCACAAATTCCCCCATTTTGCCCCCCAAATCCCACATTTTTGCCCCAAATTCCCCCATTTTGCCCCCCAAATCCCACATTTTGCCCCAAATTCCCCCATTTCGCACCAAAATCCCACATTTTGCCCCCAAAATCCCGCTATTTCCCCCAAAATTCCCCCATTTCGCACCAAAATTCCCACATTTTGCCCCAAATTCCCGCATTTTGCCCCCCAAATCCCGCATTTTTGCCCCAAATTCCCCCATTTCACACCAAAATCCCACATTTTTGCCCCATATTCCCGCATTTCGCACCAAAATCCCGCATTTTTGCCCCAAATTCCCCCATTTCGCACCAAAATTCCCACACTTTGCCCCAAATTCCTACATTTCACACCAAAATCCCACATTTTGCCCCCAAAATCCCATGATTTCTCCCAAATTCCCCGATTTTGCCAGCCAAATCCCGCGTTTTTGACCCAAATTCCCGCATTTTTGCCCCAAATTCCCACATTTCGCACCAAAATACCACATTGTTGACCCAAAATCCCGCGATTTCCCCCCAAATTCCCCCATTTCCCCCCCAAATCCCACATTTTTGCCCCAAATTCCTACATTTCACACCAAAATCCCACATTTTGCACCAAATTCCCTGATTTCACACCAAAATCCCGCATTTTTGCCCCCAAAATCCCGCATTTTTGCCCTAAATTCCCGCATTTTACCCCCCAAATCCCGCATTTTTGCCCCAAATTCCCCCATTTCACACCAAAATCCCACATTTTGCCCCAAAATCCCGCAATTTCCCCCCAAATTCCCCCATTTTGCCCCCCAAATCCCACATTGACCCAAATTCCTGCATTTCGCACCAAAATCCCACATTTTGCCCCCAAAATTCCCCCATTTCGCACCAAAATTCCCACCTTTTTGCCCCAAATTCCCGCATTTCGCCCCCCAAATGCCGCATTTTTGCCCCAAATTCCCCCATTTCGCACCAAAACTCCCACATTTTGCCCCTAAATCCCGCAATTTCCCCCCAAATTCCCCCATTTTGCCCCCCAAATCCTGCATTTTTGCCCCAAATTCCCACATTTTTGCCCCAAATTCCCACATTGCGCACCAAAATTCCCACATTTTGCCCCAAATTCCCGCATTTCGCAGCAAAATCCCCCATTTTGCCCCCAAAATCCCGCAATTTCCCCCCAAATTCCCCCGTTTCGCCCCCCAAATCTCGCATTTTTGCCCCAAATTCCCCCATTTCGCACCAAAATTCCCACATATTGCCCCCAAAATCCCGCTATTTCCCCCCAAATTCCCCCGTTTTGCCCCCCAAATCCCACATTGTTGACCCAAATTCCCGCATTTTACACCAAAATCCCCCATTTTGCCCCCAAATCCCGCATTTTTGCCCGAAATTCCCCCATTTCACACCAAAATCCCACATTTTGCCCCCAAAATCCCGCTATTTCCCCCCAAATTCCCCCGTTTTGCCCCCCAAATCCCACATTGTTGACCCAAATTCCCGCATTTTACACCAAAATCCCCCATTTTGCCCCCAAATCCCGCATTTTTGCCCCAAGTTCCCCCATTTCGCACCAAAATCCCACATTTTGCTCCCAAAATCCCGTGATTTCCCCAAATTCCCGCATTTCGCCCCCCAAATGCCGCATTTTTGCACCAAATTCCACATTTTTGCCCCAAATTCCCACATTTCGCACCAAAACTCCCACATTTTGCCCCAAATTCCCGCATTTCGCACCAAAATCCCACATTGTTGCCCCAAAATCCCGCGATTTCCCCCCAAATTCCCCCGTTTCGCCCCCCAAATGCCGCATTTTTGCCCCAAATTCCCCCATTTCACACCAAATTCCCCCATTTTGCCCCCAAAATCCCACATTTTTGCCCCAAATTACCGCATTTCGCCCCCCAAATGCTGCATTTTTGCCCCAAGTTCCCCCATTTCGCACCAAAATCCCACATTTTGCCCCCAAAATCCCGTGATTTCTCCCAAATTCCCCCATATTGCCAGCCAAATCCCGCATTTTTGAGCCAAATTCTCCCATTTCACACCAAAATCCCACATTTTGCCCCCAAAATCCCGTGATTTCCCCCAAATTCCCCCATTTTGCCCCCCAAATCCCACATTTTGCCCCAAATTCCTGCATTTCGCACCAAAATCCCACATTTTGCCCCCAAAATCCCGCTATTTCCCCCAAAATTCCCCCATTTCGCACCAAAATTCCCACATTTTGCCCCAAATTCCCGCATTTTACACCAAATTCCCCCATTTCCCCCCAAATTCCCCCATTTTGCCCCCCAAATCCCACATTTTTGCCCCAAATTCCCGCATTTCGCCCCCCAAATGCCGCATTTTTGCCCCAAATTCCCCCATTTCGCACCAAAATTCCCACCTTTTTGCCCCAAATTCCCGCATTTCGCCCCCCAAATGCCGCATTTTTGCCCCAAATTCCCCCATTTCGCACCAAAATCCCACATTTTGCCCCAGCATCCTGGGATTTCCCCACAAATTCCCCCATTTTGCCCCCCAAATCCCACATTTTTGCCCCAAATTCCCCCATTTTGCCCCCCAAATCCCACATTTTGCCCCAAATTCCCCCATTTCGCACCAAAATCCCACATTTTGCCCCTAAATCCCGCAATTTCCCCCCAAATTCCCCCATTTTGCCCCCCAAATCCTGCATTTTTGCCCCAAATTCCCACATTTTTGCCCCAAATTCCCACATTGCGCACCAAAATTCCCACATTTTGCCCCAAATTCCCGCATTTCGCAGCAAAATCCCCCATTTTGCCCCCAAAATCCCGCAATTTCCCCCCAAATTCCCCCGTTTCGCCCCCCAAATCTCGCATTTTTGCCCCAAATTCCCCCATTTCGCACCAAAATTCCCACATATTGCCCCCAAAATCCCGCTATTTCCCCCCAAATTCCCCCGTTTTGCCCCCCAAATCCCACATTGTTGACCCAAATTCCCGCATTTTACACCAAAATCCCCCATTTTGCCCCCAAATCCCGCATTTTTGCCCCAAATTCCCCCATTTCACACCAAAATCCCACATTTTGCCCCCAAAATCCCGCTATTTCCCCCCAAATTCCCCCGTTTTTTCCCCCAAATCCCACATTGTTGACCCAAATTCCCGCATTTTACACCAAAATCCCCCATTTTGCCCCCAAATCCCGCATTTTTGCCCCAAGTTCCCCCATTTCGCACCAAAATCCCACATTTTGCCCCCAAAATTCCCCCATTTCGCACCAAAATTCCCACCTTTTTGCCCCAAATTCCCGCATTTCGCCCCCCAAATGCCGCATTTTTGCCCCAAATTCCCCCATTTCGCACCAAAATCCCACATTTTGCCCCAGCATCCTGGGATTTCCCCACAAATTCCCCCATTTTGCCCCCCAAATCCCACATTTTTGCCCCAAATTCCCCCATTTTGCCCCCCAAATCCCACATTTTGCCCCAAATTCCCCCATTTCGCACCAAAATCCCACATTTTGCCCCTAAATCCCGCAATTTCCCCCCAAATTCCCCCATTTTGCCCCCCAAATCCTGCATTTTTGCCCCAAATTCCCACATTTTTGCCCCAAATTCCCACATTGCGCACCAAAATTCCCACATTTTGCCCCAAATTCCCGCATTTCGCAGCAAAATCCCCCATTTTGCCCCCAAAATCCCGCAATTTCCCCCCAAATTCCCCCGTTTCGCCCCCCAAATCTCACATTTTTGCCCCAAATTCCCCCATTTCGCACCAAAATTCCCACATATTGCCCCCAAAATCCCGCTATTTCCCCCCAAATTCCCCCGTTTTGCCCCCCAAATCCCACATTGTTGACCCAAATTCCCGCATTTTACACCAAAATCCCCCATTTTGCCCCCAAATCCCGCATTTTTGCCCAAAATTCCCCCATTTCACACCAAAATCCCACATTTTGCCCCCAAAATCCCGCTATTTCCCCCCAAATTCCCCCGTTTTGCCCCCCAAATCCCACATTGTTGACCCAAATTCCCGCATTTTACACCAAAATCCCCCATTTTGCCCCCAAATCCCGCATTTTTGCCCCAAGTTCCCCCATTTCGCACCAAAATCCCACATTTTGCTCCCAAAATCCCGTGATTTCCCCAAATTCCCGCATTTCGCCCCCCAAATGCCGCATTTTTGCACCAAATTCCGCATTTTTGCCCCAAATTCCCACATTTCGCACCAAAACTCCCACATTTTGCCCCAAATTCCCGCATTTCGCACCAAAATCCCACATTGTTGCCCCAAAATCCCGCGATTTCCCCCCAAATTCCCCCGTTTCGCCCCCCAAATGCTGCATTTTTGCCCCAAGTTCCCCCATTTCGCACCAAAATCCCACATTTTGCCCCCAAAATCCCGTGATTTCTCCCAAATTCCCCCATATTGCCAGCCAAATCCCGCATTTTTGAGCCAAATTCTCCCATTTCACACCAAAATCCCACATTTTGCCCCCAAAATCCCGTGATTTCCCCCAAATTCCCCCATTTTGCCCCCCAAATCCCACATTTTGCCCCAAATTCCTGCATTTCGCACCAAAATCCCACATTTTGCCCCCAAAATCCCGCTATTTCCCCCAAAATTCCCCCATTTCGCACCAAAATTCCCACATTTTGCCCCAAATTCCCGCATTTTACACCAAATTCCCCCATTTCCCCCCAAATTCCCCCATTTTGCCCCCCAAATCCCACATTTTTGCCCCAAATTCCCGCATTTCGCCCCCCAAATGCCGCATTTTTGCCCCAAATTCCCCCATTTCGCACCAAAATTCCCACCTTTTTGCCCCAAATTCCCGCATTTCGCCCCCCAAATGCCGCATTTTTGCCCCAAATTCCCCCATTTCGCACCAAAATCCCACATTTTGCCCCAGCATCCTGGGATTTCCCCACAAATTCCCCCATTTTGCCCCCCAAATCCCACATTTTTGCCCCAAATTCCCCCATTTTGCCCCCCAAATCCCACATTTTGCCCCAAATTCCCCCATTTCGCACCAAAATCCCACATTTTGCCCCTAAATCCCGCAATTTCCCCCCAAATTCCCCCATTTTGCCCCCCAAATCCTGCATTTTTGCCCCAAATTCCCACATTTTTGCCCCAAATTCCCACATTGCGCACCAAAATTCCCACATTTTGCCCCAAATTCCCGCATTTCGCAGCAAAATCCCCCATTTTGCCCCCAAAATCCCGCAATTTCCCCCCAAATTCCCCCGTTTCGCCCCCCAAATCTCGCATTTTTGCCCCAAATTCCCCCATTTCGCACCAAAATTCCCACATATTGCCCCCAAAATCCCGCTATTTCCCCCCAAATTCCCCCGTTTTGCCCCCCAAATCCCACATTGTTGACCCAAATTCCCGCATTTTACACCAAAATCCCCCATTTTGCCCCCAAATCCCGCATTTTTGCCCAAAATTCCCCCATTTCACACCAAAATCCCACATTTTGCCCCCAAAATCCCGCTATTTCCCCCCAAATTCCCCCGTTTTGCCCCCCAAATCCCACATTGTTGACCCAAATTCCCGCATTTTACACCAAAATCCCCCATTTTGCCCCCAAATCCCGCATTTTTGCCCCAAGTTCCCCCATTTCGCACCAAAATCCCACATTTTGCCCCCAAAATTCCCCCATTTCGCACCAAAATTCCCACCTTTTTGCCCCAAATTCCCGCATTTCGCCCCCCAAATGCCGCATTTTTGCCCCAAATTCCCCCATTTCGCACCAAAATCCCACATTTTGCCCCAGCATCCTGGGATTTCCCCACAAATTCCCCCATTTTGCCCCCCAAATCCCACATTTTTGCCCCAAATTCCCCCATTTTGCCCCCCAAATCCCACATTTTGCCCCAAATTCCCCCATTTCGCACCAAAATCCCACATTTTGCCCCTAAATCCCGCAATTTCCCCCCAAATTCCCCCATTTTGCCCCCCAAATCCTGCATTTTTGCCCCAAATTCCCACATTTTTGCCCCAAATTCCCACATTTTTGCCCCAAATTCCCACATTGCGCACCAAAATTCCCACATTTTGCCCCAAATTCCCGCATTTCGCAGCAAAATCCCCCATTTTGCCCCCAAAATCCCGCAATTTCCCCCCAAATTCCCCCGTTTCGCCCCCCAAATCTCACATTTTTGCCCCAAATTCCCCCATTTCGCACCAAAATTCCCACATATTGCCCCCAAAATCCCGCTATTTCCCCCCAAATTCCCCCGTTTTGCCCCCCAAATCCCACATTGTTGACCCAAATTCCCGCATTTTACACCAAAATCCCCCATTTTGCCCCCAAATCCCGCATTTTTGCCCCAAATTCCCCCATTTCACACCAAAATCCCACATTTTGCCCCCAAAATCCCGCTATTTCCCCCCAAATTCCCCCGTTTTGCCCCCCAAATCCCACATTGTTGACCCAAATTCCCGCATTTTACACCAAAATCCCCCATTTTGCCCCCAAATCCCGCATTTTTGCCCCAAGTTCCCCCATTTCGCACCAAAATCCCACATTTTGCTCCCAAAATCCCGTGATTTCCCCAAATTCCCGCATTTCGCCCCCCAAATGCCGCATTTTTGCACCAAATTCCGCATTTTTGCCCCAAATTCCCACATTTCGCACCAAAACTCCCACATTTTGCCCCAAATTCCCGCATTTCGCACCAAAATCCCACATTGTTGCCCCAAAATCCCGCGATTTCCCCCCAAATTCCCCTGTTTCGCCCCCCAAATGCCGCATTTTTGCCCCAAATTCCCCCATTTCACACCAAATTCCCCCATTTTGCCCCCAAAATCCCACATTTTTGCCCCAAATTACCGCATTTCGCCCCCCAAATGCTGCATTTTTGCCCCAAGTTCCCCCATTTCGCACCAAAATCCCACATTTTGCCCCCAAAATCCCGTGATTTCTCCCAAATTCCCCCATATTGCAAGCCAAATCCCGCATTTTTGAGCCAAATTCTCCCATTTCACACCAAAATCCCACATTTTGCCCCCAAAATCCCGTGATTTCCCCCAAATTCCCCCATTTTGCCCCCCAAATCCCACATTTTGCCCCAAATTCCTGCATTTCGCACCAAAATCCCACATTTTGCCCCCAAAATCCCGCTATTTCCCCCAAAATTCCCCCATTTCGCACCAAAATTCCCACATTTTGCCCCAAATTCCCGCATTTTACACCAAATTCCCCCATTTCCCCCCAAATTCCCCCATTTTGCCCCCCAAATCCCACATTTTTGCCCCAAATTCCCGCATTTCGCCCCCCAAATGCCGCATTTTTGCCCCAAATTCCCCCATTTCGCACCAAAATTCCCACCTTTTTGCCCCAAATTCCCGCATTTCGCCCCCCAAATGCCGCATTTTTGCCCCAAATTCCCCCATTTCGCACCAAAATCCCACATTTTGCCCCAGCATCCTGGGATTTCCCCACAAATTCCCCCATTTTGCCCCCCAAATCCCACATTTTTGCCCCAAATTCCCCCATTTTGCCCCCCAAATCCCACATTTTGCCCCAAATTCCCCCATTTCGCACCAAAATCCCACATTTTGCCCCTAAATCCCGCAATTTCCCCCCAAATTCCCCCATTTTGCCCCCCAAATCCTGCATTTTTGCCCCAAATTCCCACATTTTTGCCCCAAATTCCCACATTGCGCACCAAAATTCCCACATTTTGCCCCAAATTCCCGCATTTCGCAGCAAAATCCCCCATTTTGCCCCCAAAATCCCGCAATTTCCCCCCAAATTCCCCCGTTTCGCCCCCCAAATCTCGCATTTTTGCCCCAAATTCCCCCATTTCGCACCAAAATTCCCACATATTGCCCCCAAAATCCCGCTATTTCCCCCCAAATTCCCCCGTTTTGCCCCCCAAATCCCACATTGTTGACCCAAATTCCCGCATTTTACACCAAAATCCCCCATTTTGCCCCCAAATCCCGCATTTTTGCCCCAAATTCCCCCATTTCACACCAAAATCCCACATTTTGCCCCCAAAATCCCGCTATTTCCCCCCAAATTCCCCCGTTTTGCCCCCCAAATCCCACATTGTTGACCCAAATTCCCGCATTTTACACCAAAATCCCCCATTTTGCCCCCAAATCCCGCATTTTTGCCCCAAGTTCCCCCATTTCGCACCAAAA
The DNA here is from genome assembly GCF_036417535.1 of Chlamydotis macqueenii. NCBI lineage: Eukaryota > Metazoa > Chordata > Aves > Otidiformes > Otididae > Chlamydotis > Chlamydotis macqueenii. The sequence goes on along the minus strand of NW_028239092.1, from coordinate 62,925 downwards.
TCCCACATTTTGCCCCCAAAATTCCCCCATTTCGCACCAAAATTCCCACCTTTTTGCCCCAAATTCCCGCATTTCGCCCCCCAAATGCCGCATTTTTGCCCCAAATTCCCCCATTTCGCACCAAAATCCCACATTTTGCCCCAGCATCCTGGGATTTCCCCACAAATTCCCCCATTTTGCCCCCCAAATCCCACATTTTTGCCCCAAATTCCCCCATTTTGCCCCCCAAATCCCACATTTTGCCCCAAATTCCCCCATTTCGCACCAAAATCCCACATTTTGCCCCTAAATCCCGCAATTTCCCCCCAAATTCCCCCATTTTGCCCCCCAAATCCTGCATTTTTGCCCCAAATTCCCACATTTTTGCCCCAAATTCCCACATTGCGCACCAAAATTCCCACATTTTGCCCCAAATTCCTGCATTTCGCAGCAAAATCCCCCATTTTGCCCCCAAAATCCCGCAATTTCCCCCCAAATTCCCCCGTTTCGCCCCCCAAATCTCGCATTTTTGCCCCAAATTCCCCCATTTCGCACCAAAATTCCCACATATTGCCCCAAAATCCCGCTATTTCCCCCCAAATTCCCCCATTTTGCCCCCCAAATCCCACATTGTTGACCCAAATTCCCGCATTTTACACCAAAATCCCCCATTTTGCCCCCAAATCCCGCATTTTTGCCCCAAATTCCCCCATTTCACACCAAAATCCCCCATTTTGCTCACAAAATCCCGCTATTTCCCCCCAAATTCCCCCGTTTCGCCCCCCAAATCTCGCATTTTTGCCCCAAATTCCCCCATTTCGCACCAAAATTCCCACATATTGCCCCCAAAATCCCGCTATTTCCCCCCAAAATCCCCCATTTTGCCCCCAAAGTCCGCATTTTTGCCCCAAATTCCCCCATTTCACACCAAAATCCCACATTTTGCCCCCAAAATCCCGCTATTTCCCCCCAAATTCCCCCGTTTTGCCCCCCAAATCCCACATTGTTGACCCAAATTCCCGCATTTTACACCAAAATCCCCCATTTTGCCCCCAAATCCCGCATTTTTGCCCCAAGTTCCCCCATTTCGCACCAAAATCCCACATTTTGCTCCCAAAATCCCGTGATTTCCCCAAATTCCCGCATTTCGCCCCCCAAATGCCGCATTTTTGCACCAAATTCCGCATTTTTGCCCCAAATTCCCACATTTCGCACCAAAACTCCCACATTTTGCCCCAAATTCCCGCATTTCGCACCAAAATCCCACATTGTTGCCCCAAAATCCCGCGATTTCCCCCCAAATTCCCCCGTTTTGCCCCCCAAATGCCGCATTTTTGCCCCAAATTCCCCCATTTCACACCAAATTCCCCCATTTTGCCCCCAAAATCCCACATTTTTGCCCCAAATTACCGCATTTCGCCCCCCAAATGCTGCATTTTTGCCCCAAGTTCCCCCATTTCGCACCAAAATCCCACATTTTGCCCCCAAAATCCCGTGATTTCTCCCAAATTCCCCCATATTGCAAGCCAAATCCCGCATTTTTGAGCCAAATTCTCCCATTTCACACCAAAATCCCACATTTTGCCCCCAAAATCCCGTGATTTCCCCCAAATTCCCCCATTTTGCCCCCCAAATCCCACATTTTGCCCCAAATTCCTGCATTTCGCACCAAAATCCCACATTTTGCCCCCAAAATCCCGCTATTTCCCCCAAAATTCCCCCATTTCGCACCAAAATTCCCACATTTTGCCCCAAATTCCCGCATTTTACACCAAATTCCCCCATTTCCCCCCAAATTCCCCCATTTTGCCCCCCAAATCCCACATTTTTGCCCCAAATTCCCGCATTTCGCCCCCCAAATGCCGCATTTTTGCCCCAAATTCCCCCATTTCGCACCAAAATTCCCACCTTTTTGCCCCAAATTCCCGCATTTCGCCCCCCAAATGCCGCATTTTTGCCCCAAATTCCCCCATTTCGCACCAAAATCCCACATTTTGCCCCAGCATCCTGGGATTTCCCCACAAATTCCCCCATTTTGCCCCCCAAATCCCACATTTTTGCCCCAAATTCCCCCATTTTGCCCCCCAAATCCCACATTTTGCCCCAAATTCCCCCATTTCGCACCAAAATCCCACATTTTGCCCCTAAATCCCGCAATTTCCCCCCAAATTCCCCCATTTTGCCCCCCAAATCCTGCATTTTTGCCCCAAATTCCCACATTTTTGCCCCAAATTCCCACATTGCGCACCAAAATTCCCACATTTTGCCCCAAATTCCCGCATTTCGCAGCAAAATCCCCCATTTTGCCCCCAAAATCCCGCAATTTCCCCCCAAATTCCCCCGTTTCGCCCCCCAAATCTTGCATTTTTGCCCCAAATTCCCCCATTTCGCACCAAAATTCCCACATATTGCCCCAAAATCCCGCTATTTCCCCCCAAATTCCCCCATTTTGCCCCCCAAATCCCACATTGTTGACCCAAATTCCCGCATTTTACACCAAAATCCCCCATTTTGCCCCCAAATCCCGCATTTTTGCCCCAAATTCCCCCATTTCACACCAAAATCCCCCATTTTGCTCACAAAATCCCGCAATTTCCCCCCAAATTCCCCCGTTTCGCCCCCCAAATCTCGCATTTTTGCCCCAAATTCCCCCATTTCGCACCAAAATTCCCACATATTGCCCCCAAAATCCCGCTATTTCCCCCCAAAATCCCCCATTTTGCCCCCAAATCCCGCATTTTTGCCCCAAATTCCCCCATTTCACACCAAAATCCCACATTTTGCCCCCAAAATCCCGCTATTTCCCCCCAAATTCCCCCGTTTTGCCCCCCAAATCCCACATTGTTGACCCAAATTCCCGCATTTTACACCAAAATCCCCCATTTTGCCCCCAAATCCCGCATTTTTGCCCCAAGTTCCCCCATTTCGCACCAAAATCCCACATTTTGCTCCCAAAATCCCGTGATTTCCCCAAATTCCCGCATTTCGCCCCCCAAATGCCGCATTTTTGCACCAAATTCCGCATTTTTGCCCCAAATTCCCACATTTCGCACCAAAACTCCCACATTTTGCCCCAAATTCCCGCATTTCGCACCAAAATCCCACATTGTTGCCCCAAAATCCCGCGATTTCCCCCCAAATTCCCCCGTTTTGCCCCCCAAATGCCGCATTTTTGCCCCAAATTCCCCCATTTCACACCAAATTCCCCCATTTTGCCCCCAAAATCCCACATTTTTGCCCCAAATTACCGCATTTCGCCCCCCAAATGCTGCATTTTTGCCCCAAGTTCCCCCATTTCGCACCAAAATCCCACATTTTGCCCCCAAAATCCCGTGATTTCTCCCAAATTCCCCCATATTGCAAGCCAAATCCCGCATTTTTGAGCCAAATTCTCCCATTTCACACCAAAATCCCACATTTTGCCCCCAAAATCCCGTGATTTCCCCCAAATTCCCCCATTTTGCCCCCCAAATCCCACATTTTGCCCCAAATTCCTGCATTTCGCACCAAAATCCCACATTTTGCCCCCAAAATCCCGCTATTTCCCCCAAAATTCCCCCATTTCGCACCAAAATTCCCACATTTTGCCCCAAATTCCCGCATTTTACACCAAATTCCCCCATTTCCCCCCAAATTCCCCCATTTTGCCCCCCAAATCCCACATTTTTGCCCCAAATTCCCGCATTTCGCCCCCCAAATGCCGCATTTTTGCCCCAAATTCCCCCATTTCGCACCAAAATTCCCACCTTTTTGCCCCAAATTCCCGCATTTCGCCCCCCAAATGCCGCATTTTTGCCCCAAATTCCCCCATTTCGCACCAAAATCCCACATTTTGCCCCAGCATCCTGGGATTTCCCCACAAATTCCCCCATTTTGCCCCCCAAATCCCACATTTTTGCCCCAAATTCCCCCATTTTGCCCCCCAAATCCCACATTTTGCCCCAAATTCCCCCATTTCGCACCAAAATCCCACATTTTGCCCCTAAATCCCGCAATTTCCCCCCAAATTCCCCCATTTTGCCCCCCAAATCCTGCATTTTTGCCCCAAATTCCCACATTTTTGCCCCAAATTCCCACATTGCGCACCAAAATTCCCACATTTTGCCCCAAATTCCCGCATTTCGCAGCAAAATCCCCCATTTTGCCCCCAAAATCCCGCAATTTCCCCCCAAATTCCCCCGTTTCGCCCCCCAAATCTCGCATTTTTGCCCCAAATTCCCCCATTTCGCACCAAAATTCCCACATATTGCCCCCAAAATCCCGCTATTTCCCCCCAAATTCCCCCGTTTTGCCCCCCAAATCCCACATTGTTGACCCAAATTCCCGCATTTTACACCAAAATCCCCCATTTTGCCCCCAAATCCCGCATTTTTGCCCCAAATTCCCCCATTTCACACCAAAATCCCACATTTTGCCCCCAAAATCCCGCTATTTCCCCCCAAATTCCCCCGTTTTGCCCCCCAAATCCCACATTGTTGACCCAAATTCCCGCATTTTACACCAAAATCCCCCATTTTGCCCCCAAATCCCGCATTTTTGCCCCAAGTTCCCCCATTTCGCACCAAAATCCCACATTTTGCCCCCAAAATTCCCCCATTTCGCACCAAAATTCCCACCTTTTTGCCCCAAATTCCCCCATTTCGCACCAAAATCCCACATTTTGCCCCAGCATCCTGGGATTTCCCCACAAATTCCCCCATTTTGCCCCCCAAATCCCACATTTTTGCCCCAAATTCCCCCATTTTGCCCCCCAAATCCCACATTTTGCCCCAAATTCCCCCATTTCGCACCAAAATCCCACATTTTGCCCCTAAATCCCGCAATTTCCCCCCAAATTCCCCCATTTTGCCCCCCAAATCCTGCATTTTTGCCCCAAATTCCCACATTTTTGCCCCAAATTCCCACATTGCGCACCAAAATTCCCACATTTTGCCCCAAATTCCTGCATTTCGCAGCAAAATCCCCCATTTTGCCCCCAAAATCCCGCAATTTCCCCCCAAATTCCCCCGTTTCGCCCCCCAAATCTCGCATTTTTGCCCCAAATTCCCCCATTTCGCACCAAAATTCCCACATATTGCCCCAAAATCCTGCTATTTCCCCCCAAATTCCCCCGTTTTGCCCCCCAAATCCCACATTGTTGACCCAAATTCCCGCATTTTACACCAAAATCCCCCATTTTGCCCCCAAATCCCGCATTTTTGCCCCAAATTCCCCCATTTCACACCAAAATCCCCCATTTTGCTCACAAAATCCCGCAATTTCCCCCCAAATTCCCCCGTTTCGCCCCCCAAATCTCGCATTTTTGCCCCAAATTCCCCCATTTCGCACCAAAATTCCCACATATTGCCCCCAAAATCCCGCTATTTCCCCCCAAAATCCCCCATTTTGCCCCCAAATCCCGCATTTTTGCCCCAAATTCCCCCATTTCACACCAAAATCCCACATTTTGCCCCCAAAATCCCGCTATTTCCCCCCAAATTCCCCCGTTTTGCCCCCCAAATCCCACATTGTTGACCCAAATTCCCGCATTTTACACCAAAATCCCCCATTTTGCCCCCAAATCCCGCATTTTTGCCCCAAGTTCCCCCATTTCGCACCAAAATCCCACATTTTGCTCCCAAAATCCCGTGATTTCCCCAAATTCCCGCATTTCGCCCCCCAAATGCCGCATTTTTGCACCAAATTCCGCATTTTTGCCCCAAATTCCCACATTTCGCACCAAAACTCCCACATTTTGCCCCAAATTCCCGCATTTCGCACCAAAATCCCACATTGTTGCCCCAAAATCCCGCGATTTCCCCCCAAATTCCCCCGTTTTGCCCCCCAAATGCCGCATTTTTGCCCCAAATTCCCCCATTTCACACCAAATTCCCCCATTTTGCCCCCAAAATCCCACATTTTTGCCCCAAATTACCGCATTTCGCCCCCCAAATGCTGCATTTTTGCCCCAAGTTCCCCCATTTCGCACCAAAATCCCACATTTTGCCCCCAAAATCCCGTGATTTCTCCCAAATTCCCCCATATTGCAAGCCAAATCCCGCATTTTTGAGCCAAATTCTCCCATTTCACACCAAAATCCCACATTTTGCCCCCAAAATCCCGTGATTTCCCCCAAATTCCCCCATTTTGCCCCCCAAATCCCACATTTTGCCCCAAATTCCTGCATTTCGCACCAAAATCCCACATTTTGCCCCCTAAATCCCGCAATTTCCCCCCAAATTCCCCCATTTTGCCCCCCAAATCCTGCATTTTTGCCCCAAATTCCCACATTTTTGCCCCAAATTCCCACATTGCGCACCAAAATTCCCACATTTTGCCCCAAATTCCCGCATTTCGCAGCAAAATCCCCCATTTTGCCCCCAAAATCCCGCAATTTCCCCCCAAATTCCCCCGTTTCGCCCCCCAAATCTCGCATTTTTGCCCCAAATTCCCCCATTTCGCACCAAAATTCCCACATATTGCCCCCAAAATCCCGCTATTTCCCCCCAAATTCCCCCGTTTTGCCCCCCAAATCCCACATTGTTGACCCAAATTCCCGCATTTTACACCAAAATCCCCCATTTTGCCCCCAAATCCCGCATTTTTGCCCCAAATTCCCCCATTTCACACCAAAATCCCACATTTTGCCCCCAAAATCCCGCTATTTCCCCCCAAATTCCCCCGTTTTGCCCCCCAAATCCCACATTGTTGACCCAAATTCCCGCATTTTACACCAAAATCCCCCATTTTGCCCCCAAATCCCGCATTTTTGCCCCAAGTTCCCCCATTTCGCACCAAAATCCCACATTTTGCCCCCAAAATTCCCCCATTTCGCACCAAAATTCCCACCTTTTTGCCCCAAATTCCCCCATTTCGCACCAAAATCCCACATTTTGCCCCAGCATCCTGGGATTTCCCCACAAATTCCCCCATTTTGCCCCCCAAATCCCACATTTTTGCCCCAAATTCCCCCATTTTGCCCCCCAAATCCCACATTTTGCCCCAAATTCCCCCATTTCGCACCAAAATCCCACATTTTGCCCCCAAATCCCGCATTTTTGCCCCAAGTTCCCCCATTTCGCACCAAAATCCCACATTTTGCTCCCAAAATCCCGTGATTTCCCCAAATTCCCGCATTTCGCCCCCCAAATGCCGCATTTTTGCACCAAATTCCGCATTTTTGCCCCAAATTCCCACATTTCGCACCAAAACTCCCACATTTTGCCCCAAATTCCCGCATTTCGCACCAAAATCCCACATTGTTGCCCCAAAATCCCGCGATTTCCCCCCAAATTCCCCCGTTTTGCCCCCCAAATGCCGCATTTTTGCCCCAAATTCCCCCATTTCACACCAAATTCCCCCATTTTGCCCCCAAAATCCCACATTTTTGCCCCAAATTACCGCATTTCGCCCCCCAAATGCTGCATTTTTGCCCCAAGTTCCCCCATTTCGCACCAAAATCCCACATTTTGCCCCCAAAATCCCGTGATTTCTCCCAAATTCCCCCATATTGCAAGCCAAATCCCGCATTTTTGAGCCAAATTCTCCCATTTCACACCAAAATCCCACATTTTGCCCCCAAAATCCCGTGATTTCCCCCAAATTCCCCCATTTTGCCCCCCAAATCCCACATTTTGCCCCAAATTCCTGCATTTCGCACCAAAATCCCACATTTTGCCCCCAAAATCCCGCTATTTCCCCCAAAATTCCCCCATTTCGCACCAAAATTCCCACATTTTGCCCCAAATTCCCGCATTTTACACCAAATTCCCCCATTTCCCCCCAAATTCCCCCATTTTGCCCCCCAAATCCCACATTTTTGCCCCAAATTCCCGCATTTCGCCCCCCAAATGCCGCATTTTTGCCCCAAATTCCCCCATTTCGCACCAAAATTCCCACCTTTTTGCCCCAAATTCCCGCATTTCGCCCCCCAAATGCCGCATTTTTGCCCCAAATTCCCCCATTTCGCACCAAAATCCCACATTTTGCCCCAGCATCCTGGGATTTCCCCACAAATTCCCCCATTTTGCCCCCCAAATCCCACATTTTTGCCCCAAATTCCCCCATTTTGCCCCCCAAATCCCACATTTTGCCCCAAATTCCCCCATTTCGCACCAAAATCCCACATTTTGCCCCTAAATCCCGCAATTTCCCCCCAAATTCCCCCATTTTGCCCCCCAAATCCTGCATTTTTGCCCCAAATTCCCACATTTTTGCCCCAAATTCCCACATTGCGCACCAAAATTCCCACATTTTGCCCCAAATTCCCGCATTTCGCAGCAAAATCCCCCATTTTGCCCCCAAAATCCCGCAATTTCCCCCCAAATTCCCCCGTTTCGCCCCCCAAATCTCGCATTTTTGCCCCAAATTCCCCCATTTCGCACCAAAATTCCCACATATTGCCCCAAAATCCTGCTATTTCCCCCCAAATTCCCCCGTTTTGCCCCCCAAATCCCACATTGTTGACCCAAATTCCCGCATTTTACACCAAAATCCCCCATTTTGCCCCCAAATCCCGCATTTTTGCCCCAAATTCCCCCATTTCACACCAAAATCCCCCATTTTGCTCACAAAATCCCGCAATTTCCCCCCAAATTCCCCCGTTTCGCCCCCCAAATCTCGCATTTTTGCCCCAAATTCCCCCATTTCGCACCAAAATTCCCACATATTGCCCCCAAAATCCCGCTATTTCCCCCCAAAATCCCCCATTTTGCCCCCAAATCCCGCATTTTTGCCCCAAATTCCCCCATTTCACACCAAAATCCCACATTTTGCCCCCAAAATCCCGCTATTTCCCCCCAAATTCCCCCGTTTTGCCCCCCAAATCCCACATTGTTGACCCAAATTCCCGCATTTTACACCAAAATCCCCCATTTTGCCCCCAAATCCCGCATTTTTGCCCCAAGTTCCCCCATTTCGCACCAAAATCCCACATTTTGCTCCCAAAATCCCGTGATTTCCCCAAATTCCCGCATTTCGCCCCCCAAATGCCGCATTTTTGCACCAAATTCCGCATTTTTGCCCCAAATTCCCACATTTCGCACCAAAACTCCCACATTTTGCCCCAAATTCCCGCATTTCGCACCAAAATCCCACATTGTTGCCCCAAAATCCCGCGATTTCCCCCCAAATTCCCCCGTTTTGCCCCCCAAATGCCGCATTTTTGCCCCAAATTCCCCCATTTCACACCAAATTCCCCCATTTTGCCCCCAAAATCCCACATTTTTGCCCCAAATTACCGCATTTCGCCCCCCAAATGCTGCATTTTTGCCCCAAGTTCCCCCATTTCGCACCAAAATCCCACATTTTGCCCCCAAAATCCCGTGATTTCTCCCAAATTCCCCCATATTGCAAGCCAAATCCCGCATTTTTGAGCCAAATTCTCCCATTTCACACCAAAATCCCACATTTTGCCCCCAAAATCCCGTGATTTCCCCCAAATTCCCCCATTTTGCCCCCCAAATCCCACATTTTGCCCCAAATTCCTGCATTTCGCACCAAAATCCCACATTTTGCCCCCAAAATCCCGCTATTTCCCCCAAAATTCCCCCATTTCGCACCAAAATTCCCACATTTTGCCCCAAATTCCCGCATTTTACACCAAATTCCCCCATTTCCCCCCAAATTCCCCCATTTTGCCCCCCAAATCCCACATTTTTGCCCCAAATTCCCGCATTTCGCCCCCCAAATGCCGCATTTTTGCCCCAAATTCCCCCATTTCGCACCAAAATTCCCACCTTTTTGCCCCAAATTCCCGCATTTCGCCCCCCAAATGCCGCATTTTTGCCCCAAATTCCCCCATTTCGCACCAAAATCCCACATTTTGCCCCAGCATCCTGGGATTTCCCCACAAATTCCCCCATTTTGCCCCCCAAATCCCACATTTTTGCCCCAAATTCCCCCATTTTGCCCCCCAAATCCCACATTTTGCCCCAAATTCCCCCATTTCGCACCAAAATCCCACATTTTGCCCCTAAATCCCGCAATTTCCCCCCAAATTCCCCCATTTTGCCCCCCAAATCCTGCATTTTTGCCCCAAATTCCCACATTTTTGCCCCAAATTCCCACATTGCGCACCAAAATTCCCACATTTTGCCCCAAATTCCCGCATTTCGCAGCAAAATCCCCCATTTTGCCCCCAAAATCCCGCAATTTCCCCCCAAATTCCCCCGTTTCGCCCCCCAAATCTCGCATTTTTGCCCCAAATTCCCCCATTTCGCACCAAAATTCCCACATATTGCCCCCAAAATCCCGCTATTTCCCCCCAAATTCCCCCGTTTTGCCCCCCAAATCCCACATTGTTGACCCAAATTCCCGCATTTTACACCAAAATCCCCCATTTTGCCCCCAAATCCCGCATTTTTGCCCCAAATTCCCCCATTTCACACCAAAATCCCACATTTTGCCCCCAAAATCCCGCTATTTCCCCCCAAATTCCCCCGTTTTGCCCCCCAAATCCCACATTGTTGACCCAAATTCCCGCATTTTACACCAAAATCCCCCATTTTGCCCCCAAATCCCGCATTTTTGCCCCAAGTTCCCCCATTTCGCACCAAAATCCCACATTTTGCCCCCAAAATTCCCCCATTTCGCACCAAAATTCCCACCTTTTTGCCCCAAATTCCCCCATTTCGCACCAAAATCCCACATTTTGCCCCAGCATCCTGGGATTTCCCCACAAATTCCCCCATTTTGCCCCCCAAATCCCACATTTTTGCCCCAAATTCCCCCATTTTGCCCCCCAAATCCCACATTTTGCCCCAAATTCCCCCATTTCGCACCAAAATCCCACATTTTGCCCCTAAATCCCGCAATTTCCCCCCAAATTCCCCCATTTTGCCCCCCAAATCCTGCATTTTTGCCCCAAATTCCCACATTTTTGCCCCAAATTCCCACATTGCGCACCAAAATTCCCACATTTTGCCCCAAATTCCTGCATTTCGCAGCAAAATCCCCCATTTTGCCCCCAAAATCCCGCAATTTCCCCCCAAATTCCCCCGTTTCGCCCCCCAAATCTCGCATTTTTGCCCCAAATTCCCCCATTTCGCACCAAAATTCCCACATATTGCCCCAAAATCCTGCTATTTCCCCCCAAATTCCCCCGTTTTGCCCCCCAAATCCCACATTGTTGACCCAAATTCCCGCATTTTACACCAAAATCCCCCATTTTGCCCCCAAATCCCGCATTTTTGCCCCAAATTCCCCCATTTCACACCAAAATCCCCCATTTTGCTCACAAAATCCCGCAATTTCCCCCCAAATTCCCCCGTTTCGCCCCCCAAATCTCGCATTTTTGCCCCAAATTCCCCCATTTCGCACCAAAATTCCCACATATTGCCCCCAAAATCCCGCTATTTCCCCCCAAATTCCCCCGTTTTGCCCCCCAAATCCCACATTGTTGACCCAAATTCCCGCATTTTACACCAAAATCCCCCATTTTGCCCCCAAATCCCGCATTTTTGCCCCAAATTCCCCCATTTCACACCAAAATCCCACATTTTGCCCCCAAAATCCCGCTATTTCCCCCCAAATTCCCCCGTTTTGCCCCCCAAATCCCACATTGTTGACCCAAATTCCCGCATTTTACACCAAAATCCCCCATTTTGCCCCCAAATCCCGCATTTTTGCCCCAAGTTCCCCCATTTCGCACCAAAATCCCACATTTTGCTCCCAAAATCCCGTGATTTCCCCAAATTCCCGCATTTCGCCCCCCAAATGCCGCATTTTTGCACCAAATTCCGCATTTTTGCCCCAAATTCCCACATTTCGCACCAAAACTCCCACATTTTGCCCCAAATTCCCGCATTTCGCACCAAAATCCCACATTGTTGCCCCAAAATCCCGCGATTTCCCCCCAAATTCCCCCGTTTCGCCCCCCAAATGCCGCATTTTTGCCCCAAATTCCCCCATTTCACACCAAATTCCCCCATTTTGCCCCCAAAATCCCACATTTTTGCCCCAAATTACCGCATTTCGCCCCCCAAATGCTGCATTTTTGCCCCAAGTTCCCCCATTTCGCACCAAAATCCCACATTTTGCCCCCAAAATCCCGTGATTTCTCCCAAATTCCCCCATATTGCCAGCCAAATCCCGCATTTTTGAGCCAAATTCTCCCATTTCACACCAAAATCCCACATTTTGCCCCCAAAATCCCGTGATTTCCCCCAAATTCCCCCATTTTGCCCCCCAAATCCCACATTTTGCCCCAAATTCCTGCATTTCGCACCAAAATCCCACATTTTGCCCCCAAAATCCCGCTATTTCCCCCAAAATTCCCCCATTTCGCACCAAAATTCCCACATTTTGCCCCAAATTCCCGCATTTTACACCAAATTCCCCCATTTCCCCCCAAATTCCCCCATTTTGCCCCCCAAATCCCACATTTTTGCCCCAAATTCCCGCATTTCGCCCCCCAAATGCCGCATTTTTGCCCCAAATTCCCCCATTTCGCACCAAAATTCCCACCTTTTTGCCCCAAATTCCCGCATTTCGCCCCCCAAATGCCGCATTTTTGCCCCAAATTCCCCCATTTCGCACCAAAATCCCACATTTTGCCCCAGCATCCTGGGATTTCCCCACAAATTCCCCCATTTTGCCCCCCAAATCCCACATTTTTGCCCCAAATTCCCCCATTTTGCCCCCCAAATCCCACATTTTGCCCCAAATTCCCCCATTTCGCACCAAAATCCCACATTTTGCCCCTAAATCCCGCAATTTCCCCCCAAATTCCCCCATTTTGCCCCCCAAATCCTGCATTTTTGCCCCAAATTCCCACATTTTTGCCCCAAATTCCCACATTGCGCACCAAAATTCCCACATTTTGCCCCAAATTCCCGCATTTCGCAGCAAAATCCCCCATTTTGCCCCCAAAATCCCGCAATTTCCCCCCAAATTCCCCCGTTTCGCCCCCCAAATCTCGCATTTTTGCCCCAAATTCCCCCATTTCGCACCAAAATTCCCACATATTGCCCCCAAAATCCCGCTATTTCCCCCCAAATTCCCCCGTTTTGCCCCCCAAATCCCACATTGTTGACCCAAATTCCCGCATTTTACACCAAAATCCCCCATTTTGCCCCCAAATCCCGCATTTTTGCCCCAAATTCCCCCATTTCACACCAAAATCCCACATTTTGCCCCCAAAATCCCGCTATTTCCCCCCAAATTCCCCCGTTTTGCCCCCCAAATCCCACATTGTTGACCCAAATTCCCGCATTTTACACCAAAATCCCCCATTTTGCCCCCAAATCCCGCATTTTTGCCCCAAATTCCCCCATTTCACACCAAAATCCCACATTTTGCCCCCAAAATCCCGCAATTTCCCCCCAAATTCCCCCATTTTGCCCCCCAAATCCTGCATTTTTGCCCCAAATTCCCACATTTTTGCCCCAAATTCCCACATTGCGCACCAAAATTCCCACATTTTGCCCCAAATTCCCGCATTTCGCAGCAAAATCCCCCATTTTGCCCCCAAAATCCCGCAATTTCCCCCCAAATTCCCCCGTTTCGCCCCCCAAATCTCACATTTTTGCCCCAAATTCCCCCATTTCGCACCAAAATTCCCACATATTGCCCCAAAATCCCGCTATTTCCCCCCAAAATTCCCCCATTTTGCCCCCCAAATCCCACATTGTTGACCCAAATTCCCGCATTTTACACCAAAATCCCCCATTTTGCCCCCAAATCCCGCATTTTTGCCCCAAATTCCCCCATTTCACACCAAAATCCCCCATTTTGCTCACAAAATCCCGCAATTTCCCCCCAAATTCCCCCGTTTCGCCCCCCAAATCTCGCATTTTTGCCCCAAATTCCCCCATTTCGCACCAAAATTCCCACATATTGCCCCCAAAATCCCGCTATTTCCCCCCAAATTCCCCCGTTTTGCCCCCCAAATCCCACATTGTTGACCCAAATTCCCGCATTTTACACCAAAATCCCCCATTTTGCCCCCAAATCCCGCATTTTTGCCCCAAATTCCCCCATTTCACACCAAAATCCCACATTTTGCCCCCAAAATCCCGCTATTTCCCCCCAAATTCCCCCGTTTTGCCCCCCAAATCCCACATTGTTGACCCAAATTCCCGCATTTTACACCAAAATCCCCCATTTTGCCCCCAAATCCCGCATTTTTGCCCCAAGTTCCCCCATTTCGCACCAAAATCCCACATTTTGCTCCCAAAATCCCGTGATTTCCCCAAATTCCCGCATTTCGCCCCCCAAATGCCGCATTTTTGCACCAAATTCCACATTTTTGCCCCAAATTCCCACATTTCGCACCAAAACTCCCACATTTTGCCCCAAATTCCCGCATTTCGCACCAAAATCCCACATTGTTGCCCCAAAATCCCGCGATTTCCCCCCAAATTCCCCCGTTTCGCCCCCCAAATGCCGCATTTTTGCCCCAAATTCCCCCATTTCACACCAAATTCCCCCATTTTGCCCCCAAAATCCCACATTTTTGCCCCAAATTACCGCATTTCGCCCCCCAAATGCTGCATTTTTGCCCCAAGTTCCCCCATTTCGCACCAAAATCCCACATTTTGCCCCCAAAATCCCGTGATTTCTCCCAAATTCCCCCATATTGCAAGCCAAATCCCGCATTTTTGAGCCAAATTCTCCCATTTCACACCAAAATCCCACATTTTGCCCCCAAAATCCCGTGATTTCCCCCAAATTCCCCCATTTTGCCCCCCAAATCCCACATTTTGCCCCAAATTCCTGCATTTCGCACCAAAATCCCACATTTTGCCCCCAAAATCCCGCTATTTCCCCCAAAATTCCCCCATTTCGCACCAAAATTCCCACATTTTGCCCCAAATTCCCGCATTTTACACCAAATTCCCCCATTTCCCCCCAAATTCCCCCATTTTGCCCCCCAAATCCCACATTTTTGCCCCAAATTCCCGCATTTCGCCCCCCAAATGCCGCATTTTTGCCCCAAATTCCCCCATTTCGCACCAAAATTCCCACCTTTTTGCCCCAAATTCCCGCATTTCGCCCCCCAAATGCCGCATTTTTCCCCCAAATTCCCCCATTTCGCACCAAAATCCCACATTTTGCCCCAGCATCCTGGGATTTCCCCACAAATTCCCCCATTTTGCCCCCCAAATCCCACATTTTTGCCCCAAATTCCCCCATTTTGCCCCCCAAATCCCACATTTTGCCCCAAATTCCCCCATTTCGCACCAAAATCCCACATTTTGCCCCTAAATCCCGCAATTTCCCCCCAAATTCCCCCATTTTGCCCCCCAAATCCTGCATTTTTGCCCCAAATTCCCACATTTTTGCCCCAAATTCCCACATTGCGCACCAAAATTCCCACATTTTGCCCCAAATTCCCGCATTTCGCAGCAAAATCCCCCATTTTGCCCCCAAAATCCCGCAATTTCCCCCCAAATTCCCCCGTTTCGCCCCCCAAATCTCGCATTTTTGCCCCAAATTCCCCCATTTCGCACCAAAATTCCCACATATTGCCCCCAAAATCCCGCTATTTCCCCCCAAATTCCCCCGTTTTGCCCCCCAAATCCCACATTGTTGACCCAAATTCCCGCATTTTACACCAAAATCCCCCATTTTGCCCCCAAATCCCGCATTTTTGCCCAAAATTCCCCCATTTCACACCAAAATCCCACATTTTGCCCCCAAAATCCCGCTATTTCCCCCCAAATTCCCCCGTTTTGCCCCCCAAATCCCACATTGTTGACCCAAATTCCCGCATTTTACACCAAAATCCCCCATTTTGCCCCCAAATCCCGCATTTTTGCCCCAAGTTCCCCCATTTCGCACCAAAATCCCACATTTTGCCCCCAAAATTCCCCCATTTCGCACCAAAATTCCCACCTTTTTGCCCCAAATTCCCGCATTTCGCCCCCCAAATGCCGCATTTTTGCCCCAAATTCCCCCATTTCGCACCAAAATCCCACATTTTGCCCCAGCATCCTGGGATTTCCCCACAAATTCCCCCATTTTGCCCCCCAAAATCCCACATTTTTGCCCCAAATTCCCCCATTTTGCCCCCCAAATCCCACATTTTGCCCCAAATTCCCCCATTTCGCACCAAAATCCCACATTTTGCCCCTAAATCCCGCAATTTCCCCCCAATTTCCCCCATTTTGCCCCCCAAATCCTGCATTTTTGCCCCAAATTCCCACATTTTTGCCCCAAATTCCCACATTGCGCACCAAAATTCCCACATTTTGCCCCAAATTCCCGCATTTCGCAGCAAAATCCCCCATTTTGCCCCCAAAATCCCGCAATTTCCCCCCAAATTCCCCCGTTTCGCCCCCCAAATCTCACATTTTTGCCCCAAATTCCCCCATTTCGCACCAAAATTCCCACATATTGCCCCCAAAATCCCGCTATTTCCCCCCAAATTCCCCCGTTTTGCCCCCCAAATCCCACATTGTTGACCCAAATTCCCGCATTTTACACCAAAATCCCCCATTTAGCCCCCAAATCCCGCATTTTTGCCCCAAATTCCCCCATTTCACACCAAAATCCCACATTTTGCCCCCAAAATCCCGCTATTTCCCCCCAAATTCCCCCGTTTTGCCCCCCAAATCCCACATTGTTGACCCAAATTCCCGCATTTTACACCAAAATCCCCCATTTTGCCCCCAAATCCCGCATTTTTGCCCCAAGTTCCCCCATTTCGCACCAAAATCCCACATTTTGCTCCCAAAATCCCGTGATTTCCCCAAATTCCCGCATTTCGCCCCCCAAATGCCGCATTTTTGCACCAAATTCCGCATTTTTGCCCCAAATTCCCACATTTCGCACCAAAACTCCCACATTTTGCCCCAAATTCCCGCATTTCGCACCAAAATCCCACATTGTTGCCCCAAAATCCCGCGATTTCCCCCCAAATTCCCCCGTTTCGCCCCCCAAATGCCGCATTTTTGCCCCAAGTTCCCCCATTTCGCACCAAAATCCCACATTTTGCCCCCAAAATCCCGTGATTTCTCCCAAATTCCCCCATATTGCCAGCCAAATCCCGCATTTTTGAGCCAAATTCTCCCATTTCACACCAAAATCCCACATTTTGCCCCCAAAATCCCGTGATTTCCCCCAAATTCCCCCATTTTGCCCCCCAAATCCCAC
The DNA here is from genome assembly GCF_036417535.1 of Chlamydotis macqueenii. NCBI lineage: Eukaryota > Metazoa > Chordata > Aves > Otidiformes > Otididae > Chlamydotis > Chlamydotis macqueenii. The sequence goes on along the minus strand of NW_028239092.1, from coordinate 45,870 downwards.
ATTTTGCCCCAAATTCCTGCATTTCGCACCAAAATCCCACATTTTGCCCCCAAAATCCCGCTATTTCCCCCAAAATTCCCCCATTTCGCACCAAAATTCCCACATTTTGCCCCAAATTCCCGCATTTTACACCAAATTCCCCCATTTCCCCCCAAATTCCCCCATTTTGCCCCCCAAATCCCACATTTTTGCCCCAAATTCCCGCATTTCGCCCCCCAAATGCCGCATTTTTGCCCCAAATTCCCCCATTTCGCACCAAAATTCCCACCTTTTTGCCCCAAATTCCCGCATTTCGCCCCCCAAATGCCGCATTTTTGCCCCAAATTCCCCCATTTCGCACCAAAATCCCACATTTTGCCCCAGCATCCTGGGATTTCCCCACAAATTCCCCCATTTTGCCCCCCAAATCCCACATTTTTGCCCCAAATTCCCCCATTTTGCCCCCCAAATCCCACATTTTGCCCCAAATTCCCCCATTTCGCACCAAAATCCCACATTTTGCCCCTAAATCCCGCAATTTCCCCCCAAATTCCCCCATTTTGCCCCCCAAATCCTGCATTTTTGCCCCAAATTCCCACATTTTTGCCCCAAATTCCCACATTGCGCACCAAAATTCCCACATTTTGCCCCAAATTCCCGCATTTCGCAGCAAAATCCCCCATTTTGCCCCCAAAATCCCGCAATTTCCCCCCAAATTCCCCCGTTTCGCCCCCCAAATCTCGCATTTTTGCCCCAAATTCCCCCATTTCGCACCAAAATTCCCACATATTGCCCCCAAAATCCCGCTATTTCCCCCCAAATTCCCCCGTTTTGCCCCCCAAATCCCACATTGTTGACCCAAATTCCCGCATTTTACACCAAAATCCCCCATTTTGCCCCCAAATCCCGCATTTTTGCCCCAAATTCCCCCATTTCACACCAAAATCCCACATTTTGCCCCCAAAATCCCGCTATTTCCCCCCAAATTCCCCCGTTTTGCACCCCAAATCCCACATTGTTGACCCAAATTCCCGCATTTTACACCAAAATCCCCCATTTTGCCCCCAAATCCCGCATTTTTGCCCCAAGTTCCCCCATTTCGCACCAAAATCCCACATTTTGCCCCCAAAATTCCCCCATTTCGCACAAAAATTCCCACCTTTTTGCCCCAAATTCCCGCATTTCGCCCCCCAAATGCCGCATTTTTGCCCCAAATTCCCCCATTTCGCACCAAAATCCCACATTTTGCCCCAGCATCCTGGGATTTCCCCACAAATTCCCCCATTTTGCCCCCCAAATCCCACATTTTTGCCCCAAATTCCCCCATTTTGCCCCCCAAATCCCACATTTTGCCCCAAATTCCCCCATTTCGCACCAAAATCCCACATTTTGCCCCTAAATCCCGCAATTTCCCCCCAAATTCCCCCATTTTGCCCCCCAAATCCTGCATTTTTGCCCCAAATTCCCACATTTTTGCCCCAAATTCCCACATTTTTGCCCCAAATTCCCACATTGCGCACCAAAATTCCCACATTTTGCCCCAAATTCCCGCATTTCGCAGCAAAATCCCCCATTTTGCCCCCAAAATCCCGCAATTTCCCCCCAAATTCCCCCGTTTCGCCCCCCAAATCTCACATTTTTGCCCCAAATTCCCCCATTTCGCACCAAAATTCCCACATATTGCCCCCAAAATCCCGCTATTTCACCCCAAATTCCCCCATTTTGCCCCCCAAATCCCACATTGTTGACCCAAATTCCCGCATTTTACACCAAAATCCCCCATTTTGCCCCCAAATCCCGCATTTTTGCCCCAAATTCCCCCATTTCACACCAAAATCCCACATTTTGCCCCCAAAATCCCGCTATTTCCCCCCAAATTCCCCCGTTTTGCCCCCCAAATCCCACATTGTTGACCCAAATTCCCGCATTTTACACCAAAATCCCCCATTTTGCCCCCAAATCCCGCATTTTTGCCCCAAGTTCCCCCATTTCGCACCAAAATCCCACATTTTGCTCCCAAAATCCCGTGATTTCCCCAAATTCCCGCATTTCGCCCCCCAAATGCCGCATTTTTGCACCAAATTCCGCATTTTTGCCCCAAATTCCCACATTTCGCACCAAAACTCCCACATTTTGCCCCAAATTCCCGCATTTCGCACCAAAATCCCACATTGTTGCCCCAAAATCCCGCGATTTCCCCCCAAATTCCCCCGTTTCGCCCCCCAAATGCCGCATTTTTGCCCCAAATTCCCCCATTTCACACCAAATTCCCCCATTTTGCCCCCAAAATCCCACATTTTTGCCCCAAATTACCGCATTTCGCCCCCCAAATGCTGCATTTTTGCCCCAAGTTCCCCCATTTCGCACCAAAATCCCACATTTTGCCCCCAAAATCCCGTGATTTCTCCCAAATTCCCCCATATTGCCAGCCAAATCCCGCATTTTTGAGCCAAATTCTCCCATTTCACACCAAAATCCCACATTTTGCCCCCAAAATCCCGTGATTTCCCCCAAATTCCCCCATTTTGCCCCCCAAATCCCACATTTTGCCCCAAATTCCTGCATTTCGCACCAAAATCCCACATTTTGCCCCCAAAATCCCGCTATTTCCCCCAAAATTCCCCCATTTCGCACCAAAATTCCCACATTTTGCCCCAAATTCCCGCATTTTACACCAAATTCCCCCATTTCCCCCCAAATTCCCCCATTTTGCCCCCCAAATCCCACATTTTTGCCCCAAATTCCCGCATTTCGCCCCCCAAATGCCGCATTTTTGCCCCAAATTCCCCCATTTCGCACCAAAATTCCCACCTTTTTGCCCCAAATTCCCGCATTTCGCCCCCCAAATGCCGCATTTTTGCCCCAAATTCCCCCATTTCGCACCAAAATCCCACATTTTGCCCCAGCATCCTGGGATTTCCCCACAAATTCCCCCATTTTGCCCCCCAAATCCCACATTTTGCCCCAAATTCCCCCATTTCGCACCAAAATCCCACATTTTGCCCCTAAATCCCGCAATTTCCCCCCAAATTCCCCCATTTTGCCCCCCAAATCCTGCATTTTTGCCCCAAATTCCCACATTTTTGCCCCAAATTCCCACATTGCGCACCAAAATTCCCACATTTTGCCCCAAATTCCCGCATTTCGCAGCAAAATCCCCCATTTTGCCCCCAAAATCCCGCAATTTCCCCCCAAATTCCCCCGTTTCGCCCCCCAAATCTCGCATTTTTGCCCCAAATTCCCCCATTTCGCACCAAAATTCCCACATATTGCCCCCAAAATCCCGCTATTTCCCCCCAAATTCCCCCGTTTTGCCCCCCAAATCCCACATTGTTGACCCAAATTCCCGCATTTTACACCAAAATCCCCCATTTTGCCCCCAAATCCCGCATTTTTGCCCCAAATTCCCCCATTTCACACCAAAATCCCACATTTTGCCCCCAAAATCCCGCTATTTCCCCCCAAATTCCCCCGTTTTGCCCCCCAAATCCCACATTGTTGACCCAAATTCCCGCATTTTACACCAAAATCCCCCATTTTGCCCCCAAATCCCGCATTTTTGCCCCAAGTTCCCCCATTTCGCACCAAAATCCCACATTTTGCCCCCAAAATTCCCCCATTTCGCACCAAAATTCCCACCTTTTTGCCCCAAATTCCCGCATTTCGCCCCCCAAATGCCGCATTTTTGCCCCAAATTCCCCCATTTCGCACCAAAATCCCACATTTTGCCCCAGCATCCTGGGATTTCCCCACAAATTCCCCCATTTTGCCCCCCAAATCCCACATTTTTGCCCCAAATTCCCCCATTTTGCCCCCCAAATCCCACATTTTGCCCCAAATTCCCCCATTTCGCACCAAAATCCCACATTTTGCCCCTAAATCCCGCAATTTCCCCCCAAATTCCCCCATTTTGCCCCCCAAATCCTGCATTTTTGCCCCAAATTCCCACATTTTTGCCCCAAATTCCCACATTGCGCACCAAAATTCCCACATTTTGCCCCAAATTCCCGCATTTCGCAGCAAAATCCCCCATTTTGCCCCCAAAATCCCGCAATTTCCCCCCAAATTCCCCCGTTTCGCCCCCCAAATCTCGCATTTTTGCCCCAAATTCCCCCATTTCGCACCAAAATTCCCACATATTGCCCCAAAATCCCGCTATTTCCCCCCAAATTCCCCCGTTTTGCCCCCCAAATCCCACATTGTTGACCCAAATTCCCGCATTTTACACCAAAATCCCCCATTTTGCCCCCAAATCCCGCATTTTTGCCCAAAATTCCCCCATTTTACACCAAAATCCCACATTTTGCCCCAAAATCCCGCTATTTCCCCCCAAATTCCCCCGTTTTGCCCCCCAAATCCCACATTGTTGACCCAAATTCCCGCATTTTACACCAAAATCCCCCATTTGCCCCCAAATCCCGCATTTTTGCCCCAAGTTCCCCCATTTCGCACCAAAATCCCACATTTTGCTCCCAAAATCCCGTGATTTCCCCAAATTCCCGCATTTCGCCCCCCAAATGCCGCATTTTTGCACCAAATTCCGCATTTTTGCCCCAAATTCCCACATTTCGCACCAAAACTCCCACATTTTGCCCCAAATTCCCGCATTTCGCACCAAAATCCCACATTGTTGCCCCAAAATCCCGCGATTTCCCCCCAAATTCCCCCGTTTCGCCCCCCAAATGCCGCATTTTTGCCCCAAATTCCCCCATTTCACACCAAATTCCCCCATTTTGCCCCCAAAATCCCACATTTTTGCCCCAAATTACCGCATTTCGCCCCCCAAATGCTGCATTTTTGCCCCAAGTTCCCCCATTTCGCACCAAAATCCCACATTTTGCCCCCAAAATCCCGTGATTTCTCCCAAATTCCCCCATATTGCCAGCCAAATCCCGCATTTTTGAGCCAAATTCTCCCATTTCACACCAAAATCCCACATTTTGCCCCCAAAATCCCGTGATTTCCCCCAAATTCCCCCATTTTGCCCCCCAAATCCCGCATTTTTGCCCCAAATTCCTGCATTTCGCACCAAAATCCCACATTTTGCCCCCAAAATCCCGCTATTTCCCCCAAAATTCCCCCATTTCGCACCAAAATTCCCACATTTTGCCCCAAATTCCCGCATTTTGCCCCCCAAATCCCGCATTTTTGCCCCAAATTCCCCCATTTCACACCAAAATCCCACATTTTTGCCCCATATTCCCGCATTTCGCACCAAAATCCCGCATTTTTGCCCCAAATACCCCATTTCGCACCAAAATTCCCACATTGTTGACCCAAAATCCCGCGATTTCCCCCCAAATTCCCCCATTTCCCCCCCAAATCCCACATTTTTGCCCCAAATTCCTACATTTCACACCAAAATCCCACATTTTGCACCAAATTCCCGCATTTCGCACCAAAATCCCGCATTTTTGCCCCCAAAATCCCGCATTTTTGCCCCAAATTCCCGCATTTTGCCCCCCAAATCCCGCATTTTTGCCCCAAATTCCCCCATTTCACACCAAAATCCCACATTTTGCCCCAAAATCCCGCGATTTCCCCCCAAATTCCCCCTTTTTGCCCCCCAAATCCCACATTTTTGCCCCAAATTCCTGCATTTCGCACCAAAAACCCACATTTTGCCCCCCAAATTCCCCCATTTTGCACCAAAATTCCCACCTTTTTGCCCCAAATTCCCGCATTTCGCTCCCCAAATGCCGCATTTTTGCCCCAAATTCCCCCATTTCGCACCAAAATCCCACATTTTGCCCCAGCATCCTGGGATTTCCCCACAAATTCCCCCATTTTGCCCCCCAAATCCCACATTTTTGCCCCAAATTCCCCCATTTTGCCCCCCAAATCCCACATTTTGCCCCAAATTCCCCCATTTCGCACCAAAATCCCACATTTTGCCCCTAAATCCCGCAATTTCCCCCCAAATTCCCCCATTTTGCCCCCCAAATCCTGCATTTTTGCCCCAAATTCCCACATTTTTGCCCCAAATTCCCACATTGCGCACCAAAATTCCCACATTTTGCCCCAAATTCCCGCATTTCGCAGCAAAATCCCCCATTTTGCCCCCAAAATCCCGCAATTTCCCCCCAAATTCCCCCGTTTCGCCCCCCAAATCTCGCATTTTTGCCCCAAATTCCCCCATTTCGCACCAAAATTCCCACATATTGCCCCAAATTCCCCCATTTCACACCAAAATCCCACATTTTGCCCCCCAAAATCCCGCATTTTTGCCCCAAATTCCCCCATTTCGCACCAAAATCCCACATTTTGCCCCAGCATCCTGGGATTTCCCCACAAATTCCCCCATTTTGCCCCCCAAATCCCACATTTTTGCCCCAAATTCCCCCATTTTGCCCCCCAAATCCCACATTTTGCCCCAAATTCCCCCATTTCGCACCAAAATCCCACATTTTGCCCCTAAATCCCGCAATTTCCCCCCAAATTCCCCCATTTTGCCCCCCAAATCCTGCATTTTTGCCCCAAATTCCCACATTTTTGCCCCAAATTCCCACATTGCGCACCAAAATTCCCACATTTTGCCCCAAATTCCCGCATTTCGCAGCAAAATCCCCCATTTTGCCCCCAAAATCCCGCAATTTCCCCCCAAATTCCCCCGTTTCGCCCCCCAAATCTCACATTTTTGCCCCAAATTCCCCCATTTCGCACCAAAATTCCCACATATTGCCCCCAAAATCCCGCTATTTCCCCCCAAATTCCCCCGTTTTGCCCCCCAAATCCCACATTGTTGACCCAAATTCCCGCATTTTACACCAAAATCCCCCATTTAGCCCCCAAATCCCGCATTTTTGCCCCAAATTCCCCCATTTCACACCAAAATCCCACATTTTGCCCCCAAAATCCCGCTATTTCCCCCCAAATTCCCCCGTTTTGCCCCCCAAATCCCACATTGTTGACCCAAATTCCCGCATTTTACACCAAAATCCCCCATTTTGCCCCCAAATCCCGCATTTTTGCCCCAAGTTCCCCCATTTCGCACCAAAATCCCACATTTTGCTCCCAAAATCCCGTGATTTCCCCAAATTCCCGCATTTCGCCCCCCAAATGCCGCATTTTTGCACCAAATTCCGCATTTTTGCCCCAAATTCCCACATTTCGCACCAAAACTCCCACATTTTGCCCCAAATTCCCGCATTTCGCACCAAAATCCCACATTGTTGCCCCAAAATCCCGCGATTTCCCCCCAAATTCCCCCGTTTCGCCCCCCAAATGCCGCATTTTTGCCCCAAGTTCCCCCATTTCGCACCAAAATCCCACATTTTGCCCCCAAAATCCCGTGATTTCTCCCAAATTCCCCCATATTGCCAGCCAAATCCCGCATTTTTGAGCCAAATTCTCCCATTTCACACCAAAATCCCACATTTTGCCCCCAAAATCCCGTGATTTCCCCCAAATTCCCCCATTTTGCCCCCCAAATCCCACATTTTGCCCCAAATTCCTGCATTTCGCACCAAAATCCCACATTTTGCCCCCAAAATCCCGCTATTTCCCCCAAAATTCCCCCATTTCGCACCAAAATTCCCACATTTTGCCCCAAATTCCCGCATTTTACACCAAATTCCCCCATTTCCCCCCAAATTCCCCCATTTTGCCCCCCAAATCCCACATTTTTGCCCCAAATTCCCGCATTTCGCCCCCCAAATGCCGCATTTTTGCCCCAAATTCCCCCATTTCGCACCAAAATTCCCACCTTTTTGCCCCAAATTCCCGCATTTCGCCCCCCAAATGCCGCATTTTTGCCCCAAATTCCCCCATTTCGCACCAAAATCCCACATTTTGCCCCAGCATCCTGGGATTTCCCCACAAATTCCCCCATTTTGCCCCCCAAATCCCACATTTTTGCCCCAAATTCCCCCATTTTGCCCCCCAAATCCCACATTTTGCCCCAAATTCCCCCATTTCGCACCAAAATCCCACATTTTGCCCCTAAATCCCGCAATTTCCCCCCAAATTCCCCCATTTTGCCCCCCAAATCCTGCATTTTTGCCCCAAATTCCCACATTTTTGCCCCAAATTCCCACATTGCGCACCAAAATTCCCACATTTTGCCCCAAATTCCCGCATTTCGCAGCAAAATCCCCCATTTTGCCCCCAAAATCCCGCAATTTCCCCCCAAATTCCCCCGTTTCGCCCCCCAAATCTCGCATTTTTGCCCCAAATTCCCCCATTTCGCACCAAAATTCCCACATATTGCCCCCAAAATCCCGCTATTTCCCCCCAAATTCCCCCGTTTTGCCCCCCAAATCCCACATTGTTGACCCAAATTCCCGCATTTTACACCAAAATCCCCCATTTTGCCCCCAAATCCCGCATTTTTGCCCCAAATTCCCCCATTTCACACCAAAATCCCACATTTTGCCCCCAAAATCCCGCTATTTCCCCCCAAATTCCCCCGTTTTGCCCCCCAAATCCCACATTGTTGACCCAAATTCCCGCATTTTACACCAAAATCCCCCATTTTGCCCCCAAATCCCGCATTTTTGCCCCAAGTTCCCCCATTTCGCACCAAAATCCCACATTTTGCCCCCAAAATTCCCCCATTTCGCACCAAAATTCCCACCTTTTTGCCCCAAATTCCCGCATTTCGCCCCCCAAATGCCGCATTTTTGCCCCAAATTCCCCCATTTCGCACCAAAATCCCACATTTTGCCCCAGCATCCTGGGATTTCCCCACAAATTCCCCCATTTTGCCCCCCAAAATCCCACATTTTTGCCCCAAATTCCCCCATTTTGCCCCCCAAATCCCACATTTTGCCCCAAATTCCCCCATTTCGCACCAAAATCCCACATTTTGCCCCTAAATCCCGCAATTTCCCCCCAATTTCCCCCATTTTGCCCCCCAAATCCTGCATTTTTGCCCCAAATTCCCACATTTTTGCCCCAAATTCCCACATTGCGCACCAAAATTCCCACATTTTGCCCCAAATTCCCGCATTTCGCAGCAAAATCCCCCATTTTGCCCCCAAAATCCCGCAATTTCCCCCCAAATTCCCCCGTTTCGCCCCCCAAATCTCACATTTTTGCCCCAAATTCCCCCATTTCGCACCAAAATTCCCACATATTGCCCCCAAAATCCCGCTATTTCCCCCCAAATTCCCCCGTTTTGCCCCCCAAATCCCACATTGTTGACCCAAATTCCCGCATTTTACACCAAAATCCCCCATTTAGCCCCCAAATCCCGCATTTTTGCCCCAAATTCCCCCATTTCACACCAAAATCCCACATTTTGCCCCCAAAATCCCGCTATTTCCCCCCAAATTCCCCCGTTTTGCCCCCCAAATCCCACATTGTTGACCCAAATTCCCGCATTTTACACCAAAATCCCCCATTTTGCCCCCAAATCCCGCATTTTTGCCCCAAGTTCCCCCATTTCGCACCAAAATCCCACATTTTGCTCCCAAAATCCCGTGATTTCCCCAAATTCCCGCATTTCGCCCCCCAAATGCCGCATTTTTGCACCAAATTCCGCATTTTTGCCCCAAATTCCCACATTTCGCACCAAAACTCCCACATTTTGCCCCAAATTCCCGCATTTCGCACCAAAATCCCACATTGTTGCCCCAAAATCCCGCGATTTCCCCCCAAATTCCCCCGTTTCGCCCCCCAAATGCCGCATTTTTGCCCCAAGTTCCCCCATTTCGCACCAAAATCCCACATTTTGCCCCCAAAATCCCGTGATTTCTCCCAAATTCCCCCATATTGCCAGCCAAATCCCGCATTTTTGAGCCAAATTCTCCCATTTCACACCAAAATCCCACATTTTGCCCCCAAAATCCCGTGATTTCCCCCAAATTCCCCCATTTTGCCCCCCAAATCCCACATTTTGCCCCAAATTCCTGCATTTCGCACCAAAATCCCACATTTTGCCCCCAAAATCCCGCTATTTCCCCCAAAATTCCCCCATTTCGCACCAAAATTCCCACATTTTGCCCCAAATTCCCGCATTTTACACCAAATTCCCCCATTTCCCCCCAAATTCCCCCATTTTGCCCCCCAAATCCCACATTTTTGCCCCAAATTCCCGCATTTCGCCCCCCAAATGCCGCATTTTTGCCCCAAATTCCCCCATTTCGCACCAAAATTCCCACCTTTTTGCCCCAAATTCCCGCATTTCGCCCCCCAAATGCCGCATTTTTGCCCCAAATTCCCCCATTTCGCACCAAAATCCCACATTTTGCCCCAGCATCCTGGGATTTCCCCACAAATTCCCCCATTTTGCCCCCCAAATCCCACATTTTTGCCCCAAATTCCCCCATTTTGCCCCCCAAATCCCACATTTTGCCCCAAATTCCCCCATTTCGCACCAAAATCCCACATTTTGCCCCTAAATCCCGCAATTTCCCCCCAAATTCCCCCATTTTGCCCCCCAAATCCTGCATTTTTGCCCCAAATTCCCACATTTTTGCCCCAAATTCCCACATTGCGCACCAAAATTCCCACATTTTGCCCCAAATTCCCGCATTTCGCAGCAAAATCCCCCATTTTGCCCCCAAAATCCCGCAATTTCCCCCCAAATTCCCCCGTTTCGCCCCCCAAATCTCGCATTTTTGCCCCAAATTCCCCCATTTCGCACCAAAATTCCCACATATTGCCCCCAAAATCCCGCTATTTCCCCCCAAATTCCCCCGTTTTGCCCCCCAAATCCCACATTGTTGACCCAAATTCCCGCATTTTACACCAAAATCCCCCATTTTGCCCCCAAATCCCGCATTTTTGCCCCAAATTCCCCCATTTCACACCAAAATCCCACATTTTGCCCCCAAAATCCCGCTATTTCCCCCCAAATTCCCCCGTTTTGCCCCCCAAATCCCACATTGTTGACCCAAATTCCCGCATTTTACACCAAAATCCCCCATTTTGCCCCCAAATCCCGCATTTTTGCCCAAAGTTCCCCCATTTCGCACCAAAATCCCACATTTTGCCCCCAAAATTCCCCCATTTCGCACCAAAATTCCCACCTTTTTGCCCCAAATTCCCGCATTTCGCCCCCCAAATGCCGCATTTTTGCCCCAAATTCCCCCATTTCGCACCAAAATCCCACATTTTGCCCCAGCATCCTGGGATTTCCCCACAAATTCCCCCATTTTGCCCCCCAAATCCCACATTTTTGCCCCAAATTCCCCCATTTTGCCCCCCAAATCCCACATTTTGCCCCAAATTCCCCCATTTCGCACCAAAATCCCACATTTTGCCCCTAAATCCCGCAATTTCCCCCCAAATTCCCCCATTTTGCCCCCCAAATCCTGCATTTTTGCCCCAAATTCCCACATTTTTGCCCCAAATTCCCACATTGCGCACCAAAATTCCCACATTTTGCCCCAAATTCCCGCATTTCGCAGCAAAATCCCCCATTTTGCCCCCAAAATCCCGCAATTTCCCCCCAAATTCCCCCGTTTCGCCCCCCAAATCTCGCATTTTTGCCCCAAATTCCCCCATTTCGCACCAAAATTCCCACATATTGCCCCCAAAATCCCGCTATTTCCCCCCAAATTCCCCCGTTTTGCCCCCCAAATCCCACATTGTTGACCCAAATTCCCGCATTTTACACCAAAATCCCCCATTTTGCCCCCAAATCCCGCATTTTTGCCCCAAATTCCCCCATTTCACACCAAAATCCCACATTTTGCCCCCAAAATCCCGCTATTTCCCCCCAAATTCCCCCGTTTTGCCCCCCAAATCCCACATTGTTGACCCAAATTCCCGCATTTTACACCAAAATCCCCCATTTTGCCCCCAAATCCCGCATTTTTGCCCCAAGTTCCCCCATTTCGCACCAAAATCCCACATTTTGCCCCCAAAATTCCCCCATTTCGCACCAAAATTCCCACCTTTTTGCCCCAAATTCCCGCATTTCGCCCCCCAAATGCCGCATTTTTGCCCCAAATTCCCCCATTTCGCACCAAAATCCCACATTTTGCCCCAGCATCCTGGGATTTCCCCACAAATTCCCCCATTTTGCCCCCCAAAATCCCACATTTTTGCCCCAAATTCCCCCATTTTGCCCCCCAAATCCCACATTTTGCCCCAAATTCCCCCATTTCGCACCAAAATCCCACATTTTGCCCCTAAATCCCGCAATTTCCCCCCAATTTCCCCCATTTTGCCCCCCAAATCCTGCATTTTTGCCCCAAATTCCCACATTTTTGCCCCAAATTCCCACATTGCGCACCAAAATTCCCACATTTTGCCCCAAATTCCCGCATTTCGCAGCAAAATCCCCCATTTTGCCCCCAAAATCCCGCAATTTCCCCCCAAATTCCCCCGTTTCGCCCCCCAAATCTCGCATTTTTGCCCCAAATTCCCCCATTTCGCACCAAAATTCCCACATATTGCCCCCAAAATCCCGCTATTTCCCCCCAAATTCCCCCGTTTTGCCCCCCAAATCCCACATTGTTGACCCAAATTCCCGCATTTTACACCAAAATCCCCCATTTAGCCCCCAAATCCCGCATTTTTGCCCCAAATTCCCCCATTTCACACCAAAATCCCACATTTTGCCCCCAAAATCCCGCTATTTCCCCCCAAATTCCCCCGTTTTGCCCCCCAAATCCCACATTGTTGACCCAAATTCCCGCATTTTACACCAAAATCCCCCATTTTGCCCCCAAATCCCGCATTTTTGCCCCAAGTTCCCCCATTTCGCACCAAAATCCCACATTTTGCCTCCAAAATCCCGTGATTTCCCCAAATTCCCGCATTTCGCCCCCCAAATGCCGCATTTTTGCACCAAATTCCGCATTTTTGCCCCAAATTCCCACATTTCGCACCAAAACTCCCACATTTTGCCCCAAATTCCCGCATTTCGCACCAAAATCCCACATTGTTGCCCCAAAATCCCGCGATTTCCCCCCAAATTCCCCCGTTTCGCCCCCCAAATGCCGCATTTTTGCCCCAAGTTCCCCCATTTCGCACCAAAATCCCACATTTTGCCCCCAAAATCCCGTGATTTCTCCCAAATTCCCCCATATTGCCAGCCAAATCCCGCATTTTTGAGCCAAATTCTCCCATTTCACACCAAAATCCCACATTTTGCCCCCAAAATCCCGTGATTTCCCCCAAATTCCCCCATTTTGCCCCCCAAATCCCACATTTTGCCCCAAATTCCTGCATTTCGCACCAAAATCCCACATTTTGCCCCCAAAATCCCGCTATTTCCCCCAAAATTCCCCCATTTCGCACCAAAATTCCCACATTTTGCCCCAAATTCCCGCATTTTACACCAAATTCCCCCATTTCCCCCCAAATTCCCCCATTTTGCCCCCCAAATCCCACATTTTTGCCCCAAATTCCCGCATTTCGCCCCCCAAATGCCGCATTTTTGCCCCAAATTCCCCCATTTCGCACCAAAATTCCCACCTTTTTGCCCCAAATTCCCGCATTTCGCCCCCCAAATGCCGCATTTTTGCCCCAAATTCCCCCATTTCGCACCAAAATCCCACATTTTGCCCCAGCATCCTGGGATTTCCCCACAAATTCCCCCATTTTGCCCCCCAAATCCCACATTTTTGCCCCAAATTCCCCCATTTTGCCCCCCAAATCCCACATTTTGCCCCAAATTCCCCCATTTCGCACCAAAATCCCACATTTTGCCCCTAAATCCCGCAATTTCCCCCCAAATTCCCCCATTTTGCCCCCCAAATCCTGCATTTTTGCCCCAAATTCCCACATTTTTGCCCCAAATTCCCACATTGCGCACCAAAATTCCCACATTTTGCCCCAAATTCCCGCATTTCGCAGCAAAATCCCCCATTTTGCCCCCAAAATCCCGCAATTTCCCCCCAAATTCCCCCGTTTCGCCCCCCAAATCTCGCATTTTTGCCCCAAATTCCCCCATTTCGCACCAAAATTCCCACATATTGCCCCCAAAATCCCGCTATTTCCCCCCAAATTCCCCCGTTTTGCCCCCCAAATCCCACATTGTTGACCCAAATTCCCGCATTTTACACCAAAATCCCCCATTTTGCCCCCAAATCCCGCATTTTTGCCCCAAATTCCCCCATTTCACACCAAAATCCCACATTTTGCCCCCAAAATCCCGCTATTTCCCCCCAAATTCCCCCGTTTTGCACCCCAAATCCCACATTGTTGACCCAAATTCCCGCATTTTACACCAAAATCCCCCATTTTGCCCCCAAATCCCGCATTTTTGCCCCAAGTTCCCCCATTTCGCACCAAAATCCCACATTTTGCCCCCAAAATTCCCCCATTTCGCACCAAAATTCCCACCTTTTTGCCCCAAATTCCCGCATTTCGCCCCCCAAATGCCGCATTTTTGCCCCAAATTCCCCCATTTCGCACCAAAATCCCACATTTTGCCCCAGCATCCTGGGATTTCCCCACAAATTCCCCCATTTTGCCCCCCAAATCCCACATTTTTGCCCCAAATTCCCCCATTTTGCCCCCCAAATCCCACATTTTGCCCCAAATTCCCCCATTTCGCACCAAAATCCCACATTTTGCCCCTAAATCCCGCAATTTCCCCCCAAATTCCCCCATTTTGCCCCCCAAATCCTGCATTTTTGCCCCAAATTCCCACATTTTTGCCCCAAATTCCCACATTTTTGCCCCAAATTCCCACATTGCGCACCAAAATTCCCACATTTTGCCCCAAATTCCCGCATTTCGCAGCAAAATCCCCCATTTTGCCCCCAAAATCCCGCAATTTCCCCCCAAATTCCCCCGTTTCGCCCCCCAAATCTCACATTTTTGCCCCAAATTCCCCCATTTCGCACCAAAATTCCCACATATTGCCCCCAAAATCCCGCTATTTCACCCCAAATTCCCCCATTTTGCCCCCCAAATCCCACATTGTTGACCCAAATTCCCGCATTTTACACCAAAATCCCCCATTTTGCCCCCAAATCCCGCATTTTTGCCCCAAATTCCCCCATTTCACACCAAAATCCCACATTTTGCCCCCAAAATCCCGCTATTTCCCCCCAAATTCCCCCGTTTTGCCCCCCAAATCCCACATTGTTGACCCAAATTCCCGCATTTTACACCAAAATCCCCCATTTTGCCCCCAAATCCCGCATTTTTGCCCCAAGTTCCCCCATTTCGCACCAAAATCCCACATTTTGCTCCCAAAATCCCGTGATTTCCCCAAATTCCCGCATTTCGCCCCCCAAATGCCGCATTTTTGCACCAAATTCCGCATTTTTGCCCCAAATTCCCACATTTCGCACCAAAACTCCCACATTTTGCCCCAAATTCCCGCATTTCGCACCAAAATCCCACATTGTTGCCCCAAAATCCCGCGATTTCCCCCCAAATTCCCCCGTTTCGCCCCCCAAATGCCGCATTTTTGCCCCAAATTCCCCCATTTCACACCAAATTCCCCCATTTTGCCCCCAAAATCCCACATTTTTGCCCCAAATTACCGCATTTCGCCCCCCAAATGCTGCATTTTTGCCCCAAGTTCCCCCATTTCGCACCAAAATCCCACATTTTGCCCCCAAAATCCCGTGATTTCTCCCAAATTCCCCCATATTGCCAGCCAAATCCCGCATTTTTGAGCCAAATTCTCCCATTTCACACCAAAATCCCACATTTTGCCCCCAAAATCCCGTGATTTCCCCCAAATTCCCCCATTTTGCCCCCCAAATCCCACATTTTGCCCCAAATTCCTGCATTTCGCACCAAAATCCCACATTTTGCCCCCAAAATCCCGCTATTTCCCCCAAAATTCCCCCATTTCGCACCAAAATTCCCACATTTTGCCCCAAATTCCCGCATTTTACACCAAATTCCCCCATTTCCCCCCAAATTCCCCCATTTTGCCCCCCAAATCCCACATTTTTGCCCCAAATTCCCGCATTTCGCCCCCCAAATGCCGCATTTTTGCCCCAAATTCCCCCATTTCGCACCAAAATTCCCACCTTTTTGCCCCAAATTCCCGCATTTCGCCCCCCAAATGCCGCATTTTTGCCCCAAATTCCCCCATTTCGCACCAAAATCCCACATTTTGCCCCAGCATCCTGGGATTTCCCCACAAATTCCCCCATTTTGCCCCCCAAATCCCACATTTTTGCCCCAAATTCCCCCATTTTGCCCCCCAAATCCCACATTTTGCCCCAAATTCCCCCATTTCGCACCAAAATCCCACATTTTGCCCCTAAATCCCGCAATTTCCCCCCAAATTCCCCCATTTTGCCCCCCAAATCCTGCATTTTTGCCCCAAATTCCCACATTTTTGCCCCAAATTCCCACATTGCGCACCAAAATTCCCACATTTTGCCCCAAATTCCCGCATTTCGCAGCAAAATCCCCCATTTTGCCCCCAAAATCCCGCAATTTCCCCCCAAATTCCCCCGTTTCGCCCCCCAAATCTCGCATTTTTGCCCCAAATTCCCCCATTTCGCACCAAAATTCCCACATATTGCCCCAAAATCCCGCTATTTCCCCCCAAATTACCCCGTTTTGCCCCCCAAATCCCACATTGTTGACCCAAATTCCCGCATTTTACACCAAAATCCCCCATTTTGCCCCCAAATCCCGCATTTTTGCCCCAAATTCCCCCATTTCACACCAAAATCCCACATTTTGCCCCCAAAATCCCGCTATTTCCCCCCAAATTCCCCCGTTTTGCCCCCCAAATCCCACATTGTTGACCCAAATTCCCGCATTTTACACCAAAATCCCCCATTTTGCCCCCAAATCCCGCATTTTTGCCCCAAGTTCCCCCATTTCGCACCAAAATCCCACATTTTGCCCCCAAAATTCCCCCATTTCGCACCAAAATTCCCACCTTTTTGCCCCAAATTCCCGCATTTCGCCCCCCAAATGCCGCATTTTTGCCCCAAATTCCCCCATTTCGCACCAAAATCCCACATTTTGCCCCAGCATCCTGGGATTTCCCCACAAATTCCCCCATTTTGCCCCCCAAATCCCACATTTTTGCCCCAAATTCCCCCATTTTGCCCCCCAAATCCCACATTTTGCCCCAAATTCCCCCATTTCGCACCAAAATCCCACATTTTGCCCCTAAATCCCGCAATTTCCCCCCAAATTCCCCCATTTTGCCCCCCAAATCCTGCATTTTTGCCCCAAATTCCCACATTTTTGCCCCAAATTCCCACATTGCGCACCAAAATTCCCACATTTTGCCCCAAATTCCTGCATTTCGCAGCAAAATCCCCCATTTTGCCCCCAAAATCCCGCAATTTCCCCCCAAATTCCCCCGTTTCGCCCCCCAAATCTCGCATTTTTGCCCCAAATTCCCCCATTTCGCACCAAAATTCCCACATATTGCCCCAAAATCCCGCTATTTCCCCCCAAATTCCCCCGTTTTGCCCCCCAAATCCCACATTGTTGACCCAAATTCCCGCATTTTACACCAAAATCCCCCATTTTGCCCCCAAATCCCGCATTTTTGCCCCAAATTCCCCCATTTCACACCAAAATCCCCCATTTTGCTCACAAAATCCCGCAATTTCCCCCCAAATTCCCCCGTTTCGCCCCCCAAATCTCGCATTTTTGCCCCAAATTCCCCCATTTCGCACCAAAATTCCCACATATTGCCCCCAAAATCCCGCTATTTCCCCCCAAATTCCCCCGTTTTGCCCCCCAAATCCCACATTGTTGACCCAAATTCCCGCATTTTACACCAAAATCCCCCATTTTGCCCCCAAATCCCGCATTTTTGCCCCAAATTCCCCCATTTCACACCAAAATCCCACATTTTGCCCCCAAAATCCCGCTATTTCCCCCCAAATTCCCCCGTTTTGCCCCCCAAATCCCACATTGTTGACCCAAATTCCCGCATTTTACACCAAAATCCCCCATTTTGCCCCCAAATCCCGCATTTTTGCCCCAAGTTCCCCCATTTCGCACCAAAATCCCACATTTTGCCCCCAAAATTCCCCCATTTCGCACCAAAATTCCCACCTTTTTGCCCCAAATTCCCGCATTTCGCCCCCCAAATGCCGCATTTTTGCCCCAAATTCCCCCATTTCGCACCAAAATCCCACATTTTGCCCCAGCATCCTGGGATTTCCCCACAAATTCCCCCATTTTGCCCCCCAAATCCCACATTTTTGCCCCAAATTCCCCCATTTTGCCCCCCAAATCCCACATTTTGCCCCAAATTCCCCCATTTCGCACCAAAATCCCACATTTTGCCCCTAAATCCCGCAATTTCCCCCCAAATTCCCCCATTTTGCCCCCCAAATCCTGCATTTTTGCCCCAAATTCCCACATTTTTGCCCCAAATTCCCACATTGCGCACCAAAATTCCCACATTTTGCCCCAAATTCCCGCATTTCGCAGCAAAATCCCCCATTTTGCCCCCAAAATCCCGCAATTTCCCCCCAAATTCCCCCGTTTCGCCCCCCAAATCTCGCATTTTTGCCCCAAATTCCCCCATTTCGCACCAAAATTCCCACATATTGCCCCAAAATCCCGCTATTTCCCCCCAAATTACCCCGTTTTGCCCCCCAAATCCCACATTGTTGACCCAAATTCCCGCATTTTACACCAAAATCCCCCATTTTGCCCCCAAATCCCGCATTTTTGCCCAAAATTCCCCCATTTCACACCAAAATCCCACATTTTGCCCCAAAATCCCGCTATTTCCCCCCAAATTCCCCCGTTTTGCCCCCCAAATCCCACATTGTTGACCCAAATTCCCGCATTTTACACCAAAATCCCCCATTTTGCCCCCAAATCCCGCATTTTTGCCCCAAGTTCCCCCATTTCGCACCAAAATCCCACATTTTGCTCCCAAAATCCCGTGATTTCCCCAAATTCCCGCATTTCGCCCCCCAAATGCCGCATTTTTGCACCAAATTCCGCATTTTTGCCCCAAATTCCCACATTTCAAACCAAAACTCCCACATTTTGCCCCAAATTCCCGCATTTCGCACCAAAATCCCACATTGTTGCCCCAAAATCCCGCGATTTCCCCCCAAATTCCCCCGTTTCGCCCCCCAAATGCCGCATTTTTGCCCCAAATTCCCCCATTTCACACCAAATTCCCCCATTTTGCCCCCAAAATCCCACATTTTTGCCCCAAATTACCGCATTTCGCCCCCCAAATGCTGCATTTTTGCCCCAAGTTCCCCCATTTCGCACCAAAATCCCACATTTTGCCCCCAAAATCCCGTGATTTCTCCCAAATTCCCCCATATTGCCAGCCAAATCCCGCATTTTTGAGCCAAATTCTCCCATTTCACACCAAAATCCCACATTTTGCCCCCAAAATCCCGTGATTTCCCCCAAATTCCCCCATTTTGCCCCCAAAATCCCGCATTTTTGCCCCAAATTCCTGCATTTCGCACCAAAATCCCACATTTTGCCCCCAAAATCCCGCTATTTCCCCCAAAATTCCCCCATTTCGCACCAAAATTCCCACATTTTGCCCCAAATTCCCGCATTTTGCCCCCCAAATCCCGCATTTTTGCCCCAAATTCCCCCATTTCACACCAAAATCCCACATTTTTGCCCCATATTCCCGCATTTCGCACCAAAATCCCGCATTTTTGCCCCAAATACCCCATTTCGCACCAAAATTCCCACATTGTTGACCCAAAATCCCGCGATTTCCCCCCAAATTCCCCCATTTCCCCCCCAAATCCCACATTTTTGCCCCAAATTCCTACATTTCACACCAAAATCCCACATTTTGCACCAAATTCCCGCATTTCGCACCAAAATCCCGCATTTTTGCCCCCAAAATCCCGCATTTTTGCCCCAAATTCCCGCATTTTGCCCCCCAAATCCCGCATTTTTGCCCCAAATTCCCCCATTTCACACCAAAATCCCACATTTTGCCCCAAAATCCCGCGATTTCCCCCCAAATTCCCCCTTTTTGCCCCCCAAATCCCACATTTTTGCCCCAAATTCCTGCATTTCGCACCAAAAACCCACATTTTGCCCCCCAAATTCCCCCATTTTGCACCAAAATTCCCACCTTTTTGCCCCAAATTCCCGCATTTCGCTCCCCAAATGCCGCATTTTTGCCCCAAATTCCCCCATTTCGCACCAAAATCCCACATTTTGCCCCAGCATCCTGGGATTTCCCCACAAATTCCCCCATTTTGCCCCCCAAATCCCACATTTTTGCCCCAAATTCCCCCATTTTGCCCCCCAAATCCCACATTTTGCCCCAAATTCCCCCATTTCGCACCAAAATCCCACATTTTGCCCCTAAATCCCGCAATTTCCCCCCAAATTCCCCCATTTTGCCCCCCAAATCCTGCATTTTTGCCCCAAATTCCCACATTTTTGCCCCAAATTCCCACATTGTGCACCAAAATTCCCACATTTTGCCCCAAATTCCCGCATTTCGCAGCAAAATCCCCCATTTTGCCCCCAAAATCCCGCAATTTCCCCCCAAATTCCCCCGTTTCGCCCCCCAAATCTCGCATTTTTGCCCCAAATTCCCCCATTTCGCACCAAAATTCCCACATATTGCCCCAAATTCCCCCATTTCACACCAAAATCCCACATTTTGCCCCCCAAAATCCCGCATTTTTGCCCCAAATTCCCCCATTTCGCACCAAAATCCCACATTTTGCCCCAGCATCCTGGGATTTCCCCACAAATTCCCCCATTTTGCCCCCCAAATCCCACATTTTTGCCCCAAATTCCCCCATTTTGCCCCCCAAATCCCACATTTTGCCCCAAATTCCCCCATTTCGCACCAAAATCCCACATTTTGCCCCTAAATCCCGCAATTTCCCCCCAAATTCCCCCATTTTGCCCCCCAAATCCTGCATTTTTGCCCCAAATTCCCACATTTTTGCCCCAAATTCCCACATTGCGCACCAAAATTCCCACATTTTGCCCCAAATTCCCGCATTTCGCAGCAAAATCCCCCATTTTGCCCCCAAAATCCCGCAATTTCCCCCCAAATTCCCCCGTTTCGCCCCCCAAATCTCGCATTTTTGCCCCAAATTCCCCCATTTCGCACCAAAATTCCCACATATTGCCCCCAAAATCCCCCATTTCACACCAAAATCCCACATTTTGCCCCCCAAAATCCCGCATTTTTGCCCCAAATTCCCCCATTTCGCACCAAAATCCCACATTTTGCCCCAGCATCCTGGGATTTCCCCACAAATTCCCCCATTTTGCCCCCCAAATCCCACATTTTTGCCCCAAATTCCCCCATTTTGCCCCCCAAATCCCACATTTTGCCCCAAATTCCCCCATTTCGCACCAAAATCCCACATTTTGCCCCTAAATCCCGCAATTTCCCCCCAAATTCCCCCATTTTGCCCCCCAAATCCTGCATTTTTGCCCCAAATTCCCACATTTTTGCCCCAAATTCCCACATTGCGCACCAAAATTCCCACATTTTGCCCCAAATTCCCGCATTTCGCAGCAAAATCCCCCATTTTGCCCCCAAAATCCCGCAATTTCCCCCCAAATTCCCCCGTTTCGCCACCCAAATCTCGCATTTTTGCCCCAAATTCCCCCATTTCGCACCAAAATTCCCACATTTTGCCCCAAATTCCCCCATTTCACACCAAAATCCCACATTTTGCCCCCCAAAATCCCGCTATTTCCCCCCAAATTCCCCCGTTTTGCCCCCCAAATCCCACATTGTTGACCCAAATTCCCGCATTTTACACCAAATTCCCCCATTTTGCCCCCAAATCCCGCATTTTTGCCCAAAATTCCCCCATTTCACACCAAAATCCCACATTTTGCTCCCAAAATCCCGCTATTTCCCCCCAAATTCCCCCGTTTTGCCCCCCAAATCCCACATTGTTGACCCAAATTCCCGCATTTTACACCAAAATCCCCCATTTTGCCCCCAAATCCCACATTTTTGCCCCAAGTTCCCCCATTTCGCACCAAAATCCCACATTTTGCTCCCAAAATCCCGTGATTTCCCCAAATTCCCGCATTTCGCCCCGCAAATGCCACATTTTTGCACCAAATTCCGCATTTTTGCCCCAAATTCCCACATTTCGCACCAAAACTCCCACATTTTGCCCCAAATTCCCGCATTTCGCACCAAAATCCCACATTTTGCCCCCAAAATCCCGTGATTTCCCCCAAATTCCCCCATTTTGCCCCCCAAATTCCCCCATTTTGCCCCCCAAATCCCACATTTTTGCCCCAAATTCCTGCATTTCGCACCAAAATCCCACATTTTGCCCCCAAAATCCCGCTATTTCCCCCAAAATTCCCCCATTTCGCACCAAAATTCCCACATTTTGCCCCAAATTCCCGCATTTTGCCCCCCAAATCCCGCATTTTTGCCCCAAATTCCCCCATTTCACACCAAAATCCCACATTTTTGCCCCATATTCCCGCATTTTGCCCCCCAAATCTCGCATTTTTGCCCCAAATTCCCCCATTTCGCACCAAAATTCCCACATTTTGCCCCAAATTCCCCCATTTCACACCAAAATCCCACATTTTGCCCCCAAAATCCCGTGATTTCCCCCAAATTCCCCCATTTTGCCCCCCAAATTCCCCCATTTTGCCCCCCAAATCCCACATTTTTGCCCCAAATTCCTGCATTTCGCACCAAAATCCCACATTTTGCCCCCAAAATCCCATATTTTGCCCCCAAAATTCCCCCATTTCGCACCAAAATTCCCACATTTTGCCCCAAATTCCCGCATTTTTGCCCCAAATTCCCCCATTTCCCACCAAATTCCCCCATTTTGCCCCCCAAATCCCACATTTTTGCCCCAAATTCCCGCATTTCGCCCCCCAAGTGCCGCATTTTTGCCCCAAATTCCCGCATTTTGCATCAAAATTCCCACATTTTGCCCCAAATTCCTACATTTCACACCAAAATCCCACATTTTGCCCCCAAAATCCCATGATTTCTCCCAAATTCCCCGATTTTGCCCCCCAAATCCCGCATTTTTGACCCAAATACCCACATTTCGCACCAAAATCCCACATTGTTGACGCAAAATCCCGTGATTTCCCCCCAAATTCCCCCATTTCTCCCCCCAAATCCCACATTTTTGCCCCAAATTCCTACATTTCACACCAAAATCCCACATTTTGCCCCCAAAATCCCATGATTTCTCCCAAATTCCCCGATTTTGCCAGCCAAATCCCGCATTTTTGACCCAAATTCCCGCATTTTTGCCCCAAATTCCCACATTTCGCACCAAAATCCCACATTGTTGACCCAAAATCCCGTGATTTCCCCCCAAATTCCCCCATTTCTCCCCCCAAATCCCACATTTTTGCCCCAAATTCCTACATTTCACACCAAAATCCCACATTTTGCACCAAATTCCCCGATTTCGCACCAAAATCCCGCATTTTTGCCCCCAAAATCCCGCATTTTTGCCCCAAATTCCCGCATTTTGCCCCCCAAATCCCGCATTGTTGCCCCAAATTCCCCCATTTCACACCAAAATCCCACATTTTGCCCCAAAATCCCGCGATTTCCCCCCAAATTCCCCCATTTTGCCCCCCAAATCCCACATTTTTGCCCCAAATTCCTGCATTTCGCCCCCAAATCCCACATTTTGCCCCCAAAATCCCACATTTTGCCCCCAAAATTCCCCCATTTCGCACCAAAATTCCCACATTTTGCCCCAAATTCCCGCATTTTACACCAAATTCCCCCATTTCCCACCAAATTCCCCCATTTTGCCCCCCAAATCCCACATTTTTGCCCCAAATTCCCGCATTTTGCCCCCAAATGCCGCATTTTTGCCCCAAATTCCCCCATTTTGCATCAAAATTCCCACATTTTGCCCCAAATTCCTACATTTCACACCAAAATCCCACATTTTGCACCAAATTCCCCCATTTCGCACCAAAATCCCGCATTTTTGCCCCCAAAATCCCGCATTTTTGCCCCAAATTCCCGCATTTTGCCCCCCAAATCCCGCATTTTTGCCCCAAATTCCCCCATTTCACACCAAAATCCCACATTTTGCCCCAAAATCCCGCGATTTCCCCCCAAATTCCCCCATTTTGCCCCCCAAATCCCACATTTTTGCCCCAAATTCCTGCATTTCGCACCAAAATCCCACATTTTGCCCCCAAAATTCCCCCATTTTGCACCAAAATTCCCACCGTTTTGCCCCAAATTCCCACATTTCGCTCCCCAAATGCCGCATTTTTGCCCCAAATTCCCCCATTTCGCACCAAAATCCCACATTTTGCCCCAAATTCCCCCATTTCGCACCAAAATCCCACATTTTGCCCCAGCATCCTGGGATTTCCCCACAAATTCCCCCATTTTGCCCCCCAAATCCCACATTTTTGCCCCAAATTCACCCATTTTGCCCCCCAAATCCCACATTTTTGCCCCAAATTCCCCCATTTTGCCCCCCAAATCCCACATTTTGCCCCAAATTCCCCCATTTCGCACCAAAATCCCACATTTTGCCCCTAAATCCCGCAATTTCCCCCCAAATTCCCCCATTTTGCCCCCCAAATCCTGCATTTTTGCCCCAAATTCCCACATTTTTGCCCCAAATTCCCACATTGCGCACCAAAATTCCCACATTTTGCCCCAAATTCCCGCATTTCGCAGCAAAATCCCCCATTTTGCCCCCAAAATCCCGCAATTTCCCCCCAAATTCCCCCGTTTCGCCCCCCAAATCTCGCATTTTTGCCCCAAATTCCCCCATTTCGCA
This sequence comes from Chlamydotis macqueenii, assembly GCF_036417535.1. Lineage (NCBI taxonomy): Eukaryota > Metazoa > Chordata > Aves > Otidiformes > Otididae > Chlamydotis > Chlamydotis macqueenii. The sequence continues at coordinate 21,304 of NW_028239092.1, read as the reverse complement.
CCAAAATTCCCACATATTGCCCCCAAAATCCCGCTATTTCCCCCCAAATTCCCCCGTTTTGCCCCCCAAATCCCACATTGTTGACCCAAATTCCCGCATTTTACACCAAAATCCCCCATTTTGCCCCCAAATCCCGCATTTTTGCCCCAAATTCCCCCATTTCACACCAAAATCCCCCATTTTGCTCACAAAATCCCGCAATTTCCCCCCAAATTCCCCCGTTTCGCCCCCCAAATCTCGCATTTTTGCCCCAAATTCCCCCATTTCCCCCCAAATTCCCCCATTTTGCCCCCAAAATCCCGCATTTTTGCCCCAAATTCCCACATTTTGCCCCCCCAAATTCTCACATTTTTGCCTCAAATTCCCGCATTTCGCACCAAAATTCCCACATTTTGCCCCAAATTCCCCCATTTCGCCCCAAATCCCGCGATTTCCCCCCAAATTCCCCCGTTTCGCCCCCAATTGCCGCATTTTTGCCCCAAATTCCCCCATTTCCCCCCAAATTCCCCCATTTTGCCTCCAAATTCCCGCATTTTTGCCCCAAATTCCCGCATTTCGCACCAAAATTCCCACATTTTGCCCCAAATTCCCCCATTTCGCACCAAAATCCGACATTTTGCTCCCAAAATCCTGTGATTTCCCCAAATTCCCCCATTTTGCCCCGCAAATCCTGCATTTTTGCACCAAATTCCCGCAGGAAAATGCTGTGGGAAACAGTGTCACAGACTTTACTAAGGTCTAGGCAGACACCATCCACAGCCTTTCCCTCACCCAGAAAGCGCATCATCTGGTCATAGAAGGAGATCAAGTAAGTCAAGCAGGACCTGCCTTTCTATTTGGAGACACTCTGCACCAATATCAATTGGAGAATTCTTCTATCACTTCTTCAAAGTGCTCATTGAAAACTTCCTCTTTAGCTACCTTCCTGAATCCTCTACAATTAGCTACACAAGTCTTAAGGACTTGAAGAAAATTAGAAAAGGGATACAGGTCATTAGCGCCTTCTGCATTTTAAGGAGGCCATGGTGTATGCAGTGCTGAGTCCATGGAGCTCAGGTGCTGAGAAGAGATTGAACAAACCTCTCAAGGAGACAAAGTCAGAAGCAAAACCCAAAGTACCTTGAAGCATTGATGGACTCCACTGAGGGCCATTACTGAGAAAGCCTGCCCATGGACTCGTTAGAGCAGATAATTGGAGGCTGTGAGTAAAGGTAGGCAAAGGCACTGTGCAGGTGGCTCTGATGCTGAGTCAAGCCTTGATTTGTTCCAAGAAGCAGAAAGGCCAAGCTCTGACCTCAAGCCTATGGGAACAGGGATCCTGTCCCTCACACGTGGCTCAGGGCCCTTCCTGGGGCAGTGGCTGTGGGGTCCGCAGTGTCCAGTGTAGGACATCAGTACAACTCTCCCAGCTTCCCCTTTGGGCTACAAGGAGGAAGTGAGGCTGCAGTGCCAGGAGGACAACATGTCTTCTCATAGCCCTTGGTGGCAGAGAAAACTTCCCCACCTCCTGTGTGCTGCCTTTCTGTCCTGGAGCTCAGCTTTCTAAGGAGAGCAGGTGGGAGATGGTGCAAAGGAGCTGTAACATCCAGCTGCAGACTTCAGTGGAGAAGTCTGATTTCAGGAAAAGTGATGCAAGTCCCAGGTGGCCAATGAGAGAAATGGTGGGGTAAGGGAGGTGAGGAGGAAGGTTGTCCATATGGTGTTGAACTTCAAGGGACTGCTACTCCTACCTGTCCAGACCTCCTGAGGAGACACTCTGGACCAATATAAAATGGAGAATGCCGCTATCACCTCTTCTTTCAACTGAAAACTAATAAAAAGTGGCCTTTACAATCAAGAACATTTTTTTTTTAGGTGCACTAGGACATCTTCCTCCTTAACTACACTATGAAACCTCTCCAATTAGCTGAACAAGTCTCAAAGAAAATTGCAGAAAGAGACATGGCTCGTCAGAATTTTCTGTGTTTTAATAAACCCCAGAGTGCTTTTGGGGCTCATTACATGAACCTCAGATACTCAGAGGAGACTGAACAAATTGCACAAGATGTTGAAGTCAGGAGAAAAACTCCAAGTACCTTGAAGCATTAATGGGCCCCACTGAGGGTCATTACTGACAAGGCCTCCCCATGGTCTTGTTAGAGCAGATAATTGGAGGCAGTGACTGCAAGTGGTCAAAAAAAGCACTGTGTAGGTGGCTGTAATGCTGAGAAGACCCTTGGTTTGTTTCATGAAGCAGAGGGGCCAAACCATGACCCCCAGGCCCTAGGAAGGCTCATCTTGTCCCTCACATGTGACTCCTGGGGGCAGTGGGGTGTGAGGGTGAGCAATGCCCAGTGTAGGAAAACTGTACAGCATGTCCTGGCTTCACCAAGAAGGGATGAGGAGGAAACAAAGTCCAGAACCTCAAAATAAGGTTCATCCTAGTAGGCCTCAGTGGCAGAGGCAACTGCATATTCAGCAGGACAAAGAGCTTGGTCTTTCAGCCTTGCCAGAGCCCTTGGTCATCTGTACTGCAGGTTTACCCATACAGTCCCCTTCATGCACCTTTTTCCCTTCAGGCTGTTGACATCCATCTTGCTTTCCTACCTAGCTCTCACCTCATCATTTCTATATCTTCACTGATATCTCCATTCTCATTGGCCATTCCTTGAAACGCAAAGCCATGGGCTGATCCAGATTCCCTCTCAGTGACCTCCTGCACCACAATGTTACCCTTTGATGGAGATTTCTTATTCCTCCCCTGCAGTCTGAACCTTCCAAGCTGCACTTTCTGGAAGGGTCCTTCTCTTCCCACTACCAAGAAAAGTTTCACCACCTCTGAAACCATCCTTCAAGCAATGGCAGGCTGCTGCTATGGAGCCCTTGGCCTCCAGTTCACCAGGCTAAAGAAGCCCAGGTTTCCCAGCCTCTCCACAAAGGCCCCAAAGCTCATCCTGGCAGATCTCCTCTGCACCCTCTCCAGTTCCTCCTCATTCCTTCAGAACAGTGAGCCCCACAGGCAGATACGCTAGTCCAGGTGTGGTCACAGCAATGCTGGGTGAAAGTGGATGATAACTCCCTGTTTGGGTGCCCGCAGTCCCCCTCATGCCATTGGCCTGATTCACAGTGAGCATGCATCAATGGCTCACGTGGCATCCCTCTTAATGCCCAGTCCCTTCTCCTCAGAATCCCTCCTCAGCTGTTCAGGCCTCAGTCTTCCCTTGGAAATGGAGTTATTTTGCCCCCAATAAAGGACCTCCCACTTCTCCTTGTAAAACTATAGGAGCTTTCTATTTGCTGAATCCCAGACTCCTTCCCTCTGTTCCTGTGGATCTGGGACAAAACAATTTCATGGTCACTACAGCCAACGTGGACACTGGTCTTCACATCCCTCACAAGCTCTTCCTCTTTTGGCAGTACCGTGTCCAGGGGAGCAGAAGACTGGATGCCTGCTTTGGCAGCTGTGCTAAGAAATGTTCCAGAAGCACCACAAGAAACCTCCTGTACTGTTTGCATCCTGCTGCTGTCTCACTTGGCCAGTGAATGCTGGGGAGACTGAGTCCCCCATCAGAGCCAGGGCCTGTGATCCACTGATCTCCTCACGTCATTTAAAAGGCATCGTTCATTCCTCACCCTGACTCTGTGACCTGTAACTCTGTCCTGGACCTGGCTGGGATGGAGTTAATTCCCTCACAGCAGTGCACAGGGTGCTGTGCTTTGGATCTGTAACTAACCCAGCACTGATAACACAGCAGCGTTTTGGCTGTTGCTGAACAGTCCTTGCAGAGCACGAAGGCTTCCTCTTTCTCACACTCTGCCCCCACAGCAGGTAGGCTGGAGGTACGCAAGAAGTTGGCCAAGAAGTTGGCAGGGGCACAGCTGGGAAAGCTGACCCAAAATAACCAAAGGGATATTCCATTCTGTACGATGTCATGTTTCACAAAAACCTCAAGGAAAGACAGAGGAATGGTCATGATCACTGTGATCTCAAGTCATTGACACTTGTGATGAAGCCCTGCTTTTCTGGAAATAGCTGAATGTCTGCCTGTCAATGGAATGAATTCCTTATTTTGCTTTGCTTGCACACAAAGCCTTTGCTTCCCTCTTTAAATTGCCGGCTCTCTTGCCAGCTAACCTACCCCGCACGCACCGGAGGCCCACCCCGGGGGAAAGCAGGGCATCACACGGATACCGTCAAGCCAAGCCTTCAATTTAATGCCACACAACACAGGGTTAAATACCCGTACACCCGCTACGCACGCAAACGCACCCGCCCCCTGCACCCATGAATCTATCCATGCCTGCCACGCACCTGCCCCTGCGCCCATGGACTTATCTGTGCCCGCCACGTACATGGAGGCACCTGCCCCCTGCGCCCATGGACCTACCCGCACCTAGCGCGCGAATCACCACGGACTGCCCCTCCTGCATACATGCAGCTCTGCTAACGTTACCCCACAATTCCCCCCTCTATGCTAAATCATCCTGGTCTAATGGCTGGTACCCTGGGGCGGATGCCGCAATAACATAGTTGATCACGAATAATCGCCTAGTGACCCCTCAATCACAGCATGCAAGAAATGTAACAGTAACAGAAACAAACAAAGCATTATCAAAGCAACTGCTAGGATCATCAGAGCTATAGACACAATATTTCTTAGCAATCTAGGTAAACCGAACAGGTCTGGAAACTACCCCAGTCCTTTAGGACTTTGGCGTTGAATACTGACTGGGCAGCATGCGCACGCGTCTTCTCCAAGGCCGAGAAGGTGTTCTTGCTGAAGTCCACACAGCAGTAACCCTGGAGACCTAGGACTCCCTCTAGGACTCTGCAACCGATGCCAGGCCTTGCAAGGGCATAATCTAATGCCATCTTCGTTTGTGTCTGTCGTAGTTCAGCCCCGATCGGACCAGACTACGCAGTCTCTCTCTCGCTCCCCCCACCCTCCGAGAGAATAGGGGGAGATGATATAAGAAAAACGGCTCGAGGTTTGAGATAAGGACGGGGAGAAATCCTTAAAGTCACCGTCACGGGCAAAACAGACTCGACTTGGGGAAAACTATTCATTTTTTTCTAAAATTAGCAGGAGAATGAGACAGGGAACAAGATAACCTCCCCCCACCCCTCCCTCTTCCCGGGCTTAACATTATCTCTCCTACCTTCCCCTCCCGAGCGGCACGGGGGGTTGGAAAAGGGAATGGGGGTCGCTGTCAGTTCATCACGCGTTGTTTTACGCCGCTGTATCATCGTCGGGGGAAGAACTCCTCGCATTCCTCCTCTGCTCCAGCGTGGGGTCCCTCCCACGGGCCACAGTCCTTCGTGAAACTGCTCCGGCGTGGGTCATCTCTTCCACGGGTGCAGTCCCTCTAGAGCAGCTGTCCCAGCGGGCCCTCCACGGGCCGCAGCCTCCTTCAGGCCTCCACCTGCTCCGGCGTGGGGTCCACCATGGGCTGCAGGGGGATCTCTGCTCCTCCGTGGGCCTCCATGGGCTGCAGGGGGACAACCTGCTCCACCATGGTCGTCACCACGAGTTGCAGAGGAATCTTGGCCAGGAGCCGCATTACTCCTCCCCCTCCTCCTTCACTGACCTTGGCGTCTGCAGCCGTTCCTCACAACAGGCTGGCAGACGCCTCTCAGGACCCTTTTTACATCTTATTCACTTCAACTGCTCCTCTCCACTTCTTGCAGCCAGGCCGGGCCGAGTTGGGCCCAGTCGGCTGCCCGGCGGGAGGCCAGAGGGTGAGGCCTGCAAGGCCCACGAGGCTCGCGCTTCCCCCTCTCTGCCCCCCGCTCAGCTGCTTCACATCTTCTCCTCCCTCTTTTTCCTGTTTTCCCCTACTTAAATACGTTATCGCAGAGGCGTTATCACGGGACATTCTGCTACCAATTGGCTTGGCCTTGGCCAGCAGCGGGTCCGCCCTAGGCCTGGCCAAGTCCACTGAACAAAGGGGAGCGACTTCTAGCAGTTTCCTACAGAAGCTGCCACCTTAGGCCCCCCCTCACTAACAAAACCAGAACAGGTGTGTGTGGCAGTTTGTGTGTAAAAGAGAGGAAGAAGATGTGAAATGGCGAGGGGTGGGAGTGTGTCATGCTCAAGTGAAATATGTTCAGTTTTGATGCTGAGGCAGCAGAAGGATGTGAATGAGCAGTTCAGGGCTGGGACATGAAGCTAAATAGAAGGTTTCTAGTGAGTCAGAGGGTTGGCACACTTTTGTTAATCGAGGAGCATTAGTAGGCACGGGTGATGGGGAACTCACAGCCATTGTGAGTTCAGTTAAACTTGGGACAGCATGGGGTCAGAGTGAGGCAGGGAAGCAGGGGTGGAGATGGTCTCTTTGTTGAGACTCGAACCCCCCAACAGAATGGAAATCCTTTTCCTTTCTACTCTGGGCTGCTGTTTCTTCCAGTGAGACCCCTAGGAGTACATCAGTTCCTTAAAGCCACAAGGCTTTTTTCCCATTCCCCACGCTCCATAGAGGCTGGGAGGTGTCCTACTGCTCTCCTGCACTCAGCATCACACACCCTCACATCTCAGTGCTCCCAGGAATGGCCCTCAGCATCCCATGAGGGAAAGGATCCCACTGCCCCGGGTATGGCATCACTACTAGATCATCCTGCTCAAAGACGTCAAGGGCTTTCACAGTCACATTAACACTGGATTTTCAACCTGTAAGCAGTGCCTCTGACTTCCTACTTCACCAGCTCGCAGGGACAGGAACCTTGTCTCCTCATTCCTCCATGGTCTCTTCAGTGATGGCCCTCAGTGGGGCCCAATGACACGTATGACAGCACATGAACACAAAACATCTCCCACGGAGGTCTCTGCAAGTGTTCTGTCACTCTCAAACCCTCCTGGTTCTTCTCTTCCCCATCCTTTAACCTTCCCATTAATGATACCATCAGGGATTAATCCAACATGTTTCATGATGTTCCTGTATCACAGGATGTCCTCACCCAAAACCACTTTCCAAATCCTCTCTTTCTTTGCTGGGATGGGCTTCACCTCCAGGCCAAACATGCACCAATGTCCTCAGGCTGAGGAGCACACTGCTGTGGGAGACAAAGAAGCCATTCAAGACCTCATGGAGAATTTCACGAGCAGTGACCCTGGGAGTACCTGGAAGGGGAGCAAAACAGCATGCCAAATATTGTGGAGGTTGCTGGAGTGAGAGAAGGGGTTAAAAGACAACTCCTCAGTAGGTATAGCATTAATCAATTGCAGCTGTGCACACTAAGACAGATGGTGCTCTGTGCTTTACTAACCAGCCATCGTGCAGACTATCTACAGCGAGAAGTCTTGTCTCCCTCCCAAGGACAGTTCTTGATAAGAGCGGAGGGGCCTTCTGCATGAACCAGCCAGAACCGACCCTGTGGTTTGGACAAGAACCAAAGCGAGTCTGCGCGAAAACAAAGGGTTACTAGCGGTGATGAAGAGGAGCAGCTCATCTTCATCCCCACGACCCCCGACGACCACCAGCAGGAGGCACTGCGCAAGCCCAGACAGGAGGAGTTTATGAAAATGACCCCTTGGGACTAATTTTAATACGAAGCGGGGATAGGTCATGCATATGTACAGGTGAATTGCAAAACTTCATGTGTATGTAACACCTGGATGTATAAATTCAAAGTGAGTTGCCGCGTCAGGCGCGCACGCTTTTGGCGGGGCTACCCCCCTGTGCTGCCCAGCGCCGAATAAACATACCTACTTTACAATCTCACAGATTGTGAGTCCGTTTTCCGCACGTCACTGGGAACAGTCTCTCTCAGGAAGGTGAAGGAGTTAATGGTCAGCACGATGCTAGGGTGTGCTGGGCGAGAGAGCTGCAGCCTGGGGCGGTCTGCCTCTTACGCAGTCTCCATGCTGGACAATGTTTGCGGGCCTGGAGATGTGCTGGCCAGGGCCGGCGAGGAGCAGCACGAGCTTTTCACTTTTGGCGTGGGAGCAATCGTCCGGCGTTCTTTATCTCAAGGCCTTTTTTCCTGTGGGCGGCCAGGCCGAGGTGATGGTAAACGGCAGAACGCCACGGCCCAGGACAATACCTGCCTCTCCAAAGCGAGAGGTACGCACCAGAAGCCAGGCTTCAAGACCTAAGAACTTAAAAGAGGCGGACAACAAATCCTACTCCGTGAAAATGGAAGCAGAGCTGCTCACGCAGCCACGAACGACGCCAGACGAGCAGCGCCCGCCGGAGGCGGACGGAGAACGGCCCGCAGGGAAGGCTGCCTCCCGGAGCATGCCGGGAGCTGTAGTCCTGGGGCAACGGGGCATGCCGGGAGGTGGAGTCTCGGGGCACGGGGCTTCTGGTCGGCCATGGTGTCTCCCCGGAGCATGCCGGGAGCTGTAGTCCTGTACCGGCCTGCGGGGCGGTGCCGCCGCGCTCGTTGCTGCCTCCCGGTAAGGAAACGCCGCTGCCGCCCCGTGTTCGCGGGGTCGGTGGGCGCTCGGCGCGGGACTGCAGCGCCGGCCCCGCACAGGGACAGAGCAGCGCCGGGCCCCGCACGGGGACAGAGCCGCGCCGCCGCTGCGGTGGGGCGGGGGGGGGGGGGCGCTGTCTCACAGCGCCCGTCTCCGCGGGTGCGGGGCGTTCCTGGACAGCGTGCGGCGGGCCGGCACCCCGCAGGTCTCGGCTCACAAAAGCTGTGGGACACCCTCATTCCCTTTTAGGCGGGGGACAGCCAAGCGACCCAAGAGGAGAGGGAGGGAGGAGGAGGAAGCAGCGTCTGAACGGGCAAAGTCTCTGAGCTGCGGTGAGTGCCGGGCCCTCGGGGCCCCGTCGCCGTCTTCTGCATCTCGGGCCCTCTCTGTCCCTCCCCTCGCCCCCTCTCTTTCTCACACTGCTGTGATTTTTCTTTTTTTGCTCCCCTGTACCTCTCCTCTTCTCTCTGTTCTTCTGTCCTGCTCTCTCTTCCTCTCCCTTTCTCCTACCGCTCTCTGTTCTTTTTCCCCCTGCAATTTTGTCGTGCTCCCCCTTCCTCATATTTTTTTTTTAATCCTGCACTCCATTGCTGTTTTTCCCTTTTCCATCTCTTTCTCTTTGTCTGCACCCATCTTTCCCCCGTGCCACCCCCCTCCCCCAGTTTCCCTGGTGTGTTCCCTCTCCTTCGTTTCTCTGTGCCTGTGTGTGCTGCTCTGTGTCCCTGCTCTCCTGTCTCTCTTTTTCCTTCCTTTCTCACTCTATGCCTTTGTCTTGCTCAGTGTCCCTGGGTTTTTTCTCATTCTATATCTCACTGTCCCTGGAATTCTATTATTCTATTTTGGCCCATTTTTAAACACACGGATCGATGAAGGTCTGTCCAGGCATCAGCAGATGGAGGTGGTGCCGTGTCTGCAATGTCATAGAACCATGGAATCCCAGAAGGGTTTTGGTGGGAAGGGAGCATTAAAGCTCCCCCAGCCCAGCCCCCCCCCGCTGCCAGGAGCAGGGACATCTCCAACCGGATCAGGTTGCTCAGAGCCCTGGCCAACCTGGCCTGGAATGTTTCCAGGGATGGGGCACCCACTGCCTCTCGGGGTGACCTGGGCCAGTGCTCCACCACCTCAGTGTCAGACATTTTTTCCTGATGCCTGATCTGAATCTGCCTCCCTGTGTTCTGAAGCCGTCACCCCTCGTCCTGTCCCAGCAGGCCCTGCTGAAGAGTCTCTCCCCACCTTTCCTGCAGCCCCCTTTGGGCACTGGGAGCCGCTCTCAGGTCTCCCCGGAGCCTCCTCTTCTCCAGGCTGAACAGCCCCAGCTCTCTCAGCCTGGCCTCACAGCAGAGCTGCTCCAGCCCTCTCAGCATCTGCGTGGCCTCCTCTGGACCCTCTCCAACAGCTCCACGTCCTTCTGCTGTTGGGGGCTGCAGAGCTGGATGCAGGGCTGCAGGGGGGTCTCACCAGAGCGGAGCAGAGGGGCAGAATCCCCTCCCTGGCCCTGCTGCCCACGCTGCAGGGGATGCCCGTCGTGTCCCCGTAGGTGTCTGACAAGATGATCTGCTCTTTCAGGTCCTCCACGTCAGCCCCCTCCCCATATGGACCCGAACCCCCACCCTGCAGGGACCCCCTCCCATAGGGCTCTACAAAACCCCATCCCTGGGGCCCTGCACCCCTCTATAGGGACACCCCCCTCCCCCCCCAACTTCAGACACCCCAAGCCCATAGGGACCCCCCTACCCTATAGGGAGTCTCCCATAACCAACTCCCAGCCCCCTATACAGGCGCTGTGTCCGGGGGGGCGTTCCCCTCGTGCCCACCAGTGCCAGAAGAAGCCAGGCAACACCAGGATGCAGCACGTTCTGTATTTGATTTATATTTTTTTCCCCCAGAAATACAGGAAAAAAAAAAAAAAAAAAGTGGGGAGGGGACACAAATCAGGTACAGGAAAGGGAAAAAAAAAAGTTATAACCAAAAAAAGCTTTTCCCCCCCACCCCTTTTCCCACCCTCTTTTTACTCCTCCCCCCAGTTTGGGATCTGGGGCTGGCTGGGGCACCAAGGCTCCACCTGTACTGGGAAGAAAATGTTAAAGGACCCCAAAAACTCCAACTCTTCACCCCAAAACCAGGCCCAGGAGCCTCAAGCCCCCCATACGATGCCACCCAGAGCCATTCCCACTCCTCCCGGTTTCTGGCCAGGACTGGGATCCCTCCACAGGGAGGATGGAGGGAGAGCTCCCCCCCGCCCCACCATCCTGGGCCTGCCCTGTGTTTTGGGGCAGAAACCCTCGATTTGAGGTCAGTCAACCAACTCTGGGAAAACTGGGTTAACGCCAGGTCGGGGGTAAAACAGCGGTAGCTCCGGAACTGGGGAAGTCCCTCGTCCTCCCAGTATACCACTGAAAACCTCACCTTCCTCCCAGTATACCAGTAAACCTCCCCATCCTCCCAGTGTACCGGTTAAAAACTGCCATGCTCCCAGTATGCTAAGGAAAAGTCCCCTTCTTCCCAGTATACCAGTTAAAACCACCCGTCCTTCCAGTATACCAGTTAAAAAACATATTTCTGGTATACTAGTGAAAGAGAATACCCTGTCCTCCCAGTGTACCAGTAAAGCCCCTCTGTCCTCCCCCAGTACTAGAGCCTTGTCCTCCCAGCATACCAGTTAAAAAACAGCCATTCTCCCAGGATACCAGTGAAAAAGCAGTCTTCCTCCCAGTATACCAGGTAAGAACCCCTGTCTTCTCAGTATACCAGTTTTAAAAAAAATTCACTTTCCCAGTATACAAGTCACTAACCAGTATCCTCGCAGTATACCAGTTAAAAACCCGCCTTCCTCCTGGTATACCAGCAAAAACTGCCATCCTCCCAGTACACCTGTCAAAAACCTGCCTTCCTCCCAGCATACCAGTTTACTCCTGTCCTCCCAGTACTTAAAAATGGCCTTCCTCCCAGTATAGCAGCTAAAAATCCCGCCTGCCTCCCAGTATACCAGTTTCCCCCCCATCCTCCCAGCCCCCCACCCCCAGTACCCCCCATCCTCCCAGTGAGGCGCCGCCGCCTGCCCCCGCCCGCCCTCCCTGGGCGTTTGGCGGCCCGGACGTCGGCGGCTCAGGGCCAGGGTCTCCACACGTGGCAGGGCGGCCCCGGCGGCCCCCCGCCTTGCCCCGGCGCCTCCTCCTTGGCGCAAGGCTGCCGTGAGTCCTCGTGGCTGCTGGGGCTGCAACCAGGGCCGCGCTGGGGCCCCGGGCTGGGCCCGGAAGTAGGCCCGTAACCATGGTACGCGAGGCACCGGGGGCCGTTGCCAGGGTAACCAGGGCCATCGCCAGGGCCAGAGGGGTCATCGCCAGGGCAACCAGGGCCATCACCAGGGCAACAGAGGTCATTGCCGGGGCAACAGAGGTCATCACCAAGGCGGTAAGCAAGGCTGCAGTCAGGCCTATGAGTAGGCCCCAGACTAGGCCCTGGAGTAGGCCCGAAGTTGCGGTAACCGGGCCCGTCACCACGGTAAGCGGGGCAGCCGGGCCCCACCACCAGCGGCGCGGGGAGTCCGTGGCGGACGGAGGGCCCAGGGGCGTCAGCAGGGCCGAGGGCGAACGGCGGGGGGCAGAGAGCCGCGGGGCCCGGGCCAGGACAGGGGCGCTCCGTCGGGACGGCCTGCAGGAAACGAGCGGCGCGGGCCAGGCACTCCCGGTAGCCGCTGCGGTAGCGCCGCAGGAACAGCTCCTCCATCCCCGAGGGCTCTGTGCCAGGGAGAGAGAGAGAGACACAGTGACCCCCCGCCCCCCGCGCAGCCCCATAGCAGCCGCCTGAGAACCCACAACATGGCGTCACCCCAGCGCTGTGGGGCGGGGGTGGGGGTCCCAGGGTGGGGTGGGGGAGGGGAAGCGGAGGCACGGACCTGAGAGGGGCTGCGCCCGCAGGAACCGCACCGTTTTCTGCAGGATCTCGGCCTTCTCCACCTTGGGGTTTCGGAGGCGCTGGGGGGGGAAAGACGGGGAGGGGGAGGGGAGGGGGACACACACGTCACACGAACCGCGGCAGTGAGGGGGGGAGGGGAGGAGGGCGGCGGCCACGGCGCGGTGACAGAACCGCCGCGGGGCCCCCAGAGCGCCCCCCGCCCCGCCAGCGTCCCAGTGCTGACCTCGTAGAACCCCGGGCGAGGCCCTCTTGTGTCCCCATAGCCCCCCAGTAGCATCCCAGTAGAGTCCTGAGAGCCCTGATAGCGTCCCAGTAGCGTCCCCCTAAGTGTCCCAGTGCGTCCCAGTAGCAGCCCAATAGTCACGCCATAGCATCCCAGCGGCACCCCAAGGGTATCCCAGTAGCAGCTTGAGAGAGTCCTGGCGGTATCCCAGCAGTGCCCCAGTAGTGCCCCAGCAGTGACCCAGTAGAGCCCCAGTACACTCCCAGTAGTGACCCAGTAGACTCCCAGTAGACTCCCAGTGGATTCCCAGTAGAGCCCCAGTAGCGCCCCAGTAGACTCCCAGTGGATTCCCAGTAGTGCCCCAGTAGACTCCCAGTGGATTCCCAGTAGTGATCCAGTAGTGCCCCAGTGGATTCCCAGTAGACTCCCAGTGGATTCCCAGTAGCGCCCCAGTAGAGCCCCAGTAGACTCCCAGTGGCGCCCCAGTAGACTCCCAGTAGACTCCCAGTGGCGCCCCAGTGGCACCCCAGTAGACTCCCAGTGGCGCCCCAGTAGCGCCCCAGTAGACTCCCAGTAGCGCCCCAGTAGAGCCCCAGTAGCGCCCCAGTAGAGCCCCAGTGGCGCCCCAGTAGAGCCCCAGTAGACTCCCAGTGGATTCCCAGTAGTGATCCAGTAGTGCCCCAGTGGATTCCCAGTAGACTCCCAGTGGATTCCCAGTAGCGTCCCAGTAGAGCCCCAGTAGACTCCCAGTAGACTCCCAGTGGCGCCCCAGTAGACTCCCAGTGGCGCCCCAGTAGCACCCCAGTAGCGCCCCAGTAGAGCCCCAGTAGTGCCCCAGTAGACTCCCAGTGGATTCCCAGTAGTGCCCCAGTAGACTCCCAGTGGATTCCCAGTAGTGATCCAGTAGTGCCCCAGTGGATTCCCAGTAGACTCCCAGTGGATTCCCAGTAGCGCCCCAGTAGCGCCCCAGTAGCGCCCCAGTAGAGCCCCAGTAGCGCCCCAGTAGCGCCCCAGTAGCGCCCCAGTAGACTCCCAGTGGCGCCCCAGTAGACTCCCAGTAGACTCCCAGTAGTGCCCCAGTAGTGCCCCAGTAGAGCCCCAGTAGAGCCCCAGTGGCGCCCCAGTGGCGCCCCAGTAGACTCCCAGTAGCGCCCCAGTAGACTCCCAGTGGCGCCCCAGTAGCACCCCAGTAGCGCCCCAGTAGAGCCCCAGTAGACTCCCAGTGGATTCCCAGTAGTGATCCAGTAGTGCCCCAGTGGATTCCCAGTAGACTCCCAGTGGATTCCCAGTAGCGCCCCAGTAGAGCCCCAGTAGACTCCCAGTGGATTCCCAGTAGACTCCCAGTGGCGCCCCAGTAGAGCCCCAGTAGACTCCCAGTAGCGCCCCAGTAGACTCCCAGTGGCGCCCCAGTAGACTCCCAGTAGACTCCCAGTAGCGCCCCAGTAGAGCCCCAGTAGAGCCCCAGTAGACTCCCAGTGGCGCCCCAGTAGCGCCCCAGTAGACTCCCAGTAGCGCCCCAATAGACTCCCAGTGGCGCCCCAGTAGCACCCCAGTAGCACCCCAGTAGCGCCCCAGTAGAGCCCCAGTAGCGCCCCAGTAGCGCCCCAGTAGACTCCCAGTGGCGCCCCAGTAGCGCCCCAGTGGCGCCCCAGTAGCGCCCCATTAGACTCCTAGTAGCGCCCCAGTAGACTCCCAGTGGCGCCCCAGTAGCGCCCCAGTAGAGCCCCAGTAGCGCCCCAGTAGAGCCCCAGTGGCGCCCCAGTAGACTCCCAGTGGCGCCCCAGCAGAGCCCCAGTAGCGCCCCAGTAGACTCCCAGTGGCGCCCCAGTAGACTCCCAGTAGACTCCCAGTAGCACCCCAGTAGACTCCCAGTAGCGCCCCAGTAGCACCCCAGTAGAGCCCCAGTAAACTCCCAGTGGCGCCCCAGTAGACTCCCAGTGGCGCCCCAGTAGACTCCCAGTAGACTCCCAGTGGCGCCCCAGTAGAGCCCCAGTAGACTCCCAGTGGTGCCCCAGTAGACTCCCAGTGGCGCCCCAGTAGAGCCCCAATAGCACCCCAGTAGAGCCCCAGTAGAGCCCCAGTGGCGCTCCAGTAGAGCGCCAGTGGCGCCCCAGTAGCGCCCCAGTAGAGCCCCAGTGGCGCTCCAGTAGAGCCCCAGTGGCGCCCCAGTAGACTCCCAGTGGCGCCCCAGTAGAGCCCCAGTAAACTCCCAGTGGCGCCCCAGTAGACTCCCAGTGGCGGACTCCCAGTAGCGCCCCAGTAGAGCCCCAGTAGCCCCCCAGTAGACTCCCAGTGGCGCCCCAGTAGACTCCCAGTAGACTCCCAGTGGCGCCCCAGTAGAGCCCCAGTAGACTCCCCGTAGCGCCCCAGTAGACTCCCAGTGGCGCCCAGTAGCGCCCCAGTAGCGCCCCAGTAGAGCCCCAGTAGAGCCCCAGTAGAGCCCCAGTGGCGCCCCAGTGGCGCCCCAGTAGACTCCCAGTGGCGCCCCAGTGGCGCCCCAGTAGAGCCCCAGTAGAGCCCCAGTAGAGCCCCAGTAGACTCCCAGTGGCGCCCCAGTAGAGCCCCAGTAGCGCCCCAGTAGACTCCCAGTGGCGCCCCAGTAGCGCCACAGTAGACTCCCAGTGGCGCCCCAGTAGACTCCCAGTGGCGCCCCAGTAGACTCCCAGTAGTGCCCCAGTAGACTCCCAGTGGATTCCCAGTAGCGCCCCAGTAGACTCCCAGTGGCGCCCCAGTAGAGCCCCAGTAGCGCCCCAGTAGAGCCCCAGTGGCGCCCCAGTAGCGCCCCAGTAGAGCCCCAGTATACTCCCAGTAGCGCCCCAGCAGAGCCCCAGTAGACTCCCAGTGGCGCCCCAGTAGACTCCCAGTAGCGCCCCAGTAGACTCCCAGTGGCGCCCCAGTAGCACCCCAGTAGACTCCCAGTAGCGCCCCAGTAGCACCCCAGTAGAGCCCCAGTAGACTCCCAGTGGCGCCCAAGTAGCGCCCCAGTAGACTCCCAGTAGTGCCCCAGTAGACTCCCAGTGGCGCCCAAGTAGCGCCCCAGTAGACTCCCAGTAGTGCCCCAGTAGACTCCCAGTAGCGCCCCAGTAGACTCCCGGTGGCGCCCCAGTAGACTCCCAGTAGACTCCCAGTGGCGCCCCAGTAGACTCCCAGTGGCGCCCCAGTAGAGCCCCAGTAGACTCCCAGTGGCGCCCCAGTGGTGCCCCAGTAGCGCCCCAGTAGACTCCCAGTAGCGCCCCAGTAGCACCCCAGTAGAGCCCCAGTAGACTCCCAGTAGCGCCCCAGTAGAGCCCCAGTAGCGCCCCAGTAGAGCCCCAGTAGACTCCCAGTAGACTCCCAGTGGCGCCCCAGTAGCCCCCCAGTAGACTCCCAGTAGAGCCCCAGTAGACTCCCAGTGGCGCCCCAGTAGAGCCCCAGTAGAGCCCCAGTAGAGCCCCAGTGGCGCCCCAGTAGACTCCCAGTAGCACCCCAGTAGAGCCCCAGTAGAGCCCCAGTGGCGCCCCATTAGACTCCCAGTGGCGCCCCAGTAGAGCCCCAGTAGCACCCCAGTAGACTCCCAGTGGCGCCCCAGTAGCGCCCCAGTAGAACCCCAGTAGCGCCCCAGTAGAACCCCAGTGGCGCCCCAGTAGCGCCCCAGTAGAGCCCCAGTGGCGCCCCAGTAGACTCCCAGTGGCGCCCCAGTAGACTCCCAGTAGAGCCCCAGTAGAGCCCCAGTGGCGCCCCAGTAGACTCCCAGTAGCACCCCAGTAGAGCCCCAGTAGAGCCCCAGTGGCGCCCCATTAGACTCCCAGTGGCGCCCCAGTAGAGCCCCAGTAGCGCCCCAGTAGAGCCCCAGTAGAGCCCCAGTAGACTCCCAGTGGCGCCCCAGTAGCGCCCCATTAGACTCCCAGTGGCGCCCCAGTAGAGCCCCAGTGGCGCCCCAGTGGCGCCCCAGTAGCGCCCCAGTGGCGCCCCAGTAGAGCCCCAGTGGCGCTCGAGTAGACTCCCAGTGGCGCCCCAGTAGACTCCCAGTGGCGCCCAGTGGCGCCCCAGTAGAGCCCCAATAGCACCCCAGTAGAGCCCCAGTAAACTCCCAGTGGCGCCCCAGTAGAGCCCCAGTAGAGCCCCAGTAAACTCCCAGTGGCGCCCCAGTAGACTCCCTGTAGCGCCCCAGTAGCGCCCCAGTAGCGCCCCAGTGGCGCCCCAGTAAACTCCCAGTGGCGCCCCAGTAGACTCCCTGTAGCGCCCCAGTAGCGGACTCCCAGTAGCGCCCCAGTAGAGCCCCAGTAGCGCCCCAGTAGACTCCCAGTGGTGCCCCAGTAGCGCCCCAGTAGACTCCCAGTAGACTCCCAGTGGCGCTCCAGTAGACTCCCAGTGGCGCCCTAGTAGCGCCCCAGTAGACTCCCAGTAGACTCCCAGTGGCGCCCCAGTGGCGCCCCAGTAGACTCCCAGTAGCGCCCCAGTAGACTCCCAGTGGCGCCCCAGTAGCGCCCCAGTAGCGCCCCAGTAGACTCCCAGTGGCGCCCCAGTAGCGCCCCAGTAGAGCCCCAGTAGCGCCCCAGTAGACTCCCAGTAGCACCCCAGTAGACTCCCAGTAGAGCCCCAGTAGAGCCCCATTAGACTCCCAGTAGCGCCCCAGTAGCGCCCCAGTAGACTCCCAGTAGCGCCCCAGTAGACTCCCAGTAGCGCCCCAGTAGAGCCCCAGTAGCGCCCCATTAGACTCCCAGTGGCGCCCCATTAGACTCCCAGTGGCGCCCCAGTAGACTCCCAGTAGCACCCCAGTAGAGCCCCAGTAGCGCCCCATTAGACTCCCAGTGGCGCCCCAGTAGAGCCCCAGTAGAGCCCCAGTAGAGCCCCAGTAGCCTCCCAGTGGCGCCCCAGTAGACTCCCAGTGGCGCCCCAGTAGCGCCCCAGCGGGTCCCGGCAGCGCCCCCTGGTGGCGCGAGGGGAGAGGCCCCGCCGCAGCCGCGGTGACAGGCGCGCGCGCGGGGGGCGGGGCGGTAACGGGGCGGCGATCGCCGCAGAGGCTCGGGGCGCGGCAGCGCCCCCTGCTGGCCGCGGCATAGCCCAAGCCGCGTGGGCGGGGCCAGCGCAGATCGTGACCGGCACGGCACAGCCCGGCCCGGGCCGCCGCGGGCACGGGATGGCGGCAGGGCCGCGACGGAGCCGCGACAGCCGCCGTGTCACGGATGGAGCTGCGACAGTCACCATGTCGCGGCAGAGCCGCAGTGGAGCTGCGACAGTCGCCATGTCACGGCAGAGCCGTGATGGAGCTGCGATAGCCGCAACGCATGGCAGAGCCGCGGTGGAGCTGCGACAGTCGCCATGTCGCGGCAGAGCCGCGGTGGAGCTGCGACAGTCGCCATGTCGTGGATGGAGCAGCGACAGTCGCCATGTCGCAGCAGAGCCGCGGTGGTGGCAGCAGAGCCCCAGTAGCCACGACCGCGTCGTGACAGCCCCCAGAGCGTGGTGAAGAGTCATGGTCACGGCAGCGCCGCGATGGAACGCGCGGTCGTCGCGATAGAGCTGTGATAGTCACGACAGGGCGCGGTTGTTGTGACCGTGCCGCGGCAGGGACAGCGATAGGGGCGCGATTGTCACGACAGCGTCGTGACAGGGACGTGACGGTTGTGGCAGCGCCGCGATGGGGACGTGATCGTCGCGGCAGCGCCGCAGCGGTGACAGTCGTGACAGAACTGAGGCAGAGGCAGGAGAGTCGCGACAGAAGCGTGACAGGGCGCGATCGGCACGATGGGGGACAACGGGGGGCGAAGGGCGCGGCGGGGGGGCGCGGCGGGGGGGCGCGGCGGCGGGGGCGCCGGAGCCTCACCTCGTCGCGGGTGGCGGCCAGCAGCAGCAGGCGCAGGCGGTCCAGGCTGCGGTTCATGCGCGCGCGGCGGCGCTTCTCCATCAGCGGCTTCAGGAGCTGCGCGGCGGGGGGGGCAGAGCAAACGTGAGCCCCGGGCCGGGCGGGGGGGCGAACTGGGACGGCACGGGTTGGGCTGGGACCAAACCGGGCCAAAGCTGAACCAGACTGGGCCACAGGCAAACATAATGGGACTAAACTGGCACAGAACGGGTTGAGTTGGAATTAAACTGGGCCAAACTGGGCCAGAACCAAACCAAACCAGGTTGGGCTTAAATTGGACTGGGTTGGGTTGGGGCTAAACTGGGCCAAACCAGGCCCAAACTGGTCAGGCTGAGGCCAAACCGGACTAAACTGGGCTAGGATGAACTGGGCCAACTCAGGGCAAACTGGGCTGAACTGGGTTAGATCAGGTTGCAGACTGCATCAAACTGGGCCAATCTGAGCTGAACTGGGTGGAATTGGGTCAAGTCCTAACTGGGCTAAGACTTGGCTGAACCAGGCCAAACTGGGCAGAACCAGTTAAGGTGCAGACTAGGCCAACCAAGCCAAATTGGGCTGAACTGGTCCAAGTCGAAACCAGGTTGAACTGGGCCTACTGGGTCCAAACTAGTTAAAATCTGAACAGGGCCAAAGGGGTCTGAACTAGGCCAAGCCCAAACTAGGCTGAACTGGGCCAAATTGGGCTAATCCAAGATAATCCCAGACTAGGCTGAACCGGGCCAAACCCAGACTAGGCCATACTGGGCTGAAGGGGTCTGAAGCAGGCCAAGCCCAATCTGGGCCAAACCGGACCAGGTCTCCACCAGACTGAACCAGTCCAGACGGGGCTGAGCCAGGTTGAGTCCAGAGCAGGGTTGAGTCCAGGCTGAACCAGGCCAAGCCCAAACTGGGCCAAAAGGGACCGAGTCCCCGCCATGCTGAACCAGGCCAAATTGGGCTAAGCCAAGCCAAGCCTGAACCAGGCTGAACTGAGCCAAACCGGGCTGATCCAAGCCAAACCAGACCAAGCCCCCACCAGGCTGAACTGGGCCAAACCGGGCCGAGCCAGGACAAGCCCAAGCCAGGCCAGCCCGGGCCAAGCCCAGGCCGCAGGGGTCCGAGGCCGCTGTTACCTTCCTGTCGCCGTAGGGCTCCGCCGAGCTGCTCATGGTGCCAGGGCCGGGGCTGGGCCGGGGGTCCCGGCCGGGGCCTTTATGGGCAGGGGGCGGCCCCGCCCCGGGGCGGGGGGAGGGGGCGAGGGGGGAGGGGGACTAGGAGCGGCTCTGGGGAAACTGGGAGCACGGGGTGGGGGGGGTTGGGGGGCTCTGGGGACACTGGGCGTATTGGAGACAGCGGGGGGGGGCTCTGGGGACACTGGGAGTACTGGAGACAGCGGGGGGGGCTCTGGGGACACTGGAGGCACGGGGCGGTGGGGGGGGGCTCTGGGAGTACCTTTGAGGGGACTGTGAGGGCACCGGGGGCATTGGGGATACTGGGGGCGCTGGGGAGGACAGTGGGAGCACTGGGTGGGGGCACTGAGGATACTGGGAGTACTGGGGGCAGCGGGGGGGGGGGCTCTGGGAGCACTGGGGATTACTGGGGGGAGCGCTGGGGGGGCAGTGGGAGAACTGAGGGGAGCACGGGGGGAAACTGGGAGCACTGGAGATGCACTGGGAGCACTGGATGGAACTGGGAGAACTGGGGAGAGCACTGGGGAGACTGGGAGCACTGGGGGAACTGAGAGCACTGGGGGGGCACTGGGGGAACGGGAAGCACTGGGGGTGGCACTGGGAGCACAACCGGGGTGCCCTGGAAAAACTGGGGGAAACTGGGAGAAGTGGGAGGGGAGCACTGGAGCACTTAGAGCAGAACTGGGGGGAATTGGGAGCCCTGGGTGGGGGCACTGGGAGAACTGGGGAGCACTGGGGGCGAACTGGAAGCGCTGGGGGGGGGGGAGGGGTGGATCCGGCCCGCGTGCGGCCGGCCAAGGGGGGGGTGGGGGAGGGGCGGATGGGCACGAGCCCGCCCGCGGCCCCTTTGATCCCGCGCGTGGCCGGCACCCGCCGGGGAGGGGGCGGGGCGCCCCCGTGGGAACGGCGCGGGGCGGGGGGGGGAGGGGCCGTGGGAACCCGGACTCCTGGGTTCTCCCACGCTCGGGGGCGGGGGGGGAGGGGCGGCTGGCAGCCCCCTGCCCCGCCCGGGGACCATTTGGGCTCCTCTCACCGGGATTTGGGGCTGGGGGGAGGGGTCGGGTTTCCGCTGTGCTGCCTGCCCCTCCCCCCACCCCCCCCCGGATGCCTGGGGCTGGGGGTGGGGCGGCGCCAAACGGGCTGGGGGGGGGGAAGTGACAAATGGCCGGAGGTGGGGGGGGCGGGGGGGGCGTCCCCGTGCCTGCACGTGCCCAACACCCCCGCCCCCACGCACCCGGGGGTGGGGGGAGGGGTCCCGAGTCCCAGCCCCACACCCACAAAGGCCTCGAGGGGCCCCAGGCGTCCGGGTGCCCCCCCCACCCTCACCCCAAGGGACCCAGCGTACCCTGCCCACCCCCCCCGGTACCCCCCCCCCAAGGGACCCGGGTGCCCCCCAATGAGCCCTCCCCCACGGCATCCAGAGCGCTTTATTGCAGGCCCCGCCCCCTCGGGGGGGGGCAGGGGGAGGCAGCTCCCATCAGTCAGGGGTGGGGGGCGGGGTGTCTGTGGGGCAGCCGTGGGTCAGCTGGGGGGTGGGGAGGGGTCTCAGGGCCTGCCGTGGGGCAGCCGTGGGGCTGGTCCATCTGTGGGTCCGGCCGTGGGTCTGTCTGCGGGCCAGGTCCCTCTGTGGGGCAGCGGGGGGGGGGGGGGTGGGGCAGGCCCATCCGTGGGTCCCTCTGTGGGCCTGTTCATGGCTCAGGTCTCTCTCTGGGGCAGCCGTGGGGCAGCCGTGGGGCTGGTCCGTCCGTGGGTCCCT